>NC_091395.1:50547554-50852108 GCF_032191515.1 Phaenicophaeus curvirostris | reverse complement strand
AACATTGTTATGCTCCAAAGGAAGTATTTGCACAAGATCAGCGTTGCAATGAAGCTACCAATTTTACCCTGAAAGCTGCAGTTTTAGAATGGGCCCCAGAGATTTTAAAGTGATTTTTCCTTTCTTAAAATATAACTACAGCAATTTCAGTAGCTTCTTTCTCCTCTCTATTCAAATTACAAAAGCCAAATACCACTCTTGCAGAAGAACCTTTTTTCCTTAGGAAGAGACTTTCAAAATTAGCAACCCCCCAAAATGTTCAAGTTTTTATTCTCCTTTTTTTCATGCATATCCTGGTTGGTGCTGTTAGTTGCAACAGTTCTTCTGCATATGCAAGACCCTCTTCTCACAAGTCTGATCCTGATGGCAAATACCACAACTGCCAGCGAAGATAAGAGCACTCTCTACCACACAAGATCAGCTCATCGGAAAGCCACCTTCTCCTTGACTCCACAGAAGCATTCTTTTAAATAAGATTCTTAAATGTTTTCCCTCTGGGACTGTTATTTGCTTTCCCTGTAGAAACGAATCATTTCAGCATACTAATAAATAAGTGCTGTGCCTACCCCAATGTCCTCTGTGCAGCCTCTCAAAAGCTAACAGCACAGACTCTCCCTGATTCTCCTCCTCCCTCTAGCACTGCAGACCACTATTTACCCAAACACTCACGGGGCAGCCATGGGGACCAGGATTTAGTCTATATCTTTTGAAAAAGCAAAATCTAGTAGAAACAGTTTATTGCTGTAAACTGTAATCCATACAGCAAGCAATAAAGCTGCTAAACTTTAAAGTAATTTTACATTCATAAGCTCATACTCAGCTTCATACTCAAGGTCAGTGCAAGTTGCCTGGGCTGAAAAGGTTAATATGAGCATGCTGCACTGTGTGTGGGAGGACACTAACCAAACCACACTCATGAGCACACTTTCAAACTAAAGAGCAAGCTGAGACACACAAATACCATGATAAAAGGGAACTTTCAACAAGTCTAACAGATATGCGAATGCTAACAGTTTGCACATTGATAACAATTTATAAAACTATGACTGGATCTGCGTTAGTTCTATGGAAGCATCACACACACAAGAAAATCAATGTGAAATTTTTCAAACCAACAAACCAGCAGGACAGTTCACTGGCGCAAAGCAGCTCCTTTCAACTACTCCAGTGATAAAAAATACCTTAACACCTACATTTATTATCTTGCCTTCATCTCAAAGAATTTCCTGTACTAAAATGCCATCTACAGCAAAAAACCTCTAGACTCACTTTTAGTTCAAGTGAGCAGCTCTGTCAGCATAAGCAAACTAAAATTTGTGAGAAATATGTGTTACCTGCTATTGTGGCTATTCTGTAATGCAGCAGGAAGTCTGCTCCAGTTAGGGCCCTCAGACTGTCCTAATGTTTTCTTCCAGTTCAGACATCTGACCATTCATTGAGAAAGAATTCACAACAGTAAAACTTACTACCACACAAGGAGAAACAAAGAGTACTTGGTGAACCGCTGTGGTGGACGCAGTATCTTGACTGCTGTTTCTGTGTCCTATGTCCTGTTGGCTAACTCAAGAAGAATAAAAGGTGGTGTTCTTTGCAGCAGCTAAGCCACTCTGCAAAGGACTGTTTGGGGCACTTGCAATACGAGACACCAGCCACTTGGCAGACTGGTAGAGCTGTAAAGCAAGTAATCCTTTCCCTTTCAACTGTTCAGCTGTTATTTACTGAAGTATTCCCAATTTCAGTGATAAGGTGGACTCCTATATAAAAACTAAGGTTTGATTTTCCATGCAGTTCACCGAAAGTGTTAATGCACCACACCTTTGACAATAACCTCCAGAGCATTTTAAGTTGAACATGTAAGACATGAGGCCACTTTTGAGAGAAATAGCCAAATGTACCTATAGCCATGCATACATGAAGTTATTTCCACAAATATCTCCTTGGTTTTCAAACCTGCGGTCCCTTCAAGATGAAATTAACAATGTGGAAAAAAATATACTAAAATTTTAGCTAAAGTTTTGCTGGTCAAAAATATTTTAAAAAAAATTCCAAAGGAGATTTTTTTTTTAATTACTGCAATAAATGCTTGATTTTCAGAAAAGCAAGTTTAGTTCAAACTTGCTTAACTTTGGTTTTTAATTTCCTACAGGTTAGTATTTTGTTATTTCTTAGAAGAAAATAGACCAGGAAAACGAACAGAAGCGTACCTGAAGCTTTCAATCCACACAACACCAGAAAGAGATTTCCTAATAAAATATTTCACACTAGTGTTCCCTCACTACAATACTACATGCCTTTGCTATACAACCAGATTACCTCAAGACATTACACGGTAATTAATGACTCCAGCTGACAATAGCAAGCATAGTGCAGGAATCCTCAAGAGCCTGTTTAAGCAAAAATGCCTACAACCTCTCACTTCCAAAATGCCACAGTTACTGCTATCTACATAAATCTGTTTAAAGGTGTCTCGGTAAGTCTACAATGCATATTTGAGAACACTGTACGTATCTGTCAGCCTCACCTGTGTGCCTGGGAAGATCATGGAACGGATACTCCTAGAAGCTATGCTAAAGCACATGGAGGACAGGGAGGTGATTTGAAACAGCCAGCATGGCTTTACCAAGAGCAAGTCCTGCCTGACCAACATAGCGGCTTTTTGTGATGGGGTGGACACATGAGTGGACACAGGAAAAGCAATGGATGTAATCCATCTGGATTTCTGTAAGGCCTTTCACATGGCCCCTACAACATCCTTCGATCTAAACTGGAGAGGTTTGGATTTGATATGTGGACTGCTTGGTGGATAAGGAAATGGTTGGATGATCACATTAGGGAGTAGTGGTCAACAGTTCCATGTCCAGATGGAGATCCGTGACAAGCGGTGTCCCTCAAGGGTCTGTACTGGGATCACTGCTGTTTAATATCTTCATCAATGATATAGACAGCGAGATTGAGTGCACCCTCAGCAAATTTGCAGATGACACCAAGCTAAGTGGTGCAGTTGGCACATCAGAAGGATGGGATGTCACCCAGAGGGAGCTGGACAGGATGGAGAAGTGGGCCTCTGTGAACCTCATGAAGTTACAAGGCCAAGTGCAAGGTCCTACACCCGGGTGAGGGTAGTCCGCAGTTTCAGTACAGGATGGGGGATGATGTGATTGAGAGCAGCCCTGCAGAGAAGGACTTGGGAGTGCTGGTCGATGAGAAGTTTGACATGAAGTTTGTGGCAGCAAGTTCCTGCCAGAGGAAGGAAACCTGCTCCCCCTCACCCAGACAGCAAAGCCCCAGATCCCCCTGGCGAACAAGTACCAGGTGCTGCAGGTGGAATCCAGCCCTGAGGATGAGGATGATGGCTCCCACAGCCTAGAATCCTTCCCTAGGCTGCACCATTCTCAGAAAAAGATAAAAACATCCTCCACCAAGAAGAAAAGGAGGGTGATTGTTGTAGGGGACTCCCTCCTAAAAGGAACGGAGGGACCCATTTGCAGACCGGACCCGCTCCACAGAGAGGTCTGCTGCTTACCGGGGGCATCAGGGAAGGAGGTAGCTAGAAGACTTCCTTCCCTGGTCCATGAGACGGACTACTATCCTCTGATAGTAGTCCAAACTGGTAATGATGACCTAACAAACAAAAAGGCCAAAGCCATCAAGAATGGCTTCAGGGCAATTGGGAGAATGATGGAGGGCTCTGGGGCACAAACAGGATTCTGCTCCATCCCAATGCTAAATAGAGAGGAGCGGGAAGCCAGGATGAAGAATTCGATTAATACCTGGCTCCGAGCCTGGTGCGAGGAGAGGGGCTTTGGCTTTTTTGATCATGGGGGGGCTCACGCACCCCCAGGCTTTCTCGCTAAGGGCGGGACACATGGGTCTCCTAGGGGGGCTAAAGCCCTTGCTAGAAACCTAGCCAAGCTCATAAATCGAGCTTTAAACTAGATGTGAAGGGGGAGGGGGTTGAGCCCAGGCTAGACAGGAACGAGCCTGGACGTGGGGAATTGGTGACTGGGAGAGGGTGCATGGGTGAGGACCACCAGTACCTCACCACACAAAAAGTGGGGGAGAACACACCTCGGGGTGCTAAGGGAGATGCAGGCACTCTGGTGTTAACTACTCCAGTTACCAGGCAGTTGGGAACAAACCCTGTTCCCTCTAGGAGGGCTGAAGGCTCGGCAGCTCAGCTGAAGTGCATTTACACCAATGCACGCAGCATGGGGAATAAGAAGGAAGAGCTGGAAGCTGTCATAGGGCAAGGGGCCTATGATGTCGTTGCCATCACGGAAACGTGGTGGGACGACTCACATAACTGGAGTACGGCTATGGTGGGGTATAAGCTTTTCAGGTGGGACAGGAAGGGTAGGAGAGGAGGCGGGGTAGCCCTCTTTGTAAGGGAGGACTTGGACTACATTGAGATGGATTGTGGCCATCAGGAGGTTGAGTGCCTGTGGGCCAAAATCAGAGGAGCCCACCAGAAGGTAGATTTTGTGATGGGAGTCTGTTACAGACCACCCAGCCAAGGAGAAGCAGCTGATGAGCTCTTCTACAAATAGCTGCGGTCAATCTCTAGATCGATGCCTCTTGTTCTTGTGGTAGACTTCAATCTGCCTGATATCTGCTGGGTGTACAATACAGCAGAAAGGAAGCAGTCTAGGAGGTTCCTGGAGTGCGTGGGAGACAACTTCCTCGCACAGCTGGTGAATGAACCAACAAGGGAGGGTGCCCTCCTGGACCTGCTGTTGGTGAACAGAGAAGGCCTTGTAGGGGATGTGGCAGTAGGTGGACGCCTAGGACTAAGTGATCATGAGATGATAGGGTTTTCTGTTCTAGGTGAAGTGAAGAGGGTGGTTAGCAAGACGGTAGCATTAAATTTCCAGAGGGCAGACTTTGATCTCTTCAGAAGGCTGGTTGGCGAAGTCTCATGGGAGACAGTACTCAAGGGCAAGGGAGCCCAGGAGGGCTGGGAGCTCTTCAAAAGGGTGGTCCTAGCAGCTCAGGAGAAAGCCATCCCCATGGTCCGGAAAAAAAGCCGGCAGGGGAGAAAGCCAGCTTGGTTGAATAGAGAGATCTTGAGGGATATCAAGAAGAAGAGAAATGTTTATGGGCTCTGGAAGAAGGGACAGGCCTCTTGGGTGGACTACAGGAGGGAAGTGAGATTGTGTAGGGAAAAAATCAGAAGGGCTAAGGCTCAGCTAGAAATTGGATTGGCCAAGTCTGTGAAAGATAACAAAAAATCTTTCTACAAATATATAAATAATAAAAGGAGGACTAGGGAGACCATACAGTCCCTATTGGACACAGAAGGAACAACAGTAACAGGGGATGAGGAAAAGGCTGAGGTACTTAATGCCTTCTTTGTCTCAGTCTTTAGTTGTAAGGAGGGTCGTTCCGTCTGTGTACTAACCCAGGAGCTAGAGGAGCATAATGAGGCTCCCGTGATCCAAGAGGAGGTGGTCAGAGCCTTGCTAGCCCGACTGGACAGTCACAAGTCTATGGGGCCGGACAGGATTCACCCTAGGGTACTGAAGGAGCTGGCGGATGTGCTGGCCAAACCCCTTTCCATCATCTTCCAACAGTCCTGGAAGACTGGGGAAGTCCCACTGGACTGGAGGCTGGCTGATGTTGTGCCCATCTACAAAAAGGGCCGCAGGGAGGACCCAGGAAACTACAGGCCTGTCAGTCTGACCTCAGTGCCAGGGAAAGTCATGGAGCAGGTGATCTTGAGTGCTATCATGAAGCACATGCAAGAGAACCGGGTGATCAGGCCCAGTCAACATGGGTTCACAAAAGGCAGGTCTTGCCAGACTAACCTGATCGCCTTCTATGACAAAGTGACACGGCTGCTGGATGAGGGAAAGGCTGTGGATGTGGTCTTCCTGGACTTCAGCAAAGCCTTTGACACAGTTTCTCACAGCATTCTGCTTGAGAAACTGTCAGCCTCTGGCCTGGACAGGCGCACACTCTCCTGGGTGGAAAACTGGTTGGCTGGCCGGGCCCAGAGAGTGGTGGTAAATGGTGTGAAATCCAGCTGGAGGCCAGTGACAAGTGGGGTTCCCCAGGGTTCAGTGCTGGGTCCAGCCCTGTTCAATGTCTTTATCAATGACCTGGATGAAGGCATCGAGTGCACCCTTAGCAAGTTTGCGGACGACACTAAGCTGGGTGGAAGTGTCGATCTGCTGGAGGGTCGGGAGGCTCTGCAAAGGGATCTGAACAGGCTGGACCGCTGGGCTGAGTCCAATGGCATGAGGTTTAACAAGGCCAAATGCCGGGTCCTGCACTTGGGGCACAACAACCCTATGCAGTGCTACAGACTAGGAGAAGTCTGTCTAGAAAGCTGCCTGGAGGAGAGGGACCTGGGGGTGTTGGTTGACAGTGACTGAATATGAGCCAGCAGTGTGCCCAGGTGGCCAAGAAGGCCAATGGCATCTTGGCTTGTATCAGAAACGGCGTGACCAGCAGGTCCAGGGAGGTTATCCTCCCTCTGTAATCAGCACTGGTGAGACCACTCCTCGAATACTGTGTTCAGTTCTGGGCCCCTCACCACAAGAAGGATGTTGAGGCTCTGGAGCGAGTCCAGAGTAGAGCAACAAAGCTGGTGAAGGGGCTGGAGAACAGGCCTTATGAGGAGCGGCTGAGAGAGCTGGGGTTGTTTAGCCTGGAGAAGAGGAGGCTGAGGGGAGACCTCATTGCTCTCTACAACTACCTGAAAGGAGGTTGTAGAGAGGAGGGTGATGGCCTCTTCTTCCAAGTGACAGGGGACAGGACAAGAGGGAATGGCCTCAAGCTGTGCCAGGGGAGGTTTAGGCTAGACATTAGGAAAAAATTCTTTACAGAAAGGGTCATTGGGCACTGGAACAGGCTGCCCAGGGAGGTGGTTGAGTCACCTTCCCTGGAGGTGTTTAAGGCACGGGTGGATGAGGTGCTGAGGGATATGGTTTAGTGTTTGATAGGAACGGTTGGACTCGATGATCCAGTGGGTCTCTTCCAACCTGGTTATTCTGTGATTTTGTGATTCTGTGATTCTATGAGCCGGCAATGTGCACTCACAGCCCAGAAGGCCAACCGCATCCCAGGCTGCATCAAAAGAAGCATGGCCAGCACATCGAGGGAGGTGATTCTGCCCCTCTATTCCTCTTTTGTGAGACCTCATCTGGAGTATTGCATTCAGTTCTGGAATCCTCAACATAAAAAGGATATGGAACTGTTGGAATGGGTCCAGAGAAGGGGCACAAAGATGATCAGAGGGCTGGAGCACCTCCCATATGAGGACAGGCTGAGAGAGTTTGGGTTGTTCAGCGTGGCAGAGAGAAGGCTTTGAGGAGACCTTGGAGTGGCATTCCAGTATCTGAAGGGGTCCTAGAGAAAAGCTGAGGAGGATCTGTCCACAAAGGCTTGTAGTGATAGGACGAGGGGGAATGGGTATAAACTGGAGAGGGGAAGATTTAGGCTAGACGTAAGGGAGGAATTTCATCACCAGGAGAGTGGTGAGGCACTGGCACAGGTTGCCCAGGGAAGCTGTGGCTGCCCCATCCCTGGAGGTGTTCAAGGCCAGGTTGGATGGGGCCTTGGGCAGCCTGATCTAGTGGGATGTCCCTGCCCATGGCAGGGGGGTTGGAATTGGGAGATCTTTACAGTCCCTTCCAACCCTAACCATTCTATGATTTTATGATTCTATGATTTTATGTCCTTCTCACTGTAAAATATGTACTTTCATAGTACATCTCAATACGCAAATTAGGAAGATATTTTCTACTCTGTTTTTTAACATTCATGATCTGTGCTTGGAGGCTGATTCAGGTATTTGTTACATTAATGAATTTTTGTCTTCATTACAAATTAAATCATCACATTCTGATCTCATTTACCACCTCTGCAGCATCACAAGGGAAAAAAAAAGACAGAAAAAACTTTTCAATAACGACAGCTGATAATCCATTAAAGGCTTCATGGAACTTATAACATTAACTCAATCTTTTATATACTTGAAATTACTGTTAGCCCAATATTGCACAATAGTGGCATTTCCAACACTTACACTTACTGATTTGCGGAACTTATGCCCAAAAATAGCCAAAACCAGAAGCCATCTCCAGCTTAAATAGAGTATTCCTCCTTTCTGATAACATTAAAAATTCGTTTCTGTGATGCTTAAGGCAAGTAATTTCCTGATGTATATTTATTTTCAAGACTTTTAATGTCCATCTTTTTAACCAACCTTAAGGTGATATATCTCTCTCATTATTTTAGAATCATAGAATAACCAGGTTGGAAGAGACCCACCGGATCATTGAGTCCAACCATTCCTATCAAACACTAAACCACACAACATAATGCTTAGAAGAAGTTAAGCCATAAAAGCCATGCTCCTATTGTCTTCCTACACAAAATAAGCTTCCCATGACATTACTCATAATCGTATAGCATTGCACAGGCGATCTAACTCAGGACTCTCCTTTCTAAGGTACCTGTGCTTTGAAACCACTCTTGAACTTCAGCCTCTTTACTGATTCTGTACTTATCAACAGTTCACATGTACAGCCCCGCAATATTTCCACGTGCAGAAGCTACATTTCTCCTCATGGCAGCAGTGCAGCTCCAGCTTCACTGTAGCCACTTTGTACCGTGATGGGGTGCCAGAGCTGCTTGAAAGCATGTATAAAAAGTTTCAAATAAGTTATAAGCAAGTTTAAACAAGAATTTGTCCTGTTCCTAGGAGACATGCTTATGAGATAATCCTTTCTTGCTCCAAGCAGGCACTTTGTCAAGACATGGAGCAGAAGAAAACAGAGAAGAACACTTCTAAAATGTGCAGTTTCTGGTCAAAGAGCAAGTGATACCCCACCACCAGGTGCACAGAACAAGGTCAATTAACTCACTCAGCAGCATTTACAAGAACAACATTTGCTACAGTTGGCTGCTTTCTGTAGTCATATATGTTCCACTTCTGTCACCGGACATACCAAGTATCTAACTGTTGCCTTATTTATAATCCAAATTTGCCCACACTTTGAGTATTGACTAATCTGGTTAACGAGATTTAATCTAATCTTATTTTTAAAAAGAAGTAGTATGACATTAACATGACCAAAAACCTTGGCTTCTTCTTTAACTCTCTCTGCTGAATTCCCATAGCAGCTAAAATGGAAAAAACAAGAAGAGACTTCAGTTTGGCCAATAGCCACACTGAGAATCATATACTTGCCTAGGGAAGCAGAACTCAGCCACCCTTGGCAGACTGCTACTATTTCAGTTATGTGATTAAAATGAGGGTGTGAGATCTTCCTGGCTTGAGATCCATGCTTATCTTACCAATCTGGACTATGAATATTGCCAAGCCTGATTAGTCCATACCTGTCCTTTCATCTGTCACATCTTTAAATTCCACCAGCATACACAACAGTCACTTTTATTTCAGCAATAAACCTCCACCTATTCAATGGGGCCAGAATCATTTCAATCTCTAATAATATTTTTTCTTTTTACACAAATTACAAATTTCTTTTTACACAAATTACACAACTGTCTTACTGTAAACACAAATTTACACCCACCATCATTTGCTTGCAAACAAAACAAAACCAATAAAAAAACAAGCAACTGATAAAACTCCAAAACTTTTTCCATTTCAGTTGCCCAGTCATGCAAAGGAATAACTACCACTCTGCCACAGAGATCTTAGTCACATGGTAATTCTGTTTTTTCAAGTAGACATCAAGTATTGCTCATGAAAATAATCAGTGTGTTCCTCTAAGATCAGAGCTTATTACTTTCAGATAATATTGTTAATAAAATAAAATGCTGATTAATGTTTAAGAGGATCTAAAAGTGGAAGGAACAGTGAAAATTAAAAGGTTTCAAGGTTGGAAAGCTAAGTGTTACGGCTGAGCCAGTCTAACAACCTGCTGATGTCAACAGCCAAAGCATCCTGTCCTCCTCCAACACCTGGCACTGCCTCTGGCACTTGTTAGATCCTGCACCAAGCTAATGCAGCTTGCTAACCCAGCAGAACACTAATCCACAAAAAAACCCAAACACCTAAACAAAACAAAACAAAACAAAACAAAACCACAACAAAAACAGACCAAATATCTTTCTGTCAATTGGCATTTTTTTTCAGAGCACAACGGATTCCGAAAAGTGCCAGAATCAATTCAAGTGGATGGGGAAGGCTAAGACAAGGAGATGGACCTGCCTCTTTTAGCAGCAAACTGCTGGACTAGCGTAGGTGTAATGCATATGTTCACCTCAACAGTCCTTATCTCAGGCTGGAACATTTGAAGTAGTTACTGCCTCTACAATTGAGGGTATTATGGGCAAGCTTGCTTTATCTCACTGCAAATAAAGCCAACCTCCTCTCAGACAGATCCACCAGTCAAGTCCCTTGGGGAGTATTTTAGCCAGAGGGCATTAACCTACAGGCCAAAGGTAAAGCTGGAAGGGGAAAGCTGGAAGTGCAACTCCTTAAAGAGCAACAACTAGACCTGCAAAGCCTGTTAGTTACATTTCTGTTTGACCTGAATGTGAGCTAGCACAAGATAAGGATGCAAGACATTTCACAGGGCTTTTTAAGCCCCCAGGTATTTATTCTCTGGAAAAAAAATAGCATTCTTAAAAGAAAGAAAAGGCATTCCAAAATAAGTATGCATTTTAAATCCACGGTGAGTAAAAATACATAAATTCACATTCCAAGGTGGACTGAAAACTGGTTGAACAGCCATACCAGGAGGGTGATGGTCAATAGCACGAAGTGCAGTTCAAGGTCAATAACTAGCACTGTACCCAAGGGGTCAATACTGGGACCAATTGCATTCAACATCTTTATTAATGACCTAGACAGTGGGGTAAATTGTACCCTCAGCAAGTTTGCTGGTGACAACAAAGTGGAAGGAAAGGATGGCAAGTCAGAGGATCATGCTGCCATTGTGAGGGGCTTCAAGAAGCTGGAGATACGGGCTGACAGGAACCTCACAAACTTTCAACAAGTGCGAAGTCCTGCATCTGGGAAGGAACAAACCCCAGCACCAATGTATGCTGGGGGGCACCCAGCTGGAAGTAATTTGGCAGAACAGGACCTGGGAGCCCTGGTGGACACCACACTGAAGATGAGCCAGCCCTTGATGCAAAGAAGGTAAACGGCATCCTGGCCTGCACTAGACAAAGTATTGCCAGCAGGCCAAGAGTGATGATCCTTCCTCTCTGCTCAGCACTGCTGAGGTCAAACATGTAGTGGTGTTTCCAGCTCTGGGCTCCTAGAACAAGACAGATATGGATATACCAGAGACAGCCCAGCAAAGAGCCACAAAGAGCATGAAGGTACTGGAGCATGTCTCCTATGAGGAAAGGCTGAGAGAGCTAGGACTGTTTAGCCTGGAGAAAAGAAGGTGCTAGGGGAGATCTTACTAATGCATAGTAATGCCTGAAAGGAGAATGTAAAGAAGAGATGGATTCAGGATCTTCTCAGTGATGTCCAGTGACAGAACAATATTCGATGGGCAAAACCAAACACAGAATGTTCCTCCAGAACATCAGGAAATATTTTATTTGTTTTTACTGTAAGAATGACTAAGCACTGCCATAGGTTGCCCAGACAGGATCTAGAGTGTCCATCCTTCAATATTTTCCAAAGCCAGACACGGTCCTACGCAACTGGCTCTAGGTGGCCCAGATTTAAGAGGGGGGTTGAGTCAGATGACCTCCAGAGGTCCCTTCCAACCTCAACCATTCTGTGATTCTGTGATCTTATTCATGCCCAAGCTATATTCAGAGAACAGCAACTACAGCAGTCCATGGTGGTCTCGGAGCATGGTGGGCTCAATCCTGCTGTAGGCACAAGTGCCAGAGGAGAAACATGCTTAGCAACCCAAAGGTCTCCTGTGCCCCATTCCTTCATCAGAGACAAGACAGCTGACACGAGATTGCAGAGTTGTCTGGACTGGTTGAATGGCTCTCCAGAATTCAGAGAATGCTCCACTAGCTACAGCAGCCATCTTAATCCCCTTTGGCATTGTGACAAAACTGTAAAGTAGCCTCAGTTAATTGGAAAACCTACCCCCACCCAGTACTAAGAGATATGACAGGGCACGCCTGGGGGAGGTGGTCTTGGTGAAACAGTCTGGAGCTTATTTGAAAAATGCAGGTCTGAGGATTTGCCTAGTTTACACTATTGACTTCTGGTGTAACTGAATTTACATAACGTGGTAACAGTAATGAGCTGTTTGTTAGTCATACCAAAAATAAACTGCTTCCAGCTTCATATCAGTCACTAGGCTACACGATCACCGGATCCCATCTCTAGTGAACGTGGTCTGCAATGCACTGCTCCTATCAAATGCTCTTTCTCCTGTTTGAATTCAGTTAATTCCCAGATGTGAAAGTAATGGCCTTCAAGCTAAACATGGCCACAAGCAATTATGACTGTAAGTTTTTCTACCCTTTCCCCACCTTGCAATAGGAGTGATCTTCCACCTCTCTGGAGAGAGAGAAAGAAATCAGCTTTGACAATCAACTATAAAAGCAGGTTCATCTTATTCCTGGAAGCCTGGCTATGTACTACTGATCAGAGTAAAACCAGTTCATGTTAGCTACCAGGTAAGTAACCTACACCTCTGTAAATCTGCATTACAAAAAAGAGAAAAGAGAAACGGCAGCTCACATTCATTGCTACCTGTGGCCATTACCCCCATCTGCTCCTGATAATGTGATACACAGTAGGAAAAAAGCCAAGAGTACACAAAAGCAAAAAGGAACAAAGACAGTCTATAGTATAAATCTGCATCTCCTACCTCCGCTCGACCTTCATAATATGTTAGCATAGACTTTGTAAGTACAAAAAGCCTCTCTTTGTAGTTTAACGGAGATGTTCTCTTCTTCTGCTGTGATCTTTTAATCAAAATCTCTTGTAGGATAGCTGTATTCATTTCAGCCACTTGTCACCTTTGCTTTTAGCCATTTAATATCAGTTCCTGTGAAGACAAGAGAAAAATCATTACAACGTCAGTAGAGGATCACAGATCCGGAGCTTTCTGTAGTAAAAAGTGCTTCCACTTATAAATGAAGCTATCTGAATGTACAGAAAGCTGGAGCTCACCCTAAGCATCTGGAAGTTTACAAAAGTTAATTATTAGACAAGAAAGTTCATGCTTGGCTCAGCTGAGGGCTGCACTGGCATGTTCCCAGGAAGCCAAAAGCTGCACCTGACTAGAATGAAATAAAGGAAACTGCAGGCTACGTCAGAGAAAAGATGGGTGGCAAGTCCAAAATGTGCTCTAGGCAGATAGTAGTGTGCAACTGCTCTTCACTGCTAAGTCCTAATGTCTATACAAATTTTAATTGCTAAGGCCTATGCATACATAAATGCCATTTGCAAAAACTGTTTGATAGATACCATTGAACATGGATCAGTAGAAGTAATTCTGAAAACTCACCCCAATTATATTAATGAAAATTTTTAGACACAAATGATCATTTAGAAGACTTAGAATCATAGAATAGTTTGGGTTGGAAGGGACCATAAAGATCACCTAGTGTTCCACTGGACAAGACTGCCTAAGGCCCCATCCAGCCAGGCCCCAGACACCTCCAGGGATGGGGCAGCCACAGCTTCCCTGGGCAACCTGTGCCAGTGCCTCACCATTCTCCTGGTGATGAAATTCCTCCCTTATGCCTAGCCTAAATCTTCCCCTCTCCAGTTTATACCCATTCCCCCTCGTCCTATCACTACAAGCCTTTGTGGACAGATCCTCCTCAGCTTTTCTCTAGGATGCCTGTCCAAGGTCTCCTCAAAGCCTTCTCTCCGCCAGGCTGAACAACCCAAACTCTCTCAGCCTGTCCTCATATGGGAGGTGCTCCAGCCCTCTGATCATCTTTGTGCCCCTTCTCTGGACCCATTCCAACAGTTCCATATCCTTTTTATGTTGAGGATTCCAGAACTGGACACAATACTCCAGATGAGGTCTCACAAAAGAGGAATAGAGGGGCAGAATCACCTCCCTCGATGTGCTGGCCACACTTCTTTTGATGCAGCCTGGGATGTGGTTGGCCTTCTGGGCTGTGAGTGCACATTGCCGGCTCATGTCAAGCTTCTCATCGACCAGCACTCCCAAGTCCTTCTCTGCAGGGCTGCTCTCAATCACATCATCCCCCATCCTGTACCGAAATCGTGGACTACCCTCACCCGGGTGTAGGACCTTACACTTGGCCTTGTAACTTCATGAGGTTCACAGAGGCCCACTTCTCCATCCTATCCAGCTCCCTCTGGATGAAATCCCACCCTTCTGATGTGCCAACTGCACCACTCAGCTTGATGTCATCTGCAAATTTGCTGAGGGTGCACTCAATCTTGCTGTCTATATCATTGATGAAGATATTAAACAGCAGTGATCCCAGTACGGACCCCTGAGGGACACCATTTGTCACGGATCTCCATCTGGACTTCAAGCCACTGACTTCAATTTGAAAACAGAGAGCTAGATTTTTTTTTTCCCCAGAAAATGGAATTATATGCCCTCCATCTTCTGTTTAGAAAACTTCATGCTGACCATCAACAATTTAAATCATTCACTTCTGACAGTTCTGGTTGCTCAGTAATGTCAGGCTCCTTTTAGGTTTTACACCACAGAATCATCGAATGGTTTGCGTCGGAAGGGCCCTTCAGTGGTCATCTAGTCCAAAGCCCCTGCTTTGGACATATACAACTGGATCAGGTTGCTCAGAGCCCTATCCAACCTGACCTTGTATGTCTACAGGGACAGGGTATCTACCATCTCTCTGGGCAACCTGTTCCAGTGTTACATCACCCTCATCATAAAAATCTTCTTCCTAATATCTACTCTGAATCTTCTCCTCTTTAGTTCAAAGACATTACCCCTTGTCCTATTGCTACAGGCCCTGCTAAAACATATTTCCCCATCTTTCTTATACACTCCCTTTAAGTACTGAAAGGCCACCATGACTGATACATGTATGACAGACTTAGGAGTATATAACAAAAAAAAAACAAAAACCAAAGGCACCCACATTTACTTGGATTGCAAATCTGGTTCTAGAGCCCTGACAGACAGAACTTGCCAGGAAAATCTCTCTGCTCTTTGCAATGATGCCAGCTTAACCGTAGCTGACCTGCCTCTCCACTTGCTCCCTGCCACCCTGCCATGCAACCCTGCCTTGTGTGGGTGTGAGTGTTCCTCCTGCTTGGCTGGGAAGGGACATTTCATCACGCAGCACAGACTGCTGCCTGCACAGATTTAATACATGGGGTGGTACAGAGGCAGGAATGAAAGGTGTGGGAGAGGCTGTGAAGAAGCTGTTTCAGAAACCTTTCTTCCCCCATTACCTTTGCCTTTGCTAGATTCGTGCCACACCTGCCAGCTCCACCACCTCAAGCCACACTCCGAAGCCAGGGGAGGCTGCAGGCACAGAGCTCAGCTGCAGCTTGGGCTAGAGCAGCACAACTGTGGGCTGAAGTCATGGTATGAAGGTCCAGCAGCATTTGCTCCAATTATCTTCTCAAGTGTGTGTATATTTGGACGGGGTGAGGGAACAGTCCCAGCCCAAGTCCTAGGTAAGCACTGAAGACCTCTGTACCAGTAGGAAATTTCACTCCAACCTATAAAAAAATATTTTTTTTTCACCTCACAGGGCTTAATTTATGCACCTATTTACTACTTAGAGTATTTCAAAATTCACTGTGGAAATGTATGTACATTTTTCTCTGCAGGCAACATAACTTCAGCACGGACAAAACACTGCATTTCACAGTGTCGTTCAGAGAAGCTCAAAAAGCCACAGCCCTCCTAACAACAATACCTTACAAAAGTAAAGAGTTTAAATAAAATCAAATGTAAACAAGTTCACTTTTGTGCTTCTCGTTTTGCTTTGTGCCCAAACATACCATTATGTGTTGCGACAGTACGTGAAATGACAGCCTTTGCCTTCCAATCTAGTCCTGCTACAGCGTTTCACTCCCTGTTTTGGCTAACTAAGCTCTGGTATCCAACTCTCCTGCCATTTCACACAGGTAGATGTTGTTGCTCACTGCTTTCAGACTTTACCTTTCAAGTTATATCTCTGCATATGCTAAAAAAATTAGTCTACAGTTAGCATGGCACCACAAAATAAGATCAGGTCAGAATGTATAAGTGAAAGACTGTAATAGGATTGGAAGTAATGATTATTATGAATAATCTCATTTTGTTCTTCCTCTGATGCATGTATATGCACATATACGGTTGGTCATCTGTCACAGATCTTTTTTAATTAGTAATTGTTTTGAACACATTCTTTAATTACTAAAGCTTCCCAATTATGTTTTATTGCCCTTCTGAAAATAAATTTGCAATCTTAAAGCTAACTGCAGAAGGAAGGATACTACTATGAACTGAAAATACAAACATTGTTCTAAGAATTAAAAGTCAGTATTAACTTCTAAACCAGCACAATGCACACAAAACTATAAGTGTTCCCATCCTGTCCTCACTCAAAACAATCCTTCTGTTCTCTATAGTACAAATTATCTGTTGGAACTTAAGGAAAACGTAGTTCTTATTCATCTTAGAAACTATGATTTCAGCGATCCCCAGAGTGCTACAATACAGAGCACAAGAAGGATTCAAAATTAATTATGATTTCAACTCTCCATACTGATAATGCTATAATATTTCATTTCCCTACCACCTCCTCCTTTGTCACACTAACATTATACAAGAAAAAAAGAAACAAAAAGCCTTCTGACAAAATCAGCATTAAAAAGTAAGAACTTCAATAACATGATTGGCCAATGTCAGTACCTGGCTGCCGCACTGCTATGGAGATTGCTGCAGATTAGAACCAGTTTCTCAGGTCAGAGGATCAGCCTTTGAATCTACATTTGGTCACAGAAACCTGTTCTGTTTGGTTGTTTTCCAAGCCAATAGCTCTAGCCACATTTCTGTTTCCTTAAATAAGGCTCAGGACAATCAAACCCTCACCTTTCCAAAACTACAAGGCTTCATTGAGAGGCACCCCTACCTCTTATCAAATCAATACATCACTGCTTTTTCTTCAGTACAGTTTTAGAACTGTTCTGCACTTCTCCCTGCCAAATACTCCATTGTTCCCAGACCATCCCTCAGGACATGAAGCTGTTTGCGTGAAGCATTGTTATCTTGCTCCCAACAGCTGTGGGAGTTTCATGCTGCCACCCATCTAAACTTTTCACAGCATCTCCTGCCAAGGACTTGCCCTGTTCCCTGACAACCTTAGTTACGTGATAACAAATATGATCTAATTTGCAGAGACCTTGCATACTCAGAATTATGACTGAAATCTGAGTTACAGTTTTCTTAGCTTTCTTTAGGGTGGGAAAACATTCTCAATTTTAAGCATCAAAAAGCCCACATCAACTCTCACTGATCCATCCCCACATTATACAAATATGCACCTGCATGGCCATGACCACACACTTTTCTCAAAGCAAACTAAAACAACTGTTAAGATACATCTGCTAAGTCAGTGTTGGCCAGGGTATGCAAAGTAAGTTTTCACTTAGGAACAGAGCTGCTTATGCATGCTATCTTTCCTGGTTTTCACTGTGGGAAACTGAGGCACAAGTGATGAGGTACCCCCAGGAGTTGCAACACTACCCATGTATCCTCCTCGTCCCACCTCCCAGCTCCTGGATTGCATTTGTTTATTGAAACAATTAGTCAATGTAAACCAGTCAGTAAGCATTCAAACACTTGAATAAACTGATGAAAGCTGAGTGGAAACTCTAGTAAAATTTTAAATAAAGAAATAAAATTGTCAATTTTAAGTACAGAGGTAGTATCCTGTAATTCTGACTCAAATCTGACTTAAATTCTTCTAGAATTTATATAATATATATTTTTTTTAATGAATTGACATAAATTTGCTGATCAAGTTCATAATGTGTCCCTGCAAATGCCTGCAGTGGCGTAAGTGAACAGGCAGCACGCTGCAGCTCTGGGCAGAAACAGCGCAGAAGGAACAAGAAAAAGAGAACTCCTTACCCTGTTCTCTCTGCTGAAGCTGCTGTTGCTTTATCATGAAACTACCAACTGAGTTACATGTGAAGAGTTACTTAATACAAGTATCCAGCACAGGCTTATTTGAATAATTACTACCCAGCGTGAGCAAGGATTGCAAAATCTGCATTTGTGTTTCAAACAGTAAAAATACTTCTTGCCTCACCTCTAAGGTTGCAGATTCAAATACCAAAAAATAAATGAACAATTGAATAACAGGCAGTTCTTACTAATTCCTATTCAAATGGTAAATTTCACAGAAATAGAAATACAGAAAAATATGCTCTAGCATAATATCTGTCATAATTTTAATTCTAAAACTGTCATAATTTTGATTCTAAAATTTGTCTCCATATCTGCTCTAGGGAAGTTGCTTGTTACGAATGTTGCTGCTTTTTAGTCAATTCTGTGGCAGCGCTTTCACTGCAAACTGCACAGCATGAATTGGAGACTACTTTAGTATAATTTTAGAATTGGAATTGAGGGGGGAAATTGTATATTTATATATGGAATGTATAATATGCCAGAAAAAAGGAGAAAATACTTTTCCCGCTCTTTTTTTAAATTTTATTTTTAATAACGGTAGACTCTCAGAAACTACTTTTATCAAATGCAAGCTGTGGTTTGGTTTTTTTTGTTTTATTCAACCTGGCAGAAATGCAATTTTGAGAGGCCACTTCTGAATAGATTTCAAAATTATACCCCAAAGTTTGCAAATCTCCAGTTTCTGTTTGCAAGTCAGCCAAAGACTAACTAGCTAATTTAATGTATAATCAGACACTGTGAAAATAAAACTCATATTTGTCTGCTTTAAATTAAGGTTAAAATTAAACAGGTTAAGGGGTATCTCAATGACAACTCTTTGACTAAAGATTCTAAATATCCTTTGTACAACTGAAATCTACTCATGTACATGTGCAGGAGGAGCATTTCATTGCAACCAGCACACGTTTTCCAAAATTCCTCAGAAACAGGGTCACACAAAACAGGTTCTACAAAATACAAATGTTTCCTTTTAGCATTATAACATGGGTAGCTGGGGTAAATGAAGAAAACAACATTGAAAAAGTAATAGTTCCTCTGAGATAGGATCAGCTGGCCTCAAGAAGGTTCATCTCACCGAACTGGACTATCAACTCATCAATTATCACAAGTGAGAAGTAGAGCTGAAGTGCCCAGAACAGCTTGGGCAGAAACTGAAAGAGCAGGAAAGTGGTTTCTTTCCCCTTAAAATGATAGTTCAGATATGGGAGAATGACTTGTACATTCCTCACATCATTTGTAAACTCAACTATTGCTTTTTATTATGACTTCCTATAGGCAGTCAAACTCCAATGACTAAGTTATCCTTTCACAGCTTTACAGTAAACCTTCTTGAATTCCATCATAAATAAATTAATTAGGAAAGGAACCTCTGTTTTATGAAACCAAAACTGCATTATTAGCATCCATGATGTAGAAAATATGTTGACATGGGCATTTATTAATTTATTTACTGCTGACTTTGAGTTAGCGACACTATGGGATACCATACAAAGGATGGACTGATCAATTTTCACCATCCTCAACAGCTGCTTGTATTTTTAATCATTCCTCTAGAGCTGAGTTTTGGTAGCTTTTCTTATTTTTTTCCACACAAAAGCCCTGCAATATCTATGAACTTGCATTGACTATTTTGTCTTCAGTTTATTTAGATCAAAAATCTCACTAGTATATGTAAAGCTCTTTGCCAGAAGAAAATAAAGCTGAATCTTAGTTTGAGACACAGGGAAGCATGGCACAAAAAAAAAGATTTCACAACATCAGTTAAAGCAGCAAAAGCTGAAAGTTTTCTCAGGCTACTGACCTTCTGTACACTCAGCCACCTGTTCTTTCTAAAGATGAAAAGATTTTGAATTTCATAACCTCAAGAAATAGCATTGGTGATAGAGCAGGTCTTCAGCTCTCGCATTGTGGGCTACCCTCAACCCATTAGCAAGACCTGCTGTGACAGAACAAGGAGCAACAAGTTTAATCTAAGGGAGGGTAGGTTTAGACTGGGTATAAGGAAAAAATGTTTTACAATGAGAGTAGTGAAGCACTGTAACAGGTTGCCCAGGGGAAGTAGTGGAGGCCCCATCCCTGGAAACATTCAAGTCAGGTTGGATGGGGCTCTGAGAAACCTCATCTAGTTAAAGATGTCCCAGCTCCTGCAGAGGGCTAACTAGGTGACATATAAAGGTCCTTTCCAACCCAAAGCATTCTATGATTCTCTGATTCTAACTTCCCATGTTTGTTTTGTTAGTCAAAAGGTAGTGAACGAGTTCATCTTACAATTTCATCAAAGACTAGAAAGTCACCTTCATTTCTGTCACAAAGATAAGAAAAACCCACTACTCAAGAGCTGCAAATCTTTCTGGGCAAGAACTTGTTCCCCTACTGTATTCATTGCCTGCAAAATGTCATTGGTATGGCTATAACATCTCCAAGCCTGTGTTTTTGCTGCTTTTTCAATGCTTGTGAAAAGGGTTGTCCATCACCATCATCTATATAAAGTTTAACCCCTACCTTCATTCATCCTCTTTTTCTCACACAGATTAATAATAATGTGACATGAAAAGCTGATTGTGTTGTTGCAGGGAAGGAGTCTTTATGTGTATGTAGAATAACATAGACAGCAGTTGCAATTCATCATATTCGTGGGAAGGTAATTAAAAATGTATGCAAAGCCACACCCAGAAAACCTCCAACAGCAAGACAATCTCAAACACTCTGCCAGTCTAGTCTTTTCAGGCTTGAGAACACTAGGTAACTCTGTAACTACATACATAACATGGCTCTGCATCAGCCTCTGCTCAACCCACATGCAGCAGTTAGTGGTTGCTATTATTTCCATAATATTGCTATTACCAATAGCTACTACTGTTAAATTCCACTCCAGAATCCAAAGTTGCCACCTTATTTTTGCTGTAGACTATGAAAAGTTTTCATAGCAGCCTACCACAATTGTACAGTGCTTCTCACAGAAGAAACTCAGTCTCAAGTCTTCCGCAGACACAACTGACCTCTCCTACTGAGAGACTGTGGTTTTGGGCTCACCAGAAGCTGTATGCTGCCTGACACCATCTAAATCAACAGGCTACCCAGGGAGGTGGTTGATTCACCTTCCCTGGAGGTGTTTAAGGCACAGGTGGACGAGGTGCTAAAGGTCATGGTTTAGTGTTTAATAGGAATGGTTGGACTCTATGATCCGGTGGGTCTCTTCCAACCTGGTTATTCTATGATTCTACGGAATATGCTCTCCGTCAACAGGGTTTACTGCATCCACACAGCTTCCAGGTGAGAGCTTTGCATATCTGGTGGCCTTGCAGCACAGTCAGACCAAACTTATTTTATAATAAGATAAACTTAACCCCAGCTGGCTTTCTGACAAAACCTCCTGCAACAGACACCGAAATCACATGAGAAAATAAGCTGTATTTTAATTATCACACACTTGATTCAGACAAAAAAAGATTAAAATTAGACAAGGCAATTTAAAAAAAAAAAAGAGAGAAAAAAAAAGAAAGAAAAAGAAAGAAACTACTTCACTTCGTTTTTGTGAGGGTCAGTTTCTGATTTTTGAATGAGGCAAGTGAAACCATCACAGCAATGAATTTGAACAGCTGACTGAGGATGTGGTCACTAACTATATACATTGCCTGGTTTGGCACTTGTTGCCATTTCCAGGATGCCTAATCGACATTGTTCTGATGAGGATCTCACTAATATTTTTATGCACTAATATTTTATATTAACCCTGAAAAGGAACACAGCAGATTTTCCTGGGTCCGAGCTTAGTTGCTGAGGTTTATTTCTATTTCTAAATACCATCTATAAAGTGCAATGAAAACGGTGAACTTAATAGTCTGCTGACATACAGCAGCTCTTATCAGCTGTGGTGCCATGACCACATGACTTCAAGATGCTGCGAGGAGTTTGGCTGCAGCTGGCCAGATGAGGCAGATCATGAAGAGATTTGCTTTCTCATTTGTGCAGCATAAGTGTCTGGTGAAGAATTTTATTTGCTTACATAAATATAACTGGCTTTTAGCTGACAGAGAAGAGGTAAAGAGGTAAAGCATGAATGAAAATAGGTGGTCAGGGTCTGAACTGAGAGGTGGTATGTGATATACTGGTTCTTCTTGTGTATATATATGTACTTTCAAAAGAAGACAGTTCTCTTTGTTCTGGTAAATATTGTTAAAGTAAGGTTAGAGAGGAAAACAGAAAAACTACTTCAAAACTAGTATAGCATCAATTTAGAGGAGCAGAAGTTCAGAGCAAAGTCCATTTACTTCCCTTCTACATAGACCAAGCCACTGAGTGGACATTTGGCAAAGCAGAATTGCTGCCTCGGCCTTCTTCAAAAAAAACTCTGATGATAAGAGGTGAAGAGAAACAGTTAACACCCACTTACTAAAGAAACAGGCAAAGACCAGATTGGCAAAGGAAATGAGTGATACTTGTGCAAAAGACCTTCCTATTTCTCCAGTAGGCATGAGATATAGAGGGCTGGAAAATAAATATTCTACTAAATTAGAAATTCAACCTAATTCTGTCTAGGAATCCCAAAGCTCACCATTAAGCATGAGGTTAATTGCTAATGTACATAAACTGCAAATCTAAGAAAAGCAAATAAAATTTATAGGGAAGAAAAAAGGAAGTCAACAGCGCCTGAGGCTATCCTTCTCTTTAATTACAACAAAGAAGTAATTTTAATTGAGTTTCTTCACAATTTAAATTTATTTTTCCAAATGTTACACAATCTCGGGTGAGCACACGATGTATTACATCAGAAATAAGCTAAATTTATTTCATCATTCAGGATTCTCTTAACATGGTCTAACTAAAGTCCTGTAATACATATAAATTATGACTTGCTTTATGCACAGGGAATGACTAATACTTCCTCAGTTACTTCTCTTTCCAGACACTCCAAGATGAACTTTTTCCCCTAAACAACTACTTGTTCTCCAACTATTTAACTCTTTCTGCCAGAATACATGTCAAGTAATTGATACCAACAGAATGAAACCAACCTCGCGCTAACTTGACTGTGATCACAGCTTTGTTGTGCACCGTTGGGCTGACATACCTCTTAAAGTAGGGAACGGTAGAAATAAGCCACCTATTAACCATCTGAAACCACCTCTTCTCTGGTTTCAAGTCCATTATTCTGAAGCTAGAACCAATCTCCTACAGTAATAGTTCAACACATGAACACAACACGCAGCCTTCTTCATTATCTGCAATCATCTTAAAAGCTATGAAGAAAACTCAGCCAATGTCTGATGGAAAGATTTTCTGGCTAGAACATAACTTTGCAATAAGCAAATCTAAAATACTCCCAAGAGGCTGCCTCTTCTCTACGCCAAAGGACTGCCATGGCAAAGTGCCACTGGTACATCTACATGATACAGCTAAAGTCATAGAAGTCCTGGCTTGGCCCCTGACAGCAGAAAAGCAGCACCAGCACTACCCTGCATTTGCACCACTAAACATTGCTTCTCCTGTGGAATGACTGCTGCACACGCTTCCCTGAGCCTGGGTGCAAAGGCATGGCTTATGGGAAAATGCATCCAGACCCATGTATAATAAATTGGCTGCCTCCCAGCTAAGGACCATATGATCATAAAAGTAAGCACAAGGCTGGGAAGAGAGCTGCAAGGAAGCACAAGGCTGCAAGGAATTTCCAACATCAGAGAAAATTTGCACAAAAAGTAGTTGCTTATGCTAAAGGAGATGGAGGAAAGGGAGGTGATTTGAGACAGCCAGCATGGCTTCACCATGGGCAAGTCCTGCCTGACCAACCTAGTGGCTTTCTGTGATGGGGTGATCACATCAGTGGACACGGTAAAAGCAACAGATGTATCCTAACTGGGCTTCCTTAAAGTCTTTGACACAGTCCCCCACAACATCCTTCTCTCTGAATTGGAGAGATATGGATTTGATATGTGGACTGTTCAGTGGATAAGGAAATGGTTGGATAGTCATTCAGAGAGTAGTAGTCAATGGCTTCATGTCCCCATGGAGATCCATTACAAGTGGTGTCCCTCAGGGGTCAGTACTTTTTTAATATTTTCAATGATGATATAGACAGCGAAATCAAGTGCACCCTCAGCATGTCAATGGAGACCTTGATGTGCCTACAGGAAAGCTGGGAGGGACCTTTTACAAGGGCATGTAGTGATAGGACTACGGGGAATGGCTTTAAATTGGAAGAGGGAAGATTTAGATTAGACATTAGGAAGAATTTCTGCACGATGAGGGTGGTGAGGCACTGGAACTGGAACAGATTGCCCAGGGTATTTGTGGATGCCCCCTTCCTGAAGTGCTGAAAGCCAGGTTGGATGAGGCCTTGAGCAGCCTGGTCTAGTGGGAGGTGTCCCTGCCCATAGCGGGGGGGTTGGAACTAGATGATCTTTAAGTTCCCTTCCAACCCAAACCATTCTATGATTCTATTATTCTATGACTCTTAGTCATAGAAAAGTCTGAAAAGAGAAGAGAAATGTACTTCTAGATAAGCACTAACTCGGTTAGAATGAAGTGATGGCTGCTGTATTGTTTTTCTTTCATATTAACATCAGTTTAACAGAACCAGAGGAGATGGCCCTCAACCAGCTCCAGAATGTGCTGTTACTTTTTCCTGGGTTGCTGGAAGACCACAGCCTACTCTCTATATTGCTAAAATCACGATCATCTTTCTATCTTATCTAGCATCCACTCTTCCACGTCATTCACGTAGAATAGATGTGAGCATGAGCCAAGTTTATGTCTGCTCCATAGGAATAGCTGGTTTTAGAACAGCTCCATTGTAGACACAAACCCAACTATTCTCTCTATAAAGAGAATAAGCTTAATAAATTTGCATCCTCTTTTTAGTTAGCCTTTTAGTTACATTTCAAATAGTCTATGAGGCACATCTAAGCAGCAAGCTGCAAAGCGGAAGTCCAATACCGCAGTTTCACTGACTTGTTAGGTTGTCCAAGGCAAGAGTTTAAGAAGTTTGTGAGCAAGAGATTAAGTATGACTCCTGCATGCCCTGAAACCTCCACCAGGAGCAATCCCATCTGTACATCAGTATTATGCTTTTTAACAAAATTAGGCACGCAAAAGACACAGCCCAGGTAAACATATGCTATGTGGAAAGATGCTAACAATACATACTCAAAATTTACATAACATGGGGGACGGTTCCATTATAATGACTGTATCATTCATGTAAAATATACCCAAAACCACATTATATTTATGCATATTCATTAATAGGGCCATTAATAAGAAAAATATACACTTATATTAATAACTGGATTTAAATAGAGACAGAAACAAACACCTGCTTGACTATGAAGAAGCTATACAGTTAAGAAATATTTCAATAATAAACAGGGGAATTTCAGCTGGAGACAAAGTTGGGAAGCTGACTCAGATGATGAACTACCAGCCACAACTCACATGTTGGCATCCATTTTGACTAATGGGTATATTTCTCCTCAAAGACTTTATTTTGAGGTAGTATTTCAAGGCCACTTCATAACCATTTCTTTTATGTGCCTACCCAGTGGCTGACTAGCCTCAAACCTCTCTCAAACACACAGTGCTGATACATCTAAAGTTACAGGTCAAAACTGCCTCCTGTGCATGAGAAAAAACCCAAGGCAACAAGTGGGGAACAGGAAATATTGCAAGTTCCTGTTGTCAAGTTTCCCCTGCATCATTTTCACCAGGATACATCCCCTCCGCTACAAAACAAGCACAAGTGATTGGACCCAGAATGAATGAACATTTACATTTCAGCCAAGATCTCGTACCAGTGTTCCCACATCTGGCAATTCAGGGCTACGCATACTGAAGCAGAGGCATTGGCACGGTCAGTGGCCTTATCTTCTGACTGCAGACTCTCACGCTGTTATGTTGGATAGGTTACAAGGAAAATTTCACATAAATGAAACTCAAAATTCCCTTCCCATCATACAACAACCTCACTTCACTGAGATGGGATGAAACAGCTATTTATTCAAGAACCACCACTTGATTGCACTCAAAACTGTAGAAGTAATGCTACCAGATGGAATTTTACATTGTCATGCTTTGTGCATGTCTAGCTGACATACTACTTGATGGACCATACTTAGAGCAGCTTTCATTTTCTTTAATCAGCTAGCAAAGCCTTTCCGTTTCTTGCCGTGTTGCTCTGTGCTTGAACCACACATAATATGATAGGGATTAAAAATTAAAAAACAGACAAAAATTCTTTAAGTAAAACCCACACTGCTGGGATCTTTCTGGAAAGATACTCGGAATAGTTAAGCCTGTTATCCTGAAGTTACTGAAGCAGATCCCCCAGGGTTCTACCCTAAAATTATTTGTAGATTTCTGTCAAATAGGTAACTCTTTTACTTGCATTTCAGCTGCTGACTAATAAAGTCTCCACATACAAGACTGAAATTCCAGGCTTTGACCTTGAAGAATTTCTTCTTCACATACAGTGCAGCCTAAGCAATAAGGAATACCAAATGACTTTAGTTTCATTTATGTCAAAATATAAGTATTAATTCAGGGGAAAAATTCTCACTGAATCTTAATATAAACACAACTGAGGCAGTGTTGTGGTGTCACGGTTTCCCTTTCCTCTCGCTCCTGCAAGGTAGCGAGCATTTCTAGTGAAGTGGCTTGTTATCTCTGCTTGCCTTGATATTAGTTCTCAGATGTCAGGGTGTTTCAGCTGTTGCGAGCTACACAGGGAATGAGAGCATTCATCAGGTGTCAGAAGACATGTATCACCTTCATGAGCATCGGTCAGCTTAAACTCTCTTTGAGACATCGTGCAATATAGTCATTAATGTTTGATAGCACCTTATTCCACTCTGGTTATTTACTGTGAGGCATAAGGATATTGCAGAAGGGGCATCACCAGAAGTTGGACTGCCACAATCCAGTCCCATTGAGGTAAAAATTACAAGTAGTGAAGTTAAGAAACTGCAAAGGTAAGATAAAATAAACCCGTGTGGATAGTTCTCAGGTTTTATGGGGAGTGCCTGCTTCACTCTGACTTTCAGACTTAGTTTCAATTCAAGAGATCCAGAAAGATAACTAAACATAATTGAGGAAAACTTGCTATTTGGCCATGACTTTATTTTTTAAACAGGCAGCTGTAATCCCCTTCATGCTTTGAGAAAGTGTCTTGGTGGGAGGAGAGAGCCTCTGCGAGGGTGGAGGAGCTGCCTGCAGCCTCTGACAGGGACCACAGCTCTGTGGCCCATCTCCGCTCTCACATCTTGCAGCTTTTCACCTTGTCATTCTCTCAAACTCCCCTTCCATAAAACAGACCCTCACAGTTCATATGACAGACCAGAGCTGTAGATATGCCTCCTCTCAACAACCAAACTCATTCCATTCAAGCACCACTGAGCGTGAACAAGAGGTCACCTAAGCTGCAATCCTGGTGCCAGCCTTTGGCACTGAGGAGTTAGTCCTCACAGTCTACCATACCAAAGCAAACCAAATGTTAAAAAATGTTCTTCTAAACATCTTTGATGAATACAGTTTAGGTAGCATTTTTACTTCCAAAAGATCCCAAAGTATATTTAAGATACCAGTCTGAAGGATCTCTCATGGAACAGAAAAAGCAGTTCATTCAGCTCAACTTATTTTGCATGTTAAGAGTACATCCCCAGAACTGGGTCATGCAACCCATCATGGGACAGGTTCCCTCTCTCCTCATCCCACTGTGGCACTGGGAATGGCTGTGGTTTGCAACTTCAGCTGGAAAGAGATGCCCGTAATTGGGGGGGGGAGGGGCGAGGAACCACACACACTTATTCTTTCTGCCAGGATATGGAGCTCAAGCCTGTGATACAGGACATCCTGTAAGTCACAGGACAAGCAGCAACCCTGAATACATTAAGAACTGATGTACTGTGGTGATCTCACCTACCCTGCAGACTAGTACAGGGAACCTGTCAAAATGGTTTTTGCACAGGGCCGCCTAGGACAGAGTTACAAGGGATGCTATGTTCAACTAAAACTGAAGGACAGTTATCACCTGGGTCTGATAGTGAGTTATTTAGCTATCCTGAAACAGAGGCACAGGAAGGTATTATTTTCTTTAACCCCAGGAATTGGTCCCAGTCTAACATGACAGGGGACAGTATGCCCTCTGGGAGGGCAGGGTCCCACTGACCTGCCCAGCCCTTGGCTGAGAAGGAAGAACCCCGCTTCCTGTACCACCCAAAGCCCGTTTTTTTCTGCCCCACATTCAGGTGGAAACAAGGTCTAGATCTAAAGCATTCTTACGATTTAATCAGTTCACAGCAGAGAATCAGTTCATAGGCAGAGGGCTGAGCAAAACACTCCCTGACAGGAAACTCAGTTGTGACCTACTTGAGCATACATGAAGTTATACCCTACATACGGCAGAGTGGTTCTCATTCATACATACGCTGATAACAGAAATGTGAATGAGAAAAAGCAGGAGTGCCAACAAAGTGTTCACCCAGGTTTCACATACCCTGGCACACTGCACTTTCTTTTTTTCCTTTTTCCTGCATTTGTTTAATGTCATGTAGGAGTCTCACCTTTAGAATTGAAATGGGGCAGCCCAGTCGACAGCTTCCTTTGCCCTCGAAGAGTGGCTGTGCCTGCAAACGTGTTTGGCCTTTCCATCCCCAGGAGCCAACTCCTGCAGCTGCCCTTGGCAGATAGGGAACAACTCTTGTACGCAAGCCATCACTCCAGCTTGCTTTTCCTGGCAAACCTGACTTGTTTCCCTGTGGGAAGTTCCCCCAAACCACCTCTCTTCTCCATAGTACCAAGCTGGACCACACCAAGCTAGACACAAGCTTTACTGAACCTCCCCAAATACAGGACAGAGTCATCCAACACAGATATATATTTTCAGCAATGTCGTTTTCCTCCCAAATGTTTGGGTATTATCAAAACCAAAGACAATGGCCATTGTCTCCTAGGCAAAGTCATTCTTGCTAAGAAAGGTAAGCCCTGCCTGGGACAGGCATTCCCAGAAATTTCACAATCCAATTTGAACACAGCAGCCTCTTCACAGTGTTTCCAAGGAGCAGACCTCTCCTTACTCCGCTCCACCTCTGCATCTAGGAAATTGTAAAAACCTGCTTCCCCTCCTTGCAAAGCATCTCCTATGCTGGGACTCATCTCCCCACGTGTAAGAAGCAGTCTATCTAATTTTCAAAGTTTTACCCCACGTGGTATTTTCCATGACCCTGAATCACAGCCCATCCAGCTGAACAGGGGTAAAGGATGACTGAGAACTGCCGGAGCTGTAACAGCCACGGGGCAGTGGTCAATCACAAGCCTCTGCTCCCCGGTTCCTCTTCTGCCACGACAGACAAAGGGTATACACGCCCACTGGAATGCCAACTTCCTTCACCTACACACTGCTTTCTTCCTTAATGCTTTTTGCTTTAGAAAATACACTTTAAAAAAAACAGACCAGAAGCAGGAGAGCAGAGTCCCTCTGCCTGAGGGTCAGCAGAGCAAACTGGGGATTTGCCTTTAGAATTAACACTGCCCATTAACAGAAATACTTTTCTTGAGGCCTGATTGACCACTTGTTAAAATGCAGGTGCAATTTCACTGGTTTCTACAGAGCTGTTGTTTCTGCATGTTGGCCTTGCATGAGGCTCTGGCCAGAGGGATTAGGGTAAATTGTGCCTATCTCTCTGCAGTAAAAAAAAAAAAAGCCTGACAGGCTCTAATCGATATAATCAGAGTCCTTCCCTTGTTATACATACCAGAGGAAGCTATGGGTGTCGGCAGGTCATTTAATGAACATCATCATTCCAGACCTTCCACAGTACAACAACTGACTGACCACTGTTATTGCCTTTTATCCAATGTACTGGTAATTCTGTACAAATAGTTGCACCTACAGAATAGTAAAAATATGTGTAGCACTAATCCAAAAATATATGACAGATGCCCTTCAGAAGCATGTATGTTCTTTGAAAACCACCACCACCTTCGTCATTTATCTCCATGCCAACCTTTACTCCACTTTGTCCAAGCGCTGCTTTCCATATAATTTGATTTTTATACTGGTATTTTCTTATCCTATTTCTGCAGGAGAGCTGTTGTAGACTGCTACAGTCTTTGGCATACACATGATCCTTTGGCATACGCAAATTTGCCTTTTTTTTTAAAGCACAGTACCAAGTTCAGTAGTGACAAGGTAATAGGTTACTGAAAAGAGTCAAAACAAGCAAAAGCAGGAAAACATCTTAGAAGTCAATGGTTAACAGAGGCTGAAGACATTTTTTCCATGATCTTTGCACTGACAGCAGGAAGCATAGAGTTCCATTGTCTAATAAGCAGAAAATGTTTTGTGCATTTGAGATACAGACATTTGTATGAGACTTACACCATTCTGCACCTTATCTTGTGTATCCAGTTTATAAGCTAACACACATTAGAGGGAATTCAGGCTAAACCAGGTTGCACCTACATTTCATGGAAGGGAATACTTTTCTTGATAGTTCCAAGCAATTCTGTGAAATTAACCACTTCCAGTTATTTTAAGTTTAATTACAGGATACAACACTATCACGGCATTTCTGAATACAATGTTGTTTCAGGGCAAGATAAAACAATATGGAGCTGATATTGTTTTATCAGCTCTACTTTATTTTTCTCCCTTATTTGCCTTTGTAGGCAGTCAGCCAGGTTGCTGGTTACATTGCAATGCACAATACTTAGCCCATGGCTAAGAACTCAAACATAACATAACTAAGCTGTTTCACAATCAATGGTTTTAAAAGATTTAAAAGTTGTAAAAAAAATCTATATTAACATAAAAAAAATGTGGTATATAAATTTTGAAGGGCTAATAAAACCAGGTCTGGTAGCTAAGAACTAGAGTTATTTCATGACAGAGGTCTAACTTATAGTATGTTTTAATGACATGAACTCAAAATCTTTGGTTTGATTTTTATGCCTGTGAGATTATCACATAAAAAAAAGAGAGATGTAATTTCTTAAAAAAAAAACAACTATGTAAAATAAAACCTAGAGAAATCTGAAGACTGTCAGAGGACAGTATGATAACAATAGGCTCTTTCTTGCTGTAGTCACCTTACAAACTGTAACTATCAGAAGGCTACGAGTAGCATCCTGCCTGGGAGATACTTTCCAATCTACAAGAGCAGCAATGCCTGTGAAACAACACCAGGACATTTCTACACAGGTGGCATGATCTGAGCAGCACGGCTCAGGTATTAAGGAGAGAGGAGCATATGCAAAATCATTTGGGGTGCTTCCTCACATGTAACATGAGCCTGTTTGTACAGGCCCTGCTCTCTGATGGCCCAAAACACCCTGAACTTTTATATCGCAGCCATAAGCAACAACCCATCTTCCAGTCACTGGAGAGTTCTGAGAGAAACTGAACAGCAATGCTTCACCCTGCAGCCACGCTGTATGAAATGTGAAACAGCCAAAAAACAGTCGGCATCATTTACTCCAAAATGAAAACAAACGGTCCAGAAGCAACTACTCGCAAGATACATTTTTATCCACTATTCCTGCTGTAGTCAGTATTTCCATCTTTAAAAGATACACTGTTGGCTATTTGACTCATAAAATGGTAAGAAGTATTTCAGATTAGCCCTTGTTAACACATCTATCATTCCAAGCAGAGAGTTCACGGCCACATCTACACTAAAAGCTCATCGATTCCAACTTACAGGTTCTGGCACAGAAAGGAAACCTGCGGAATGGCACCGTGCAAACCCAGTCAGCTACTGCCTGAGCTACAGGTGTGCAGGATCCTAGCACGAGGCCACATAAAAGCGTTCTCTGTCAAACAAGGATAACCACGCTGTGGAACAGAAAGCAGGGGAATTATTAAGATGACTGAACTCACACATAAGGCTAACTGTGCCTCGAGACGAGGTGGAACGGTCTTAGTAAAGCACAGCAGCTACATAGACATAAGGAAAGACTCAGAGACGAAAGTCATATGAACGAGGACACGCTCGGCAACTGTTAGCTTTAAAATGAACTTAGCAACCCTTTGTATTACACAAATCACAGCAACTTTAAGCAAAGGTTTGAAATGCTGCTTTTGCCACAGCTCCCGCTTACAGACCCGTGCGACAAGGGGACGTCGAGGAAGGGACACTTCTGCCTTTGAAGTCGCAAGCGGCGGCTGCTGCAGGGTGCGCTCCGTCAGCCGCCCTCTGCCCGGACGGGCTGCCGAGGCACAGCGGCTCCTGCTGCGCGCCCCCGACCCGCTGCGCGGCCCCGACCCCCACTGCGCGCCTCTAGTCCCCGCTGCGCGTTTCTTGCTCTTCGCTGCAAGCGTCTCGGCCCCTCCTGCGCCTCCTTCGGCCCCCGCTGCGCGCTTCTCGCTCCTCGCTGCGCGCTTCTCACTCCCCCCTGCGCGCCCCCCGGTCCCGGCCTCGCACACCCCGGCCTCCGCTGCGCGTCCTTCGCTCCCCGCTGCGCGCCCCTCGGTCCTCACTGCGCGCTTCTCACTCCCCGCTGCGCGCCCCCCGGTCCCGGCATCGCACGCTCTGACCCCCGCTGCGCGCTTCTCGCTCCCGGCTGCGCGCCCCCCGCCCCCGCCGCGCAGCGCTGCTGCTGCCGACTCGGCTCCTCGCCCTCGGGGAAGGAGCCGCGCGATGCAGGGACCCCCCCGGCGCCTCCCTCCCAGCTCGGCCTTACCCGGGTGTCCGGGCCGCCCCCGCGGAAGGGGCCGGCGGCGCGGGGCAGGCGGGCGGAGGCGGGCGGCCCGGCAGCGGCTCCCCGGGGCAGCGGCTCGGGGCTGGGAGGGGAGCGGCGAGAGGCTGCGCTCTTCTTACCCGACCAGCCCCGAGAACGCGCCGGTGGAGCGACTGAAAAAAAAAAAAAAAGGCAACGGGGAGCGGGATGCGAGCTCTCCCCCGCGGTCCCGGTGCGCTTCGCAACGCGTGTGAGCGGCGCTTTGGCTCAGGGCTCTCTGGTTTCAGCCCGCGGTGCCGAGCGAGCGCTCCGTCCCGAACGGGCTGCGCCCGCATCCCACGCGGCTGCTCGTGCCCGGGTGGCCCCGGGGCTTACGGTGACTTTGTTTGTACGTAGGCGTGTGTCACGGTCGCGTTCAGCCACTCAGACACTCGCCAAAGGCAGAATAACTGAAGGTGGCTTTTTGCAGCCATCGGGAGTCTGTGTCGAACTTCAGATTTCGGGATCTGGAGTGATCTGTCACGCAGGGTCTCTTCTTTGACCCCCTTTCTTTACCCAACCCTACCTATAGAAGCTGTCAGTCTGCAAAACTTCATTGAGAGAAAGAAAGCTTGTAAAGTTCAGTTGAAATACATCTCTTATACTCCTAAACATCTGGAGGGGAGCAAGCGGGGTCTGTGCTGCTTGCAAGTGAGTTGTTTCGTGTGTAACAGCTGGGTCAACACAGATGTCTTTCTGTACAGCTCAGAGGAAATTACTTACAAAGTCTTTGTTTTCACTTAGGGGATTTCCTCCAAATCACACTTTTGGTGCTACGGCCACATCTCCCGTGCCTGTCACAATGCTGCTGAGCCCAGGGAGACGCAGAGTTGTACCTCCAGTGCATGGGGCGTCTCTGGTACGAACACACAGGCAGTCTCTGTGTGGCCACTTCATGACGACCAGTCCCACTAGCCCACTCTCATCACCCTCCCTCCGCTCTGTCCCCACACATGTGTGGCAGCACACACTCAGGTGTCCGTGCAGACCTTCTTACTCACTGCCACCGGTGTGCTCAGCTTTGCAAAGCAGCCAACTTGTGGTTCATTTTTCAAGCCACAGCTTTCTCCACTGTCTGCCCCTGGTGTAGCAGGAGGAAAGGACTAAAAAACTGCACAGTTGCTTAAGGAGGGACTCATACTAGCTTTACACCATGAGGTACCATTTCTGAGCTCCAGAAAGAAGTGCCATTTAGCAGAGAGCAGTTACGCTACAAGGGGACTTGACCACCAGCAGCTACATTACTCCTAAGACTTCACCCCAGAGCTACAGAGGCTGCAGAAAACGGACAGCAGAGCACACCTCCAGGGTCCAAAGCATGTGGCTATGGCCGTGCTGAAGGTGTCCTTATGACTATTGATTGGGAGTTAACCACTTTGATGTTGATCAATCACCTAACAGAGCATTCGTGGTAGAGGTGTGAATCACAAGGTTTTTTGCAAGTTTCATGGAGCTTGACAGTTCTCAGTTCTGAAAAATGTTCTCTCCCATCTTTCTGTGTGGCTTCTCAAGGCTCAGTAAGCAGGACAGTACTATGCATTTGGATTTCTGCCGCACAGTTTTGGTTTCTCATGGCCTGCATTCTTCCACTCATGCTAAACAGAACAAGTGTGATTTCAACTCAAGATGCATGCCAATCCCTGCACAGTATTTTGGAGAATTACTGGGATAAGTAGTTTTCAATTTGCAATGAGGGTTTCCTTTCTGTACTTCATAAAGATCTAAAAATGCCCAACATCAGGGCTACTAATATGTCCTGATCAAATGTATTTTAAGAGCAAAAGTAATTTTCAAATATTAAGCTTCTTTTAAAAATCTGTATAAATTTTACAGCCAGGAGGAGACTGAGCTTTCCATTCAGGGGATTTTTTTGGCTTGAGGATTCAAAAAAAATCCATTTTGCAGAAAAAGCAACAAGTTGGAACCAAAATTTTTTTAATTTCCCTAAAATTTTACAGAAATGTTATGCAGAAATGTTATGCAAATGTGGGGAATGCAAAAAAAAATGAAAGGATGTTTCAGGTCTTTGGTTCCATTTCCAGAAGAGCTCAGTATTACTTGCTGTTTCCATCGTTTGCCTTCTTCCTCTTAGAAGCTCAGGAGCCCTGTGGACTGAAGTAGCACAGCATCAATCCCAGCCTTGGCTGCAGGGACAGGAGCACTTGTTGACTGAGCCTTTTCCTTGGTAAGCACTGGGGAACTCGGTGATCTTAAATGCCGTAGTGAGCTTGCTCTGTTTGAGATTAAAGGCACTCAGCTCCCAGAGGAGCTGATTTTCACAGAGTCACCACCAGCTTGGAAGAGACCCACTGGATCATCGAGTCCAACCATTCCTATCAATCACTAAACCATGTCCCTCAGCACCTCATCCACCCGTGCCTTAAACACCTCCAGGGAAGGTGACTCAACCCCCTCCCTGGGCAGCCTGTTCCAGTGCCCAATGACACTTTCCATGAAAAATTTTTTCCTAATGTTCAGCCTAAACCTCCCCTGGTGGAGCTTGAGGCCATTCCCTCTTGTCCTGTCCCCTGTCACTTGGGAGAAGAGGCCAGCAGCCTCCTCTCTACAACCTCTTTTCAGGTAGTTGTAGGTAGTATTTGTGTTGCACTCGGCACTGCTTAGGCCAATTTATGCCAGATGAATAAACTGCAAAAGAGGGAACAGCGGTGAAGAGTTCTTGTGGCAAACTGTCGCGCCCTAAGGGAAGTCTCCACTTCAGGAAAGGCTGAGGCTTATGAAATTTCAGGCTCACATATGGTGTAAAGTACCAAAGAGAGAAAGAAAAATGTACAAGTTGGATCACAACATTGACCGACACTTTTTTCCCAGCAGTTATTCACCTATTCATGCTTCGTCATCTCATGGTCCATGTCTGTTCTCTCTTTGAAGCCAATGTTGTTCTTTGGGTGAGCTCTTCAGTCCAAAAAGCAATCTTTCTGGCCAGAGACAAACATCTCTACCAGTGCTGTGGTCACAGAGAGGCTCTTCCTCTTCTTCCTTTTTGTGCCTGTCAAACCCTTTGCACCCTATCCAGCCCTTCTTCATTTCTCAGAGGCTTCTGTGAATTCAGTGTCCGAGCATTTCCTGTTTATTTCTATTCCCTCACTTGCAGCAGGCAGAAATGACAAACAAGGGTTTTTCTCATTCTTGAGAGGGAACCTTGTGAATGAGAGAAAAATTGCTGTTGTTCTTCTGTGGATGGTTTCCATGTCAGTAAATGTGCTTCTTTTCCTTTCGGCAGAGCTTTTTCCCAGTTTTGACAGATTTGGGGGATTTGAGGGATTTTTTTTTTCCATTGCACCACTGGAAAGTAACTCTGAACGGGGTAGTATAATACAGACCTACCACAAAGAATTCTTTCCTGCAGTTGATACTTTTATCTTGAAGTGGACAGAGGGATCAGGAAATCAGCTGAAAACCACAGGAACAGTATTCAAATAAGGCTTGGTTAGGAGAAGAGAAACTGGGGAGCAGAAGAGCCATGGGCATTCTGCCTGGCAGGCCAGCTGGCAAGGTAGGCTATGGATTTCTGGCAGGCATTTTGGGGGAATTTTGACTGAGAGCAGAACTCAGTCAGGTACCTCTTTATGCTGTGTTTTTTCGGTCCCACCATTCTTGTTGATACTGGGCACACCACCCACATTCACAATGATATATAGATCAGTACCATAACACTACCAAAATCCTGCACAGATGTCCATGTTTTGTCTTCTGCTTCCCTGTGAGGCAGCTGCTAAATCCTCCATTTTAAAGCAGTGTTACAGTATGCCTTTTTAAACTAGCAATAAAGTTTTAACTCAAAGTTTAAAGAGAAATGTCTGTGTTCTGACATCCGGGATCGAATGTTTCTTGAAGTTATAGGTATCTTCAGAGAGCTGACAGGTCCAATATCACAACATGACTCCAGTAGCTCAAATGAACAGGAGGCTTAATGTTAATATAGTAAAAAGGCTGGGTGTGATAACTGCCAGAAAGTGCAGCAACAAACCAGATCATATGCAAATAATTAAAGAAAACCTGGGCCATCGCATTACCAGAGAGAAAAGAGAAATAGAGGATAGACTGGTAAACACACTGGTGGTCCAGGCTTGGACAAGAGCAGAATAGGAAAGCGTCTGAAAGAGAATCAAAAGAAGTTTGCATGGAGACATCACAACCAACATAAATATTATGCAAGGAAAGTTATTGCAAAGCTTTTTAAGGTATCACCTAGTAATAAACATGCCAGAATAATTCATCAGTTGCTTAAGAGTGAGAAATGCATCCCCAGGAGGACAGCCAGGAGAGGAACTCTTAGGCAGGCTTCACCCCCCAACCCCCCAGCTAGGGAGTAGGGCAGTATGGGGGGCAGCCAGGCTGTACTAGAGCCCAGATCATCAGACAAGGCAGTGAGGATGAGATAAGTGCAAGGTCAAGCTGGGAAGTCACTCCACAGGTCAAGGACAGATCCAGCAATTGCCAAGAAGCTCCTGGTGATGAGGCAGGCTGAAGGTCAAATCAACATTAGCCTATGAGTCAGGGCCCACAGCCAGGCAGGGCAGGGCTATGGGGAGCTGGAGACCAGCACTGCTGTGGGATTAGGGACCTACAGACTTGGGGGCCTGAAATGGGGTCCTGGGCCATAGGCACGGTGGTGGGAAGCCCTGGGAGGGTGGTCAGGGCCATTACAGCCTGGCGGTGCCTGACAGAGAGAAGGAAAATAGGCTGCGGCATCCCAAATGCCTTCACCTCTTTCTCCCAGTAAATTCATGTATGCTAGAGTTTAAAAGTCAGAAATGCCAAAATGAAGGCCATCTCTGTAGTTTTACTTAAGAACCTCTGTGCATGTGCGTCCTGATGCAATATTTCGTTACACAATCACGTTGTTTCTTCTGCTTCCTCCTCCACTCATCTTCTTCCTCATTCTAGAAGAATAGAGTTTATGAAATTATCTATTCTTCAGTATTTCCTTTAGATATATCTCAGGCACTCCTATGCTTTTTTTTTTCTGTGCTTTTTTTGAAGCTTATTCTGAGAAGACACTTGATATATTCATTATATTTTCTGTGCCATCTATCACTATAAATTAGTGGAATAGATCATCTTCAGCCTGTAGGAGAGATGGTGTAAAGGGGTATGATAAAGGTCTGCAAAACCTTAAATGGGATGGAAAGGGAGAACAGGAATCTGCTATTCACTGTCACTTCTGATTCAAGAGGTAGAGATTCTCCAGTGAAGCCAGTCAGAGATAATTAAGATAAAACAAAAGGAGATGGTTCACTATGTGGCAGCCAGAAGATGTGTGAAACTTTTTGTTTTTCAGATGATGTTATAGATTAAGCAGATGTGATGGTTTTCAAGGGAGACACTTGGAAGATGCCTCTATTGAAAATCATTAGACAAACACGTCACAACAAAGGCTAGAAAGCCTTCTGAGACAGAGCCTTGAGGAATACTTCTATGAAAGTGTCATAAATGCTTGTCCTTTTCTTGCTTTTCCCTAGTCATCCATCTGTGGTCACCATAGAAGGCAGGATGCTGGGCTGGAAGGATCCTGCCTTTCACAGACACAAATAAACGTATTTTCACAACAGACCTGTGAGTTATTGCAGCAACATTTATTGCCTGTCCGCAAGCCATCCCAGTAACTCAGCAAGGTTGTCCTAGCACTTTCCCCACCATCAACTATTCTGCACCTTGCACAGCTGATAACCTATTTCTCAGTCTTCCATAAATGACCATCAACCTTCTCTGTTCCTCCAAAGCCTTTACTGCTGCACCTGGTTGAGATCATGAAAAGTAGGAAGTAAGGCAGAAGCCACTGGTTCTTCCACTGAGTTCTCAACTCAGCTATGACATTTAAGATGCACTGCATGTCTTTGAAGGAATTTTTCGTATACAGAGAGAGATGTATATATCAGTGCCAACTAAAAAACTTGTGCTTGCTGTATTTCAGTGAGTCTGTGCACTTATTTCCAACATAGCCGTGCTTCAGGATATATGATTCCCAGCCTGGTCCAGAGGTGAGAACTGGAAACACAAGAGGCACTCTAATTTTTTATTGGCAAGTCCCATCTCCATGATCAACAAAAAGATCAGCTTACTCTTTGAGGGGACAGATGATTCCAATACAGGGCTAGGTTTAACTACAATTGTTTAATCCCACTGCACTCTGAGGACCTAGTGGTCATAAGGTGATCTGGGCACACCTGACACAGACATGCCAGGCATCTGCGTAACATCTGTGTGTTTAGGAAATCTCCCATCTGTGTCTGAGGACAAGTAAACTACTTTCTGCTACTTAAAGTTACTTTTGTCTACTTTTACCTACTTTACTCCTTAAGCAATTTAAACAATTGAACAGTCCCTATCCCTCTGGTTCCTCTCTGCAGACGGTGTAATTCCCCTACTGCCATAACAAGAGGCAATTTTCTGGCCACAGTGACTGGATCACAAAGACATTCCATGCCTTTTTAATTAAAAAAACCAAAGACGTCCTTATGTGATGGGGAAAAAAAACCCCTTTCTTTTCTGAATTCATTATCAACACATTATAGCAAGGAGAAAATTTACTTTCACCTTCAGGTCTGGTTATCGTTTTTCTACTAACTCAAAAAACAGGCTCTCCAGCATATCATGGGTCAACTGCAGTGATGGTAGGCTGCCTACTGAATTTGACTACTCTGCGTGAGAGCTCTCTGAGCTCTCCTTTTCTAAGAACAGACCACATTCATAAAATACAGAAGTACCTATTGTCATCAGAGTTTATCTACACTGTAAAAATCAAGCAAGCAAATTCATAGAAAGATTCGTGGGTGGAGGAAGACCTAAAAGACAAGCCTCACTTAATTGTCCTTGGTGGACAGCATGTTGCACTAGAAAACAAAAAAAAAAGAGGCACTGGAGAAGAGAAAACACTAGTAAGTATGACCAGCCCTTATTACTGGGGTGAGAACATGGTAATTGGGATATCATCAGATATGCATCTTTTCTTTGCTGTGGGCAGATCAGTTTAAACATAGGTCTCTCTGAAGCCATGGAAGGACAGGCTACCCTGCCACTATTGCTTCTTTCCACTGGAGTCCTTCTGAATCCTTGCAGATTAAGGTCTCTCTGTTTTATGGCCCATGTAAACATTGGCCACGTTCTGGGACAAATTTTAAGATATCTGAGAAACAAACAACATTCCTGTAGCACTAACCTGCATCTGTAGCAAAACAGTAAATAAAAGCATGGGCTGTCAGCCCAGTTCAGAGGATATTTACTCATTTGCTAGTTGAATATTGTCCACTTTCACAGTCTATAGGATAGCCAATTAGCAGAATAGCAGAAGATACAAACAGAAACAGAAGAAATCCTGTCTCCTTCAGCCAGCCTTAGAGAACCTCCAATGACTTCATTACTAGCAGCTTTTACCTCCTTCCTGCTTTCCAGCACACTGTTAACAGCTGAATACCAGCCACTGGGTTATTTCACTGCAGCAAATGTGAGGATGTGTCCTGGCTGTACCACAGTTTTTCAGAGACATGCACTGAGTGAAGAAACAAAAGCATCATAGCAACAGGCTGGGAGAGTTCACTCTAAAAACTTTTCTTTCTGTACTAGTTAGCCAGTTTCTCAAAGTGGGAGGTTGTGGCTGCCTCAGCTGGGAAGCTGGGGAAGGGGAGGACAGCATCATGCCGCTGGCCATGACCTACCATAACGATAACCCTTGTTGATCCAGCTGGGATTAACTTTACTATGGATTTCAGATGGTTTCCACCATGACTTTTTTTATCCTTTCAGTGCTAGCTGTTGGCAGTTGATTATAGATTTACTTTGGCATAAAGAGTTATGCCACCTGAGATTTTTGGATTTTCATATCCACAGTCTAGGCAGGCATGATAAAGCAATGAATGCTAATTCCACATAGGAAAAATAAACTAGGGAGATACATTATCAAACTTTCAGAGTATTGATGTATTTGGAGTAAAATTCACAATACTCTGTGAGGAACAGTTATTGATTTAAGGATCAAAAGGTTAAAAGTATGTATATAGGCTGAATTAGCCTTCAAAAACACCTGCATACACCTCTATAAAGTTATTGGATGCATATATTTGCAAAAGGCTTTTAAAAACTTCTTCAATAAGAAGCTCCCTTAAAATAGGGAGCTAATTATTAAAACCAGGTTCCTATCTTCAGTACAGTGCAGTGTGAACCTGGTCTTGTTCTGTTTGAAGTCCAGCTTTCTAGCAGTTTTTCAAATCCAACATGGTCTGCAGATATGCTGCGTAACAGATACATGCGTGCATGTATGTGCATGTGGAGACACAGAGATATACACATACGTGTGCTTAGATGCTTTACTCTTAGGAAAAATTTATTGTCATAAGAACTAAAAGCATTTTCTCAAATAATAAAATTCTCTGGAGAAACCCTAACATTTTTCTCAAAATTTTCTTGCCAAAATGCTTATGAGAAAGGAAGACAGCTCTAAGTCCCTTGCCTTCACGTGTTTCTTTGTTCTAATACACAAGCATGTCACTAGTAAGAGACGCCTGTGCCATGACTATGACTGAGCTGACCCCTTACTATCTAGCCTCACATTTGGCTTGTAAACAATAGTAGGAACTGAGCCCATAGAAAATATCTCACTCTCGCCAGACTCCCACATTGTCTGAGCTAGGAAATCAAGACAAACTGCTGCATTCTTGGTTAAAAATAAGAGGCCTTTGAATTTTCTCTCTACTCTGAACTTTTCATGAAGGGTTGAGTTTTGTTACTTTGGCACATCTTTTGAGGTCTGAATATAGCTCAGCTTTTATGTAGAGTTACTTTACTTAAAAAATTGTGTATCACTGGAACAGGCTCAGACCTGTTAATAAAATGCATTATTGCACCAGACACCAACACCCTACCGTGCCCTCATGTGGGGGCTTGGTTGTGATGGAGGCAAGACAGTATTGGTGCAGGTGCCTCAGCACAAGGCAGTTTCCTTCTCCTGGAGGAAGTCTAATCTTGGTCCATATTCAGCTCTAGAGCACCACTGACTGCAGCTATACCTGGGCTAAATCTGTCCCATCTATTCTTTTGATTCTGCGTCCTCCACAAATCCCTCACAACAAGTGACTCAGCCTTTCCACCAAGCAACAAAGGCACTTAGAAGGTCACAGCTCACTGGCACGCTCCAAAGATTGTTTCAAGCTGCAAGTGATAAAATCAGTTAAATTACATGTGTACAAAGTACAATCCCATAAGAGGCCAGGGATATTTACAGAGAAATATTCACACAGAAGATAGCTTCTAATGAAATGTACATGTTGTGTTGAGCTTACTATGGTCCAGCCCTCAGTAAAGGGATTTTCCATGATGGTAACTACATGTTCAGATTTTCTGTCTTTATTTTAATTTTAGTAGAGAATTTTCATTGTTTAAAAGGTTTATAAGTTTTATATTCTACCTGGCAACAAGGTGGAATAGTTTATAGACTCATAGAATCATGTGGGTTGGAAGGGGCCTTAAAGATTCAGTTCCATCCACCCTGCCATGGGCAGGGTCACCTCCTACTAGACAAAGATGCTCAAAGCCCCATCCAGCCTGGCCTTAAACACTTCCAGGGATGGGGCAGCCACAACTTCTCCGGGCAACCTGTTCCAGTGCCTCACCACCCTCACAGTAAAAAAATCCATCCTAATATCTAATCTGAATCTCCCCTGTTTCAGTTTAAAGCCATTGCCCCTCATCTTGTTACTACAGCTCCTGATAAAGAGCCCCTCCTCAGCTTTCTTGTAGCCCCCTTAAGGTACTGGAAGGCTGATATAAGGTCTCCCTAGAGCCTTCTTTTCTCTAGGCTGAACAGCCAAACTCTCTCAGCCTGTCGTTGTATGGGAGGTGCTCCAGCACACTTATCACATTTGTGGCCCTCCTCTGGACTTGTTCCAACAGGTCTATGTCTTTCCTGTGTTGAAGACTCCAGACCTGAATGCAGTACTCCAAGTGAGGTCTCACAAGAGCAGAGTAGAGTAGAGGGACAGAATCACCTCCGTCAACCTGCTGGTTGCACTTCTTCTGAAGCAACCCAGGCTACAGCTGGCTTTCTGGGCTGCAAGCACATGTTGACGTCTCATGTTGAGCTTCTCATCCACCAGCATCCTCAAGTCCTCCTTTTCATGGCTGCTCTCAATCCACTATTTGCCCAGCCTGTAACTGTGCTTGGGATGGCTATGTTACTTACCATGTTATAATACCTCAGTTCAGCATTCTGGTTGAAGTCAAATACATACTTTTGAAATTATATATGTCAGTGGACACTTGCATCATTTTAGATGTACTGGCACACTCATGCTTATCCCATGCATTAACAAAAAAATGCCAAATCTATAAGTTTGCAACTTACTTGAATTACAAGAGGACCTGGTGGACCCTGCAAGCTTTTAATTCCCAATGATTTAATAAGGAGTAAATTGAGGTCAGTTTTTCATTAGAACGTATGCATTTCAAGCTTATACACTGACATATTTATACTATAGTGAGTTAAATTTGGTCTAGAAAACACAGCAAAATCTTTTCTTCTTTTAAGCTTGTGTGGGTTGCCTTGTTTGAATTTAAATGAGAGATTTCATTATACATCACACTTTTCTTATAGTTCATATTTTCCTCTGAAACCTGAAGACCTGATGGGACCAATCTTGTGTTTAAAGTTAAGCTTGTGCACCAGCACATTGCTTGTTGGTGTACCACTTGTACTGGGAATATTCAGACTACATGTAACTGCGACTTTAATGTGGAGGACACTGAAAAACATGGGATTCAGAGCCCAAATCCTTCCTACCTCTGTTATCATAGCAACCCCACAAGCATGGACCTTGAACATGGGTAGCAAACTCTAGGTGGAAGACAACTGTTTGCCTCCCCTCGATAATGGACACTATTAGATTATCTGCTGGTGTGGAGTCTATCACCAGTTTAGATTCAGTGGTAGTTAGTTTACTCTCGTTAGTTCTTGGGGTAGTATCCTTTGACTTGCGTAGCTCTTCCTCCCCAGTGTTTAGCCTTGTTATCCTCTGAAACCACATCTGGTTGAGTTAAACAAGACAATGACTTCCACGTAACACCATGTCAGTCACTTTACTGAAATCTATATGGATTTGCTTCATTCCTATTCTACTTGCTAAAAACATTGTGTATTTTAGCAAAGCAAGATGCCAAGTTAATTTAGCCCTATCTATCTTTGGTAACTGTTTCCCATTTTTATGTACTTTTCTTTCACAGACTGTCCAGTCCTTGTAGGCAATTGAGATCATCCTAATACACTTTTGTGGATCACTTTTCTCCTTAAAGATTGCTAGATCCTTTTTTTTTTTTTTTAATCATATGGTAATGCCATCTGTTTTAGAAAACACATGAAAACTCACACCACTCCCTTTATTATCTCAGTTACTGGGCCTCCTTGAGAGCTAAGCTCTTTGCCCTTTTGTTTCATGTAGCACGTGCGAATTATTGATGCTGAACCAAATACTCTGGTAGTTTGGGGCAGGACCTAGAGCATCTTTAATTGCAAGCACATGTATGTTTTATAAGGCATCCACTTCTTTTTTTTTTCTTACATGGACAAGGTATTTTACTATTTGCTTGAAGTTCTTTTGCAGCCTCTACCTAAGCCTGACTTTTGACATTTTCACCTTTCTACATGCCTTCTGTCTGGCAAGACATTTTTTTCTTTTTACCTTACAGTATCTCTCTATAAATATATAATATTAAGGGTTTCTCAGTTAATAGTGAATGGAGTTATTTCCCACAATTTTTCCCTTTGGGATACATACTTAAGATGATTTCCGGCTTAAAGAAACTCCCGTTGCCTTCCCCAGTTATCTGACTGAACTATTCTTGCTCAATACGTGTTCATACTTCAAATCAGCTGAGTTACAACAATATTTCAACATTAATTAAGATTAATATTATTAAGATTAATATTTTGGCTACTTTTATTCATCAGAGCTTGCCTTCCGATCAAGTACTATTAGAGTATTAGGGGTACTGGTAACAAATGAAGCACTTAGTAGTAAACAAAAGCCAAACGGCTGCTCTGACCAAATATCTTTTAAATCTAAAAGGGATAATTAAAGAAACAGAGGAAATACAAAGCAGGAGTATGGATAATGAAATAGACCACTTCATAAGTTTCTTCTTTTTAAGGTTTAAAATGTCTGTCGACTAGAGTAGAAACACAGGAAAATAAATAAGATTATTTATACCATATGCTTTGGAAAATGATTTTGCTGTTGCAGTCAATAAGTCATTACTGAAAAGAAAAAAAAAATCCCAGTTATTCAGTTTGCTTCATGAATGCTGTGTTAGTATTGGGAGGCAACGAAATAATTCCATAGGAAAATAACAGAACAAATTTGTCCTGACTTTTTCTGCACCGAATTGTTCATCAAGATCCACCTACAAATGCCGGGGACGGTGGGAGGGACCCTATATCAAGCCCACTGACTTAAAGGGAGTGAGTTGCCAGTTCAAGATGCGAATATTTTCCTGTGACTCTGCAGAAAGCCACGACGAGAGGGCCATGTGCCTGCAGCTGGTTCCAGGGGGTCTCCTGCCCACCCTCCCTGCACAGCCTGGACTCATAATCCATTGTGGCTACTAAACAATATTTTCCCAGTTTGCCTCTCATTCACAAACCATGTAATATTCTTGTTGTGGGTAATCTCATGACGGTTCTTCTTGTGGACTTCAGCAAGAAGGTATGCACTTAATTAGGCACTGAGAAACACTTTGATTTCCCTGCAGGGATCTTCCTTTTGCTCATCCTTGCCGACTGAGGCTGCAGTGGCTAACTCAGCTCCTCCCTGGAGCTAACAAGTTTAGCTGAGCAGCATGAGATCACAGAGTGAACTGCACTAGAAAAAGCAGTAATGTAAGCGGGAATACTTTGCTTGATACTATTTGTTATTTTACCACTGTTGGGCACAATCGGCCCTCATTTATTATATTTTAAAAAAATAGCATAAAAGAATCCAGAAGAAAAAAAAATTAATGAAATTATGATAAATAATACTACTAATGTTGAAGAGAACAAGATCGATAACAAGGCCAAATGCTGGGTCCTGCACTTGGGGCACAACAACCCTATGCAGTGCTACAGACTAGGAGAAGTCTGTCTAGAAAGCTGCCTGGAGGAGAGGGACCTGGGGGTGTTGGTTGACAGCGACTGAACATGAGCCAGCAGTGTGCCCAGGTGGCCAAGAAGGCCAATGGCATCTTGGCTTGTATCAGAAACGGCGTGACCAGCAGGTCCAGGGAGGTTATTCTCCCTCTGTACTCAGCACTGGTGAGACCGCTCCTTGAATCCTGTGTTCAGTTCTGGGCCCCTGACCACAAGAAGGATGTTGAGGCTCTGGAGCGAGTCCAGAGAAGAGTGATGAAGCTGGTGAAGGGGCTGGAGAACAAATCTTGAGAGGAGTGGCTGAGGGAAATGGGGTTGTTTAACGTTGAGAAAAGGAGGCTGAGGGGAGACCTTATAGCTTTCTACAACCACCTGAAAGGAGGTTGTAGAGAGGAGGCTGCTGGCCTCTTCTCCCAAGTGACAGGGGACAGGACTCAAGCCTGAGGGAATGGCCTCAAGCTCTGCCAGAGGAGGTTCAGTCTTGACATCAGGAAAAAATATTTCACGGAAAGTGTCATTGGACACTGGAACAGGCTGCCCAGGGAGGTGGTTGAGTCACCTTCCTTGGAGGTGTTTAAGGGACAGGTGGATGAGATGCTGAGGGGTGTGGTTTAGTGATTGTTGGGAATGGTTGTACTTGATGATCCAGTGGGTCCTTTCCAACCTAGTGATTCTATGATTCAGTGATTCTATGATGTGTCACACAGTAAGATTTACTTTATGGCATCATCCAAACACAAGGAATATCTTGCACCGTAGAGTGAGCAGGAGCTCCTCTCCAAGTGCTCCCAAAATCTAGGCAAGGAATTGCCAGGGCAGAGACCAGAGCACGAACTGACATGCGCCACCTCCCCACAACATATACAGCAACGGTTCTCCGACCAGAAACTCTCCACACACGTTTGTGCCATCTCTGGGACACTTCTTTAGGAGTGAACCCAGAGCAGCGACCGAGGTCTGTTGACATCAAGTTTTCAGGGCAAAAGCCCTGGTGCACAACCTTCTCGGTGGCAAGGTTAATCTTAAGTGCTCGATTCCGACTCAGTCAAAATGCAGCGTCACTAGATGGCGACGGATACCTACCGTACAGTGCAGGACGGCCGAGTGATTTCTCTAAACAGAAAAGGGGGGGAATAGAGCAAAAGTTGAAGTTGCATTACGATGTAGTTTTTACTAATACAGTCATACACCATTTCTCAAAGAATATATTCATAGAATCATAGAATCATCGAATGGTTTGAGTTGGAAAGGACCTTAAAGATCATCCAGTTCCAAACCTCTGCCATGGGCAGGGACACCTCCCACTAGATGAGGCTGCCCAAGGCCCCATCCAGCCTGGCCTTGAACACCTCCAGGGATGGGGCAGCCACAGCTTCCCTGGGCAACCTGTGCCAGTGCCTCACCACTCTCATGGTGAAGAAATTCTTCCTAATATCTAGTCTAAATCTGCCCCTCTCCAGTTTATACTCATTCTCCCTCGTCCTGTCACCACAAGCCTTTATGACTAGTCCCTCTCCATCTTTCTTGTAGGCCCCTTTCAGGTACTAGAAGGTCACTATAAGGTCTCCTCGGAGCCGTCTCTTCTCCAGGCTGAACAACCCCAACTCTCTCAGCCTGTCCTCATATGGGAAGTGCTCCAGACCACTGATCATCTTTGTAGCCCTCCTCTGGACCCATTCCAATGGTTTCATATCCTTCTTATGTTGAGGATTCCAGAACTGGATACAGTACTCCAGATAGGGTCTCACAAGAATGGAATAGAGGGGCAGAATCACCTTCCTCAACCTGCTGGCCACATTTCTTTTGATGCAGCCCAGGATACACTTGGCCTTCTGGGCTGCAAGCACACATTGCCAGCTCATGTCGAGCTTCTCATCAATCAACACCCCCTAGTCCTTCTCCACAGGGCTGTTCTCAATCACATCATCCCTATCCTGTGTTGAAATGGGGGATTAACCCGACCCAGGTGTAGGACCTTGCATTTGGCCCTGTTGAAATTCATGAGCTTCACACAGGCCCACTTCTCCAGCCTGTCCAGATCCCTCTGGATGACACTCCATCCTTCCAGTGTGGCAACTGCACCATTCAGATTGGTGTCATCTGCAAGCTTGCCGGGGGTGCACTCGATCTTGCTGTCTATATCATTGATGAAGATATTAAACAGTGATGGTCCCTGTATGGACCCCTGAGGGATGCCGCTTGTCACAGATCTCCATGTGGATGTCAAGCCATTGATCACTGCTCTCTGAATATGACCATCCAATCAATTTCTTCATCCACTGAACGGTCCACCCATCAAATCCATCTCTCTTCAATTTAGAGAGAAGGATGCTGTGGGCGACCATGTCAAAGGCTTTAGAGAAGTCCAGATGGATTACATCCATCGCTTTTCCTGTGTCCGCTTATGTGGTCACCCCAATCACAGAGAGACACTAAGCTGGTCAGGCAGGACTTCCCTTTGGTGAAGCCATGCTGGCTGCCACTCATCATCTCCCTATCCTCCATGTGCTTTAGCATAGCTTTTAGGAGGATCTGTTCCACCGTCTTCCCAGGCACCGACATGAGGCTGACAGGTCAGTAATTCCCAGGGTCATGTTTTCTACCCTTTTTAAAAATGAGTACAATGTTACCTTTCTTCCTGTCACCAGGGACATCTCCTGATTGCCCTTACTTTTCAAGTATAATGGAGAGTAACATGGCAACCACATCAGCCAGTCCCCTCAGGACTCTGGGTACATTTCAGTGGGTCCCATGGACTTACATATGTTCAGGTTCCTCAAGCGATCATGAACATGATCCTCCCCTACAGCGGGAGGGGCTTTACTCCCCTGGTCCCCATCTTTTTGTCTGTTGCCAATGAAACATTTTTCCTTCCAGTGATGGCTTCTTAATAAAAGAGTGTCTGGAAATTTCTCAGTAAATTTAGAAACTTTTTCTGAATGTGAGAACAGAAGATTGCTTCATGTGGGTGGAGACATATAAGGTTTCAGTCAGTGTTACCTAAGTGAATGAAATCACTGCAGTCTGCAAATGAACGTAAATAATTAATCTTCTTGACAACAGAAAATCCTTTCCCAGTGTTCTGAGTCACTTCAGTCTCACTGTAGCATTTTAAATGTGTTGAGCTAAGCAGTTTTCTAAAGAGCAATTAAGTTATTTCCAAGTGATTGATAAACATGAAATACTGGTAGTTAACTTCATGATAAAACTTAATTTGTATTTTCTAATGAACATACATACATGCAAAAAAATGAGAGGAGCAAAAGATCTTAAGTACCTATGGAAGGTACTCAGCTACCATTACGATGAACCTAGTGTGGATATTCAAACATTATGTGGGGTGTCTGCAGCGATCCAGGCCCAGAAGGGTGATGTTCAGTAGCTAAAGGTCTAATTGGAGGCAAGTAACTAACGCTGTACCCAAGGGGTCAATACTGGGACCAATTGTGCTCAATATCTTCATGAATAATCTAGATGGTGGGGCAGAGCATACCCTCAGCACATTTGGAGGTGACAGCAAACTGGAAGAAAAGAATGATAAGCCAAAGGATCATGCTGCCATCCAGAGGGGCCTCAATGGGCTGACAGGAACTTCAGCAAGGAGAACTGTAGAGTCCTGCACCAGGGAAGGACTGATCCTATGCACCGATATATGCTGGGGGCCACACAGCTGGAAAGCAGCCTGGCAGAAAAGGATCTGGGGCTCCTGGTGATAGACACCAAGCTGAAGATGAGCCAGCAATTTGCCCTTGCTGCAAAGAAGGTAAACAGTATCCTGGGCTGTATTAGACAAAATATTACCAACAGGTCAAGGGAGGTGATCCTTCCCCTCTGCTCAGGACTGGTGAGGACACACCTGGAGTGCTGTGTCCAGGTTTGGTCTCTTCAGAACAAGACAGATATGGAGCTACTGGAGAAAGTCCAGCAAAGGATCATAAAGGTGATAAAGGTTCTGGAGCACATAGGAAGAGTATAGGGATGCTGCCCGGTTGTGTACAAATGGAGTCAGGAAGGCCAAAGCACAGCTGGAGCTGAACTAGGCAAGAGAAGCAAAGAAGAGCAAGAAGGGCTTCTATAGGTATGTATATGGGGGACGACATGATTGAGAGCAGCCCTGCAGAGAAGGGCTTAGGGGTGCTGATTTATGAGAAAGTCAACACGAGCCAGCAATGTGTGCTTGCAGCCCAGAAGGCCAAGTGTATCCTGGGCTGCATCAAAAGAAGAATGGGCAGCAGGTCAAGGGAGGTGATTCAGCCCCTCTATTCCATTCTTGTGAGACCCTACCTGGAGTACTGTATCCAGTTCTGGAATCCTCAATATAAGAAGGATATAGAACTGTTGGAATGGGTCTAGAGGAGGACCACAAAGATGATCAGAGGTCTGGAGCACCTCCCATATGAGGACAGGCTGAGAGAGTTGGGGTTGTTCAGCCTGGAGAAGACAAGACTCCAGGGAGACCTTGGAGTGGCCTTCTAGTATCTGAAGGGGGCTACAAGAAAGCTGGGGAGGGCCATGTAGTGATAGGATGAGGGGAAATGGCTTTAAATTGGAAAGGGGCAGATTTAGATTAGACATTAGGAAGAATTTCTTCACCATGAGAGTGGTGAGGCACTGGCACAGGTTGCCCAGGGAAGTTGTGGCTGCCCCATCCCTGGAGGTGTTCAAGGCCAGGTTGGATGGGGCCTTGGGCAGCCTGGTCTAGTGGGAGGTGTCCTTGCCCATGGCAGGGGGGTTAGAACCAGATGATCTCCAAAGTCCCTTCCAACCTTTTCCATTCTATGATCTCTCCTAGGAGGAAAGCCTGGCAGAGCTGGGACTGTCCAGCCTATAGGAGAGAGGGCTCATGGGGGTCTTATTAATGCATATAAAAGCCTGAAGGGAAAGTGCAAAGAGGATAGAGCCAAACTCTTCTCAGCAGTGCCCAGTGACAGGGCTAGATGCAGTGAACATAAATTGAAACACAGGAGGCTCTGTCTGAACATCAGGAAACAATTTTGTTACTATGAGGGTGACTGTGAACTGGCAGAAGTTGCCCAGAAATGTGGTGTAATCTTCATCCTTGGAGATATTCTAAAGGGCTAAACGTGTTGTCTCAGCACTGATGAGGCCAGATAGACTCAAGGGGAATCTTCTATAAAGCTACAAAGTTGGTTCTCCCAGTAGAACCAGCTAAAGAGTTTTGAAATTAATTCCGAAGGGGACATATGATAAAAGGGGCATACTTATTCCACTGTGCATGCGATGTTTGCACATACTATATGTTGTAATGATAAATGGCACTGTCTACTTTGACAAAGGTTTTGGTAAACACTGCTTAATGTGAACACGCGTGGGCCTGCTGAACACCTTTGAGAAGTCTGGCAGACAACAACCTTCTGCAGGAGAATAAATAAAACTGCTTAAATAACAGTTTAGTTTTGCAAGCGTGAAGTTAAATATTTTCTATAAATGTTAATTTCCCACCATGCATTTGCCCATCTTTATGCACTCTACACCCTGGGGGATCTTTTGTTCTCCCAGGTGACAACTGAAATAAAGGTTTCAAAGTCAGCTTCTAAGCATTTCAACAGTTTTAAAAACAACAATGCAGTGAATTACAGCCATGAGAAACTAACCAGAGGGTTGTCTATGCTAGAGAGCTCAAAGGCCATCAAAATAAGGCTTTTGGTGACCTTTTACTCAGAAACTACTTGTCAGAGGGATGTGTGATGAATTATTTGAGTGATATGGGAGCTTTCATCAGGCTTCTTTTCCTTTGGAGGGAGTGTTCCTCATTTCTTCTCATCACCTGAGTTAAGAACCTGTCTGGCAGAGAAAGACCTGGGTGTATTAGTTGACATCCAGCTGAATATCAGGCAGCAGTGTACCCAGGTGGCCAAGAAGACCAATGGCATCTTGGCTTGTATCAGAAACAGTGTGGTCATCAGGAGCAAGGAACTGGGGGTGTTTAGCCTAGAGAAAAAGAGGTTGAGGGGAGACCTTATCACTGTCTACAACTGCCTGAAAGAAGTCTGTAGTGAGGTGGGCATTTGTGTCTTCTCCCCAGTGACAGGCAATAGGATGACAGGGAATGGCCTCAAGTTATGTCAGGGGAAGTTCATATTAGACATTAGGAAAAATTTCTTCACCAAAAGGGTTATCAGGCATGCGAACAGGCTGCCCAAGGAGGTGGTTGAATCACCATCCCTGGAGGTATTTGAAAGATGGGTAGATGAAGGGTTTAGGGATTTGATTTAGTAGTGGACAGGTATGGTTGGACTCAATGATCTCAAAGGTCTTTTCCAAGCTAGCAATTCTATGATTCTAAGTGAGAAAAGAGAACCACCCACACAGCCATAGAGATTTGGAAAATATTGCTGGGGAAATGCTGCCTTTCCCTCCCTTTCCGTGTGTCGAAAATCAGCAGTCGTCCAGGAAAAAATCTGCATCAGGTCTTATTTCACATGCAGAAGAATTTCTCTTGCTCTTGCAACAGTGGAAAGATTTCATTTTTGTGGCGTTACTATCAATTAATACTGTTTGTTTATAGTCATCCAGGGGCCTCTGCTCGGGTGTGGTCTCTCACATCTGGCCAGTTTAAGCATGGAATCTGGTGACCGGGAAACTCATTGAAGCCAATTATAGACCTGATACTTAATGGGAGGCTTCTGGTCCAAGCCTTGATTCTTGTCTGTTCCCAAAACCCAAGAAGGATGCTTGCAGCACAAGAGAGAATGAGAAAGCAGGATTATGATCCTTGCTATTCAAGTCCAGACTATCGTTACAATGACTTCCTTTGTTCATGCCAATTGCATTCACTCTTTGTAAAAACACTAGATGATTCAACAGCTCTCAAACTTTTTTTCTCACTTCCCTCCCCTTGATCCACACTCCTCGGAGAGTGTATCTTGTAGGGAGAAATAATTGCTAGAGCTGCTGGCAGCAAAGAAATGGTGCCAGCAAGGGACAGAAAATTGGGGTAAAGAACCTGGGGGGCAGACAGACAATAAAAGGGGCCACGGGAAGGAAGGAGGAAGAGGAGGAGAGACGGGATGTAGGCAGCACCCAGCCTCCTTGGAGGGTCTCAGAGCTGCTCATTAACACCACAGAGGAGACCCCTATATCGTGCCACCAACATTTGGACCAAGGATAGTTAAAGAAGAAGAAGGAAGCTATGTTATGTGGTCCTGATATGAATATTCTAAGTTGGAATATACTCTTCTGCATAGGTTAAAATAATTATAACATGCACCAACCACTTGAATTTGCCAGCAGTATCACTGAAAATATCAGTGTCACCAAAGATCCTTATTGTCAAAAACGTTTTTACTGTTTTGCTTGCCTTTCAGAGGACTGTAAATTCTGTAAGTTGACCACTGCTCACAGAATATATCTGGATTCCCTTAACACACTTGACTTGGTTCCAGACTGAAGAGAGAATCAGCTGGATTTACAAACTGGTTTACAGATCCGTCTCCAAGGGCTCCTGCTGATGGTTATTATTGAGGTATCAATGAGCAGAGTCTGAAAAGTCTCAACTCATGGGCCGCAACAGTTTAATAGTTCTATAGTTGTGACAACTACATAAAATCTGTGGTAAAGTATGCTGCTGATAAAAAGGTTTCTTTTGCTAGCAGATAATGAAGACAGATCACTATAAGAGTATTTTAAATTGTTTTATTAAAAGATACCATCCCAGAAGTATTTTAATACAGTTAAATATGGAAGGTGATATTGGTTTGGAGGAAACAATGACATGAATTTATTTATGGATCAAAGGTCTGGCTTTTCATGAGGACCTAATAGTAACAGTGGATAACTACCCCAGCATAAACTCTCAAACAGTGCAGTACATAAAGAGGTAATGTAATCTTTGAACTCATAAGGGGACACTAGTGCAAGAATCAAGGATGTGACCTAGTCCTTGTCCCCATACATAATACTGCTGTAAACCTGTGTCTGACAGCCTCAGTACCCCAGCAGTCCATGCACCACACCCAACACAACCCAAACACAATCCTATGGCATTGATTGACCCTCCTCTGTACAACCCACAGGTCTCGTCAATCCAGTCTCTTTTCCCTCCTTCCCTCCCTGAGCCTGGAGGGAATGCTACTCAGCTGCAGTGTCATTCCCTCCAAACTCCTGTCCCTCTCCAGCTTGGTTGCTAGTGTTCTTCCCCTCCACAGCAGATGCAGGTTCCAAATTGAAGCTATTGAGTAGATGGAGCTTTGGAAGAGGAAAAAATTGTGAAGGGATGGCACTAAGGGCACTGTCTCACAGTGGCACTGGGAAGAGGGGGCAGAGCCATGCTGACTGCCATTAATCACCTCCATGTCCTCCTTAAGGTTCCTTCCAACCAAACCATTCTATGATTCTATAATATCATGTCACTTTTTATATGGATACATATTCATACATCATGAAAGTCGCAAGCGATATTCTGGGGACAGTTCATGTGCCTGTCACACACACTGCACCCAAGAGTGTCACCAGGGCTTTGGTTCAGGGCCACATCTCTTCTCCTTCAGAGAACTCCAGCATTTTGGGAAAGTAACCCAAGGCCTCCCATACAAATCCTGCATGGGACTTGCGGCCCCATGGGATGAGATGGGACGGGGACAGGATGATACGGGACCAGATGGGATGAGACAGGACGGATTGGGATGGGGACAGGGCAAGACGGGACAGGTTGAGATGGGATTAGATGGGATAAGACAAGATGAAACGGGAAGGGACAGAAGGGGATGGGATGGGGATGAGATGGGATGATACAGGACCAGATGGGACAAGACATGATGGGATGAGCCACAGGTGGGATGAGCCAGGGACAGGACGAGGTAGGACAGGGATGAGACAGGACGAGACGGAGACGAGACAGGAAGAGATGGGAGGGAGACAGGATGGGATGAGACAAGATGGGACAGGATAAGACGGGATGGGATGAGACAGGACGATATGGGATAGGATGAGAAGGGGGCAGGACAGGGATGAGACAGGAAGAGACGGGACGGGGATGGGATGGGACGGGATGAGACGAGATGGGATGGAATGAGATGGGACGAGACAAGACAGGAGGAGACAGAACGGGATGAGACGGGACAGGACGAGATGGGATAAGATGGGATGAGACGGGATGGGATGAGACGGGATGATATGGGACTGGATGGGATAAGACAGGATGGGATGAGACAAGGGACAGGATGAGAAGGGGATGGGATGAGATGGGATGGGACGGGGATGAGACAGGAAGAGACGGGACGGGGATGGGATGGGACGGGACGGGATATGGGACAGGACGAGACAAGACAGGATGAGACAAAACGGGATGAGACAGGACGAGTTGGGATTAGACGGATTGGGATAAGACGAGATGGGACAGGAGGGGACGAGACAGGACGCGATGGGGACGACACGAGACGGGACGGGACGAGGCAGAACTGGACGAAATGGGATGGGGCCGGGACGAGCCGAGACTGGAGGGAAAGGGCCGATCCGAGGGCTCGCTGGGCCCTACCCCGGCCGCTCCCAGCAGCGAGGCGAGCCCGCCCCGCCCCGCCCCGGGCCGCCGCAGCCGGGTCCCGCCCCGCGCAGCCGCCGCCGTGCCGGCGGGCGCCATGGAGGACGCGGGCGCGGGCCTGAACGCGGACGCGGAGGTGCGGAAGCTGCAGGAGCTGGTGAAGAAGCTGGAGAAGCAGAACGAGCAGCTCCGCAGCCGCCACGGCGCCCTGCCCGCCGCCCCCCGCCGCGGCGCCGCGGCCTCGCCGCCCCCCGCCGCCTCCCCGCCCGGCGGGCGCTGCCTCAGCCCGCGGGCCCGGCGGCCCGGCCCCGGCAGCGACGAGGGCGGCGGGCTGGGCGGGGAGGCGGCGCTGGCCGCCGAGGAGCTGGAGCTGGAGCTGCTGGCGGGCGGCGACGAGGACGAGATCGGCTGGTGAGGAGGCGGCCGGGGAGCGGGGGCTCGGGGCGGGGCGGCTCCCGGGGGCCCGGGGTCGCTGGGAAACCGGAGCGGGGTCCGGGGCCGCCCCGCGAGGTCCGGAGGTGCTGGAGGACGGGCCGGGGACCCTTATACCGCTGGCAAATGTCACGTAACCCTTCGTCTCGTAAACGCGTTGTCCGTAAGTGCTTTCGTTTATTGCTAACGATGTAGGACCATGGTTTACCTTAGGCAGTTCCTATCGCTTCAAATGGACTGCTTACCGTGCTGCTGCTGCAGGAACGCCTGCAGGTGGCTGTTCATCTCTTCTTTATTATACTTGGGTGAGATTGTAGGGCTACAAAGATGGTCAGAGGGCTGGAGCACCTCCCGTAGGAGGACAGGCTGAGAGAGTCGGTGTTGTTCAGCCTGGAGAAGAGAAAGCTCCGAGGAGATCTTATAGCGACCTTCAAATACTTGAAGGAGGCCTAGAAGAAAGCTGGGGAGTAACTGTTCACAAAGGCTTGTGGTGACAGGACAAGGGGCAATGGGTATAAACTGGAGAGGGGCAGATTTAGGCTAGACATAACGAGGAATTTCTTCACCATGAGAGTGGTGAGGCACTGGCACAGGTTGCCCAGGGAAGCTGTGGCTGCCCCCTCCCTGGGGGTGTTCAAGGCCAGGCTGGATGGGGCCTTGGGCAGCCTGATCTAGTGGGATGTCTCTGCCCATGGCAGGGGGGTTGGAACTGGATGATCTTTAAGGTCCCTTCCAACTCAAACCATTCTGTGATTCTACTGAGAATCAAGAAGGTTTGTTCTCTCTTAATGTCATGCTGTTCTTCAGCTGTCTTTTTGAAGTTTCCTGTGACACTAGTTGAGGAGCAGCATTAGAGCCGCAGGAGAGTAGTGGGGAGGAGCACAGTGCCAACAGAGAAATGCAAGGGAAGCGTGTACATGGAGGAAAAGTGTAAGAAAAGCAGTCTGACTTGGTTTGGAACTGGTTATAAATTCATCTATGAAGGTCTTTTTCTGGAGTGAACATGCAGACAAATTTAAAAAACAAACAAACAGAACTGTCTTTCAGAGTTAGAAACGCCTTTAAAAACACTGGAATGATTCCATGCATGAACAGTGTTTTAGTTGCTCGGGGAGGAGACTTTGTGCACTTCCTTGGAGTAGTCATTTGCCTGACATCCAGCCTGATCCTGGAGAAGTATGACAGCATAAGTTTATTCTCATCCAACATGAGTTTATTAAATTAACAAAAGGCATCATCTTCTGTGAAAAGCAGCTACTCTTATTTCTCCATTTACACCTTGTAATCTACTGGCCTTTAGCATGTCAGAGAAATAGAAAATACTAGATTTGCACAGTAAGTTTGGAGTGGGGTGTCTGTATTTGTGAATGTCATGAATTCTAATGACAATAGATGTTATTGTATACATTAATCCTAAATCATGGGCCATATAATGCATCTCTTCAGTGAAAGTTGGTGTTATAGGAGAGCATACAGTGATGGCATATATGGTATGTGGTTTTGTTTATGCAGTTCTGGACACTCATGGGCAGGTGGCATCCTTCACTGAGCGCTACTCTTGTTGGTGTCAGGTGTTTGACACATTATTTACACTGCCTGTTATTGTGGCTTCAGTCATGTTTCCATGCAAGTTCCAGCCCTCGAAAGACAACAACTTAAATGCAGTCAATTACATTCATTCCTTTCCTAATGTTTTGGCAACTATAGCGCTAATTTTCAATCTCAGAGTAGGACACTGACTGAGACATAAGCATACACCTAGAAGACAGCAGCTGTTAAAATTTACTTGCTGCCATATATATATCAACAAAATAGCTGTGTGATTAAAAACACTTTGTCTTTTCATGCTATAGTTTAATATGCACTTAATGGTAAATTTGGTTTGGCTAGATTGGTGATTTTTTTTTTTTGTTCAAATTGTTCTATAGAAATGAAACTGCTGGAATTTCTGAACACCATTTAAATCAACTGTTGAAGCACTAAATACTCTAAAACTATTTTTTTGCTTAGGAAGGTAGGATGACTTCGTGCATTTGATGAATGGAGGTAATTGCTTTAAATGAAGTTGGAAATTTTCAGAGGGCTAGTGGAGCTATCAAAAAGAAACAAGCCTGAGGACACAGGTGGGATGATGTGTGTAAGTGGATTTCTCTTAAACTCTTTCGTAAAGATCCCACTCTTAATGCCTGGGTTATGCAAGGTCACTCAAAAATTAATTGAATCAACTGAAAGGGTGAAAGTATTCGATGAAATGTAAACCTCATGTGATCTCTCAGGTTCAAACGGATTTGGATCACTGCTACTTAACCCAAAATCCTGTTTAAACTATGAGATTACATCAATGTAGAAATCAAAGACCACTTAGCTGAGGAAACCTCACATGGAAGCAAAATTTAAATCATAGTTTATGCATAAAAGATTTTTTAGTGTTGCCTGTTTGACTGTCTGCATAGAGAAGCTTAGATTTGCCTTTACCTGTGATTTCAGAAGGACCTCGCTGTGGGAGATAATAGATGATGAAGGGTGCTGATTATCTCTGTTCTCTCTGCTTTGTGCAATACAGGCACTTTTTCAATCTGTGTATTCATATACTGCACTATGAAACTGTCTGCAGCCGTGTAATGGCAGAAAAAATAGGTTTTTTCACTGCTAAAATTACATTGGTTTACATTTAACGCTCACATGAGGTTAGTGCCTCTGAAGTTTGGCTATGATTTTAAGATGGAATGGTTGATACTGTGTCTGAAATTGATATTGGAATGTGATTTGTTGCTGTGGTTTGGAGTTGGTAGACTAGTGTTTAGGTTTTAATTCTTTAAATGCTTTTAGATCAATCTACACAGTGCAGAAGTATAAAGTGAAAAATGAAAGGAGAGGGTAGAACTACCCTAAGTTACTAACAAGGGAAAAGGTCTTTGATACTGCTGCTTTAGTAGCATCATTAACTATTAAAACTGCATAACAGTATTAGTGAACTTCAGGACTGTTTATATTTTTGCTTGTTTGTTTTTCTTCACTGTGGTTGGTTAATAGAATCATACAATGGTTTGGGTTGGAAGGGATCCCCAAAGGCCATCTAGTCCAGCCCTGCTGTGGTGAGCTGGGACATCTTGAACAAAGTCAGGTCGCTCAGAGCCCTGTCCAACCTGACCTTGAATGTTTCCATGGATGGGGACCTGTTTCAGTGTTTCACCAAATCAATTGTAAAAAATTTCTTCCTCATATCTAGTCTGAATCTACCTCTTTTAGTTTAGAACCATTACCCTTTGTCCTATCACAATGGGACCTGCTTAAAACTTTGTCCACATCTTTCTTATAGGCCCCATTTAAGTTCTGAAAGGCCACAATAAGGCGTCCCTGGAGCTTTCTTTTCTGCAGGCTGAACAGCCCTAGCTCCTACAGCCTTTCCTCACAGAAGAGGTGTTCCCTCCCTCTGATCAGTTTTGCAGCCCTCCTCTGGACACACTCCAATAGGTCAGTGTCTTTTCTGTGCTGAGGGCTCCAGAGCTGGACGCTGTATTCCAGGCATGGTCTCAACAGAGTGGAGCAGAGGAGCAGAATCGCCTCCCTTGACCTGCTAGCCACGCTTCTTTTGATGCAGCCCAGGATATAGTGGGCGTTCTGGGCTGCAGGCTCACGTTTTCAGCTTGTGTCCAGCTTTTCATCTTCCAGTACACCCACAAGTCTTTCTCAGCAGGTCTGCTCTCAATTCCTTCATCCCTCAGAGTGTATTGATACTCGGGATTTCCTTGACCCAGATGCAGGACCTTGCTCTGGGTTTTGTTGAACCTCATGAGGTTCACAAGGACCCACTTCTCAAGCTTGTCCAGGTCCCTTTGGATGGCATCCCATCCCTCAGACATGTCAACTACACCACTCAGCTGGTGTCATCAATTAAATCCAAATATGTTTTAGGTTTTGAACAGTTTAGCACATTAGACAGTCTTCAAATAGTAAGGTAAATTACTAAAAATATTTCAGTGAATTTAGGCTGAGGTTTTTGGCCCTATGCTTCTGAACCCTGTTCAGTATGCTGAAACTTTCTTCCTAATAGGGTAGTGAAGGCTGCAAGTAGGCACATACACACCTGCACACGGTACTGCCCTCTGTTCTCATGGAGACTTTGTTTTAGATCTGCTAATTACTTCCTCAAAAAGTTGCGACTGGCTGTGATAATGTATTCTGTGGGTGTTCTATTTAGCTATTCTTGACTCAGATTAGATGAAATTTGATTTTGTTTTTTCAAATTTCAATCTGAATAGGTCTCTTTTTTCGATAATTAATTAAAAAGAAAAAAGAGCAGGAAGAGGGACCAGAGTGAAGAAATCCTCTGAGAGGGAGGATGAGGTTTACAGCTCTTTGACTTGCTGGGTAAGGTTGGGTGTGGAGATTTGGTGCATTCAAGATGACTTGGTAACAGTGCACAAGGTGCCTTGCTGTGCTGCTTTTGAAAAGTGAGCTGTCCAGAGTTTATTGCAGAATGAGTATGCAAACATGGGAAATTACTGTAGATTAGTTAATGTGCTGTGAATCCACTGTAACTTGTTTTGCAGTAGCTTGTCACACAGTCACTTACCTAAACTTTGAGGAGCTTTCTTTTAAATGTGAAGAAAACACACAGTGCTTTTTCTTCAAAATTTTTGTGCCTAAAAGAGTACAGAGTTTGATGTGTATCAGTTTTGTGCTTACATTTGCTCAGCAAACTTCAGAACAGTTGCATCTTCTTTAAATCATAGTATTATTGAAGCTAGCCTTGCATTTACCAGTGTTTTCATGTCACTGCAATCTGAAGTTCACTTGGGTATAGCTGAAAGACCTGACAGTTGACTGACTTCATTTACAAATAAAAGGCAGTTACTGTGTGTTTAAAGTGAAATTACTGGTGAGTTGTTTATATTAATAGTTCAAAGTAATATTTTTACTGTTTTTGAAGGCCTCATATTGGTTTGGTATCCTGTTTAGTTAAAATGGAAAGCAAACAATTTTACTATTATACACATTCTCATTCAGCAGCTTGTTCAATTAAATTGGCACCTGTGTTTAATAGCCTGTTTCCATTCTAGTCATCCATTCCAGTTAGCTGGCTAAGTGGCTGTTGTGAGAGACAGAAGATGAAATCATAATTGTCATCTGTAATTATTGTCTTTCAGCTCATATTGCTTGATGTCCTTGGAGCACTAACTTTGTTTTGAAACCTAAAGTTTACCTTGGTGAGCTAGTAAAGTGGTTTGGGATAGAACCGCACCTGAATGAACTCCCTTTGTTGAAATTACATTGCAGCCTCTCATCTTCAGCTGCTAAAATGGCATTGTATTATTGTGATTTAGGTGTCTTGGAAACTGGACAAGTTCTGATCAATTTCTGCACCATGACCTAAGTAAAAGAAGAATTGATTTTTTTTTCATTTTGTGGCAGATTAAATGTCAGTCTGATTTAAAGTTGTTTTTTTAACCAAATTGAGATGATTGCTTCTCAAACTAGGATGATAATTTGAGAAGCAGCATGTGAGAGTACTAAGGATTAGAGAAGTTACCAGCTGTCAAATGAAACAACTGGTGTAACATCAAATAATATTCCATTTGACTAATGTCAGTGAGATATGTTTGTTGTGAAACAGAAGTTTGAGAACTTGTAAGAAGCACTTTTTTCCATTTCTGACTTCTTGTGTGGCAATTACAGCTTTTAAGCATGTTCACTATTTTGATATTATGAAAGCTTCAGTATGGGTATCCTTTGTCTAAATGGTATATCTGAAATTTACCTTATCATCATCATGTCTTGTTTAGGCATGATTCATATTTCTACTTCTCGTTGATGTCGGTAAAAATCTCAGGTCTCAGTAATTAGGCGACTTATTTTGGAAGACATTTAATATGACGCAGACTCCTCAACTTTTTTCTATTCCATGAAGTATCAACAATACCACATCAGAGTGTATATGCTCTAACAAACTCCTTCTGAAAACCTGTTCAAATGTAGGACAGTAGTACAGAGTTTATGTGACAGTTCTTGGGAAGCTACGTGATGGAGTTACAGGAGCTTTGCCAGCTGTTGAAGGCCCGTTTTCCCATTCTGCAATGTCCCTTTCAGGCAGCAACATGTTCTTTTGAGATGAAGAAATGAATAATGGCTATAATTTTCAGCAACTAGCCAAAGCACAGCTAACTATCTTTAATTGCTGGTGACAGGAAGGTAGTTCTGTTCCCCATTGCGCTTTGCAGTCCCTCTGAATCTTCTCAATTCTACTTGAAAATCACGTCATTTAGTTGAAATGTTCTGCTTTGATATAAAGTTGTAATGAGATTGTCAGAGCTTTCTTGTAGTATTCATCTCCTTATTTTGAGAGACCTGGAGTTCTGCTGCACGTCTTTGTATATTCATGCAGACCTCAGAACTAGAAGCGTTCACTTAAATACACCAACAAATTGATCATTACTGGCTAAGCAGTGTGTCTTGGGCAGTTACAAGTGCAAGATAGGAACTTCACAGGGGTGTGGGAGGAGGAAATAAGAAATCTGTGGGCCAGATATTTGTAGGAGTGTCACTTAGATTTTGCATCTTTTTTTTTTTTCTTTACAGACAGAGGTTCTCTTCAGATCTTTACCTGTAGCTGTTTATTCACAATCCATCCTAAAATTTTAAATTATTTAAATTGCTCCGAAGAAGATCTCCTGAAAGTTGTAGATTCGTCTTAAAGTTTAGATTGACACAGTTGGATTCCAAATTGTCTATTTCCAAGATTGTCTAGTACTACTGTCTCCCATTTTGTTTATTTTTAGTCATTTTTCATTGTGGAATTTCCCTCCTGGTTTTTTAGGGGAATTTCTTATCTATCTGTTCATAGATTTCTGTTTTTTTTCTTCACATCTTCAGATTGTTTTCTTGATAGTGCTTTTGCCTGCAACATATTTTGTCTGGTCTCTTGTTTCATTGCCTCTATTGTACCTGCTAGTTTGTGTTTAATGTAGCTAAAATAAACAAGCTCTAACTCAAGTTCCTTCCACTTGTCATCTACTTTCTAATTAAGATCTGTGACTTAATATTCATCTGCATGTGTTTCCCTTGCTCTTATACTGAACAGTAGAAGGACTTTGATAGAAAAAGACTCTTCCTTTCTTCCTGATTAGAATCTTGACTTCCGGCTCATGCCTGTGGCAACTAGCCTCTAATATTTTAATCTTCTGGGAGGTGTTCCTCAGATGAGACAGTTACTACACAGATGTTCCATTCCTTCCTCAGTGTCCTATCCTCTTTCTTCAAACCCTTTTCTTTTTCTGACTCAGCTGTGTCATAGTGCAGCATGCTACAGCTTGCCCCATTTGGCTGACATTAACACATGAGCCTGTAGTGACAGTAGTCTCTCTGCAGAAGCTGTGCCCTTTTGTGCTGTGTCAATTGTTAGTTGAGTCCCTGGCTGCTTTAAACTTTGTATCGGTGCTGCTGTGGTGTAGTTAGCTAATGACACCTGAAGGAAGGGAATATTCACAGAATCACTAGGTTGGAAAAGACCCACAGGATCATCGAGTCCAACCATTCCTATCAATCACTAAACCATGCCCCTCAGTACCTTATCCACCCATCTTTTAAATACCTCCAGGGATGGTGACTCAACCACCTCCCTGGGCAGCCTCTGCCAGTGCCCAGTGACCCTTTCCATGAAAATTTTTTTTCTGATGTCAAGACTGAACCTCCCCTGGCAGAGCTTGAGGCCATTCCCTCTTGTTCTGTCACCTGGCACTTGGGAGAAGAGGCCAACTCCTTCCTCTCAGGAGGATGTAGAGAGCAATAAGGTCTCCCCTCAGCCTCCTCTTCTCCAGGCTAAACAACTCCAGTTCCCCCAGCTGCTCCTCTCAAGACTTATTCTCCAGCCCCTTCACCAGCTTCATCACTCTTCTCTGGACTCGCTCCAGAGCCTCAACATCCTTCTTGTGGTGAGGGGCCCAGAACTGAACACAGGATTCGAGGTGCGGTCTCACCAGTGTTGAGTACAGAGGGAGGATAACCTCCCTGGACCTGCTGGTCACGCCATTTCTGTTATTACTGTGTGCAGCAGAATCATGGTGTCTGGGCTCTCAACGGTGTTTCAAAACAGAAGGAAGCTCCTGGGCTTCTTTTTATGTACTGTTTTTCTTTTACTTGACTCTGTGTCACTGAATTGTGGATTCTTGATTCTACTGTGGAGACTGGAGTGTAGGTTCTGGTGTGTTAACATTTGTAGTAAGGGTGGTAACTGTAAGCTGTTAGCTTTCTCAATAATTTTCAGCTTCCTGTTTGTGTGATTTAGTAGTGTTTAAAGATGTATGAAGTCATACTGGTAATCTCCAATCTTGAAGCTGTTATGCTGCCAGTCACTGCTGTTGCATTGTTGTAGAATGCATTAGCAGGTACAAATCTCTTCAGGAAAGCTCTCCGTCTAGGAGGACATATATATTTTGGGTCAAACAGTAGTTTTACAAAGAAGATCATGTAGTTGTATGAAGTTATGCTTTGTACGTGCTTCATAGTCTGCTTGCCGTTCTTCTTCATTTCCTCATGTTGGGGAGAGAGGGAGAGGTATCACCAGTTCTTAAGCTTGCCCTTGGTCTTATTTTGTTCAACCTAAATTAGGCAAGGCAGATAGGATTAAGTAAGTTTCAAAACTTGAGATTGGCTGTTCTTTGTCAGATAGGAAATTAAGATCACTACTTTATAATAATGAGACTTTATAATTGCACAATGTGCAAGAAACTGTCCTGAAAGAGCCATTGTGTTACAGAATCAACATGCATGTGTTTGTCATGAGGTAGTGGAGTTGCATGAAATATATATATTCTGAAGTTCTATCTTTTCTTGAAATGTAAGGTGTGAAACAAAGTCCTTTAAAGGAAGAACAGTTGACGTGGAAGAATCTGTAATGTGTATTTGGTTAGAAAGGGAGGTAGAAACGTGGGAGGTGCATGACCCTGGATTGATTCAGCAAACTGCTTGTGAAACAAATGCAACAGTTGGAAACTGCAGAAATGAAAGTGTCAGAGCTTAAAATACTAAGTGCCACTTTAATTAGAGTAGTGTTGTAGGTTTGTTGAAGATAGCCCGTTTGTCTGTCTTTAAGAGCACATGAACTTCATTTTCTTGCCTGTTATGCTGGGTGTTACTGTAAACACTTCAAATGTGTTTTGAACTTTTCAAACACAGCAAGGCATGTCAGCTATCCAGTGATAGCGTGTGCAGCACAGAAGTTGACTTTGTTGTCTTTGATACTTCTCTGTATTGTGTAAACGTACCTCAGAAGAAAAAAGATCAGACAAATGCTAAGAAGATAGTAAACTGAGGTGTTAGAGAGCTAGTAAATATTAAACATTACTTTTAACTGTATATAGGTAATCACAGTAAGTACAGCAATTCATGCAATTGTTTACATTGAACTGTAAAAACTGAGTGATTCTTGTGCTTTCCAAGGATTTTCAGGGCAATAAATATGGGATGAGCTCTTAGGTTTTCTTGTGGGCAGAATGCCTGTGAAGATTGTAAGGATTTCTATAAATTCAGTTTTAACAACCAGCATGATACTGTCCAGAGCATAAGCCACAGGGACTGTAGTATGTGGCAGTGGCTATTTGTAGTGTCATTTTTGTTTGAAAACCTGGCAGCTAACAAAAATCCTCTCCTGCATTTGCAAACATAGCTTTCTAATTTCAGTGCTTGCGGGAAGAGTGTTTCAGAGCATGCTCTAAACGAAGTGATCATTGTTTTAGATGAGATATTTGTAGTGATTTTTATAAGCATGCTTCTTGAGAAGCTTTTGTAAGAAGTGACATTAAGGGTAGTAATTAAAAAATATTTTACTGCTGTTTATAAAACAGAGTTCAAGTTCTAGAATTACAGAGAAAGGATCAATTAATAATCTTGTAATAGGCCTGTGGTAAATAACTTCCATGTTGCTGATGTCATTGGTGTAAAAGAAACAAGGGGAAATTTTTGCTGTCTGTATTGCATGGCAGCGAGGCTGATTAGGCTTTCAGATGTTCCTAAGTTACAGTGTGTGGCGTACAACTATATTCACTTAAGAGTGTGAAGTCTATTGTTACTCCTAGTTCACCATTTCTGCATATGTGTAAACTCTAGTTAGAGCTGTAGATCTAGCAGTTCACTGTTGTCTTTTTTCTGAACCACATTCCAAGCTTGGTTCTAGTCCAAAGGTAAGGCTTAAATTATCCCCATTTTGAGTCTGTGATTGGTTATGACTTTTCCTTTAACCTTCTCGTTGAGGGAGGAAAAATTTCCAGTTGAATTTCTAGAGTATTTAAACTGGAATACTTCTTTCTTCAGTTATAGAATGCTGATGTTAAAATAAGTGAATGGAGATGCTGATGGGCACAGGCTTCAGCATGTCCTGGAGAACAATGTGATCACGTAGTTTCTCTCTGCTCTCTGTAAGTTATCTCTTGTTCCTTGTGTTTAATGCTTGACTGTATACCCCTTAGGTCAGAGATAGTCCTTTTGGTTTGTGTTCAAAGGAAAACTAAGGGATCTAAAGGATAGGATACAAGTTATAAGTAAAAATAAGGTGTTTATTGTTCAAGGTTTGAAATGACTGTGTTCCATGCACTTTAGCACTGTTCCTTGGCTACTAAGATGCTTATCACATGCTACAACTTTGCATTTAAGAAAACAACAGTTGCATATTGCATAGTGCTTTGTTTCCTTCTTTCAGGTGAATGTTACTTAAATCTGAAATGTTAATCCTAATTTGTACTTTCCTGTGGTGTAGTGAAAGTGTCCATATACCTAACATGTCTGAAAGGTAAAGACATTTTTCTGGCATATTATTCAGTATATACCAGTGTAGCAGTATAGGCATCACTTCTAGGTAGAAGTCCATGGGTAACTGTATGATATCCATATCACACTATATCCCAAATAGTTAATTTAAAGATAAAACTTGTGCTTTTTTATTTTTTGGGATCATACTGTAGCTACAGTATTAAAATAGAAATAGCATAGTATGTGGTATTCTGTCTGTCTTCATAGATATTTCTTTCCCTCTCCTTTTCAGGTTATATACGTCCCCAAAGAAGAAACTGACTCCAGTGCAAAAATGTGTCAGTCCATTAATTTGGTGCAGGCAGGTGTTGGATTGCCCAAGTCCTGACATTGAATGTGCTAAAAAGTCGTTGATCCACAAGCTGGAACAGACAATGTTGGGTGAGTGCCTGCATACTAACCCCACTGGGTTGAACGTATTTGTTCTAAAATAGTCAAAATTAGCTGATATGTAGTTGTGAGAGAAGTGGGTGAGATCCAGCAGTTACTTCTGTCTAAAGTTTTCCTTGTGGTTTGCAAACAATTTGTTCTACTCGTTTTCTGGACTGAATGAAATGAAGTAAAATGAAAGGAAGCATTGACCATGAGTCATAATTTCAGAATTTTATACTACCTGTATAGTTAAAATTTGGTCAGAAGTTTTCAGAAAGAAACGTCCTTGACTGGAGGGTTTCTTGTCTTAATTTAAAACAGGCTTCCATTTTAAAATTTAATTGTTAAGTGTTTGTCAGTATGTTAACATGGAACTTGGTTAGCTGCTGGATGAACTATTGTATTTCATCTAAGGAAAAGGAGGCTGAAGTTCTTGAATACTTCAGGGAGGTAATATTGGTTTCTTTTCGTCTCATCCCTGGTAATTTAAGATCTTGTTACAGTCAGACTAAAAAATCCAGAGTTCACAATTCTTCCTTGATACAGTTTAGTTGCTTATATTCAAAACTGGAGGACTGAGCGTTTGGCCCTCTGAGGATTAAAGCCTGCATTCTCTACCCTTTTATTCCCAACGTTTTTGATGTCAAACCAACAGCGAAACACAGAAGACCTGATTAGAATTCTCTGTCCATCTGGTTTCTTGCTTCAATTTCTTCATTAAAACCCATTTATATTTAAAAAACAAAAAGTTACTATTAACATCTGTTCTCTCCCCGTATTCCTATCTTTTTGTAGTCTTATGCTATGTATGATCTGGGGTTTTTTTTTACTTGTTATCTTCAGGGATTAACAGAATGGCTGGACTTGAGCTAAGAATATGTGAACATGCAGTTCTAGGAGTGTTCCCAACTATCAGCTCCTTTACATGCTTATATGTAACCTTTGTCCTGAGTTTGACTGTAACTTTTTTCCCCTCCTCGGATTCTATTCTGGAGTAATTCAGTCTTTATTCAGGTTTGTACTAAAATATTTCCTAATAAATTTTGAAATCATTGCTGGTAGACTACTTAAAAAGTCCGTTTCTCGTTCTTAGAAAAATTGTGGGCAAAATGGGGAAAGTGTCTTTAGTATGAGTCACCTTTGATCTTGCCCTGTTTCTTGTTCTTTGTGTATGATGCCTTGATGAATGTGTATAAACGGTTTTCCTGAACAGTTAACATGTTATATAGATCGCTACAGGCAAAACCTGAAATCCTAAACAATGAAGAGTACCCAAATCACAGTGGATTTATGAACCAAGATACAAATTTGGGAATTTGAATACTACAGAGTATTTAGGACTGGATAGCAATTAGGTTAAGCATGAACAATTGTTTGTGATTTAACTTCTTTCAAGGACTAAATAGAAATCTTCCAGAAGTACCAAAAATTATTTTGCCCTAGGGTATCTTTAAGAATTCAGTTATAGTTAAAGCAGAGTGACAAGGAAGCTTCCCTGTGACATGGGCAAACTTGAAAATTCGATCATTCAAGTGATGTGTCTAGGCAACTTTACTTTTTTATTTCCACAGGCCAAGAAGCTAACTCGACAGTGGTATTTGCAATAATTCTGCTGTTCACCTATAGTACTGATAGGAGGAAATATTAGCAGTAGAAGAGACAAGCACCTCTACTGCTGGCTGGAGCAGATTGCCTGGAAAAATGAATTTGTAACAAAAGACAAAATTGTCCTTCAGAGCAGGCAGCCTTCTTACAAGGATAAGGCTTGTTCATACTACTGTTACTTTCTTTCCAGAATCCTTGTTGATGTTTCATTTGCCTTGAATATTTTCTCTTTGGCATTTCCCGTTGGTATGTCTTCCTAATCTAATACCTTTTGCTGTTTCTCAGTCTCAAATATACTCTTGTATTGTATTCCGCATTTTCCTCTTTCTTCTTATAATCTTTTTCATTGTGTGATAAAAAAGGAGGAAAGAGCAGCTTTCAGTTCCATGCTGCTGTGGGCAGTTGCTGAGAAATCAGGACACACAGTGCCTTTTCACTAGTTAGTTCAGGTTTACAATTGCAGTGTGCCCTGCTCAGTGTTGGATGCATGTTCAGACTGGAGGAAACCTTAGGTATAGTCTGGTGCAAAGGCCTCTCTTAGCTGTGCCTCAAGTGCCTGATGAAAAGTGCAAGATCTTGTGCATTTCATGTTGGCAGGAAACCATGGCTTCCACCACATGGTGGTCTAAGATCATATAGGAGTAGAGCACATCAAGAAAGCAGCTGTGGGAACAGAGGAATACTAGGTGTAAGAATTTCTGGAAGAGGTGCTTTCTTAAGACATAGTTGCACAGAATTAGAAAAGAGTAGCTTTGTTCATTTGGCAAGAATCAGCAGCAGGGACGGTAGGTTCTGCAACAGAGCACTAGATTGAGGCAGACATGCGGTACCCAAGGAAACCCCCGAGAGGTAGCAGGGGCAGGCAATTCCCAAATCCCAGAAGCAGCAGCTCTCACATGAAGGAGGCTGACGTAGCAGGGGCGTATCTGTAAGTATTCGTGGGAGATTTTAAACGGTTGCCAGGGAGTGTGAGTGACCAGGAACGTGGCAAATAGGGTGTGGTGTGTCAGTTTTCTGCTTGCCCTTGCCTGCACAAGGGTGCAGTCACCCTCCCAGACCAGGAGGTAAGTTTGATCGGTAGTTACCACCTTCTCAGAAAGGGCTCAACTGTAGTATCTGAATGGCAGAAAACCAGATCCTCTGCTATTGCCAAGGTGGATATGGCTGCCCAGACAGAGCCTCCAAGGAAACTTGCAGCTGTCTGGGTGTCTGGCTGCAGGGAGTGCCAGAACCTCTCATTGGTAGCCAGTGACAATGGTGAGAACGGCTGTGAGGTGTAAGCAGGTAGATGACCTGCTCAGTATGGTGGTAGCACTGGGAGAGGAAGTGGAGTGGGTAAGGAGTATTAGGGAAACTGAGAAAGAGATAGACTGGTGGTACCGTGCTCTGCCCACCCTGAGGCAGGCACAGGAACAACCACTAGAAAAACAGAACAAGGGAATACAGCTTCGTCCTCCTGCCAGCCCTCAGCTCAAAGGCGGGGAGAATGGAAGCAAGTTCATACTTGGGGCAGCAGGTGAGCCCTCTCCATGCCTGCCTTGCCCCCTCAGATAACTCTGTAACAGGTATGAAGCTCCAGATGTGCTAGGTCAGTCAGTTGATGATATAGAAGATGGTTCATCTACTCCAGAGGTGTCATCAAGGTCAGAAATGCCTACTCCCCACATCACAACCACCTCTGTGCAGAAGAAAAGACAAGTGTTAGTTGTAGGCGACTGACTTCTGAGGGGAACAGAAGGACCGGTATGTTGGACAGACCCTCCTCATAGGGAAGTCTACTGCCTGCCTGGGTCCTGGGTAAAGCACATCACTAGGAAACTTCCTAGTTTGGTGAGGCCCTCGGTCTACTACCCACTACTGCTCTTCTGTGTGGGTAGTGACAAAGCTGCAACATGTAATTTGAGGGCAATCAAAAGATACTTCAGAGCCTTGGGATGATTGGTGAAGGAATTGGGAGCACAGGTTATTTTTTCTTCTATTCTTCCAGTTATGAACAGTGATGCCGATAGAAACAGATGTGTGCAGTCAATTAATATATAGCTCTGTGGCTGGTGTCACCACCGCAATTTGGGTTTTTTTGACAATGGGAAAGCCTTCACAGCACCAGGCTTGCTAGCTTCAGATGGGATTCACCTGTCTCAGAAGGGGAAGAGAGTCTGTGCACAGGCACTTGTGGGGCTCATAGATAGAACTTTAAGCTGGATTGGAAGGGGGAGGGGGATGATATCAGACTTCCCCATGGCAAGATATGGGAGGACAAGCCAGGATTAGAGGGACGAGGTGCTAGCAAGGGCCCTCAGAAATGTACTGAGCACACTGCGGAACACTCAGAGAGGGGATGCTGAGGTAGCACAAGCCAACAGGGAAGCAACAGGGAAATGTCTCGGAAGAACAAAGAAGTGCTACTCTAAGAAGGCTACACAGCCAACAGCCAAGCTGAAATGCCTCTACACCAATGCACACAGCTTTGAGCAAGAAACAAGAGGAGCTGGAAGCCACCGTGCTGCTGGAAAGCTATGACCTGATTACCACTACTGAAAGTCGGTGGGATGAATCTTGTAACTGGAGTGCAGCTATCAGTGGCTACAAGCTGTTCAGAAGAGACAGGTGAGGAAGGAGGAGCAGAGGAGTTGCCCCCTACATCAAGAAATGGATGGAGTGTGAAGAGCTGTCTCTGAAAAATAGTCTTGAGCAGGTTTAAAGCCTGTGACTAAGAGAATCATAGAATCATAGAATAACCAGGTTGGAAGAGACCCACCGGATCATCGAGTCCAACAAATCCCTCAGTGACTATGTCACCACAAATACTGTAGAGCAGACACAAGGGAATGGGTCCATGGCTAGGAGGGAGCTGGGCTCAGGATTCAGAAACACATGAGACAGGTGAGGTCCTCGCTGGATGTCAGCCACCACAGAAGGGGAAGAGAGACCCTCATGATCTCTCAGGTTTATACCGAGTATGATGTATATGAGACGAAATACTCTGTTGGTCAGTTTAGGGTCACCTGCCCTATTCACCCCTTCTCACAGGTGTGGCCTCTTTTCCACAAGCTTGAGGATGGCCTTGGCTAAGTATAAGCATTGGCTTTTTTGCGCACCAATGCCCTGTGTTATCACTCTGGGAGAAGAACACTGTCTCTAAAACATGCAGTTAGCATTCAGAAAAATGAAATGACAGCATCTGAGTGAACCACAAAATTGACTCTAATTTAGCTTAAACCACAACATAGCTACCGGAGGCATCATGCTTTCAGGCTCTCATCCTGCTGGGGAACTTCAGTGACCCAGATATCGGCTGGAAAAGTAGCACGGCAAGCTGTAGGCAATCCAGGAAACTCCTGGGGTGCATTGAAGACAACTTTTTAAGCCAGGTAATAAGCCACCCTAACCAGGGGAGATGCAATACTTTGACTTGGTGTACACCAATGTGAGTGAGTTAATTGGGGATATCAAGGCTGGACCCTGCCTGGTACGTAGTGGTCACACACTGATGGAGTTTGTGGTCCTGAGGAATATGGGTCACGCAGAGTCAAATCAAGACCCTGAATTTCAGGAAAGCAAAATTCCAGCTTTTCAAGGAATTAGTTAACAGTGCCCCCTGGAAAAAGAAAAGAGAGCAGATTAGAGGTGGCAGATCTTTAAGGATGCTTTCCATAGAGCTCCAGAGCTCTCCATCCCCAGGTGCAAAAAGTCTGGCAAGAAAGGCAAAAGGCTGGCAAGGCTGAGTCTTGATCTGTGGCTCAGGCTAAAGGGCAAGAAGGAAGTGCACAGGCAGTGAAAGCAGGGTGAGCTATCCTGGGAAGAGTACAGGGGCACTTTCCATTTGTGTAGGGATGAGGTCAGGAAGGCCAAGACACAGCTGGAGCTGAACTTGACAAGGGATGCAAAGAATAACAACGGCTTCTAGAGGTAAATCAGAAAAGAAAGGTTGAAGAGAGTGTACCTGCTGTGATGAGTAAGACTGCCAAGCTAGCAACAACTGAGGAGAAGGCTTGAAGTACTTAACTTTCTTGCCTCAGTCTTCACTAGCAACCTTTCTTCCCACACCTCTCAAAGGGGTGGGCTGCAAGATGCAGACTGGGAGAGCAAAGTCCCTCCTGCTCTAATAGAAGATCAATTTTGCGACTGCCTGAGGAACTTGGATGTACATGAATCCATGGGACCAGATAAGATGCATCTAAGAGTTGTGAGAGAATTGACTGATGTAGTTGCCGAGCCACTCTCTGTGATATTTGAAAAGTCATGGCAGGCAGGCAGGCAGGCAAAGTCCCTGGTGTCTGGAAAAAGGGTAGAAAGGAGGACCCTGGGAACTACTGGCATGTCAGTCTTACCTCAGTGCCTGGGATGATCAATGAACAGATCTTCCTGGAAGCTATGCTAAGGCACTTGAAGGACAAGGAGGTGATTTGAGATAGCCAGCATGGCTTTACTAAGGGCAAGTCCTGCCTGACCAACCTAGTGGCCTTCTGTGAGGAAGTGACTACATCAGTGGACAAGAGAAGACCCATGGATGTTATCTGTCTGGGCATCTCCACAATACCCTTCTCTCTAAACTGGAGAGAGATAAATTTGATGGGTGGACTGTTTAGTGGATAAGAAATTGGTTGGATGGTTGCACCCAGAGGGTAGTGATCAACAGCTCAATATCTGGATGGAGACCTGTGACAAGTGATGTCCCTCGGGAGAAGAGCAACAAAGCTGGTGAAGGGGCTGGAGAACAGGCCTTATGAGGAGCGGCTAAGAGAGCTGGGGTTGTTTAGCCTGGAAAAGAGGAGGCTGAGGGGTGACCTTATTGCTCTCTACAACTACCTGAAAGGAGGTTGTAGAGAGGAGGGTGCTGGCCTCTTCTTCCAAGTGACAGGGGACAGGACAAGAGGGAATGGCCTTAAGCTCCGCCAGGGGAGGTTTAGGCTAGACGTTAGGAAAAAATTCTTTACAGAAAGGGTCATTGGGCATTGGAACAGGCTGCCCAGGGAGGTGGTTGAGTCACCTTCCCTGGAGGTGTTTAAGGCACAGGTGGATGAGGTGCTGAGGGATATGGTTTAGTGTTTGATAGGAACGGTTGGACTCGATGATCCGGTGGGTCTCTTCCAACCTGGTTATTCTGTGATTCTGAGTCTGTTCTGGGTCCAGTGATATTTCATATCTTTCTCAACAACGTAGATGACACCAAGCTGAGTGGTGAAGTTGACACCCCTTAGGGATGGGATGCCATCCAGAAGGACCTTGACAAGCTGGAGAAGTGACTTGTGAAACCTAGGCGGCCTGTAACACCTCCACCAAGAAAAGAAGCTGAGAGAGCTGGGGTTGTTAAGCTTGGAGAACAGAAGACTCCGAGGAGACATTATTGCAGCCTTTTAATACTTAAAAGGGGCTTATAAGAAACACAGGGGGGATCTTTTTAGCAGGACCTGTAACAATAGGACAAGGGGTAATGGTTTTAAACTGAAACAAGTTTAGACTAGACACTGGGAAGAATTTTTTCATGCTGAGGGTGGTGAAACGCTAGACCAGGTTGCCCAGGGAAGCAGTAGAATGGGAACATTCAAGATCAGGTTGGCTGGTTCAGAGCAAGCTGATCGAGGTGAAGATGTCGCTGCTCGTTGCAGGGGGGTTGGACTAGATGCCCAGTAAAGGTCCTTTCCAACCCAAACCACTTGATGATATTGCAGTTTCTACTGAGTCAGCATTTTTATTTAAATACTTAAAGTCAATTGCGTGATCAGTACAACTGGTAGAAGAACTGCATGGCTGCATGTGTAAAAACTCATATTTTCCATGCTGACTGAAGTTTGATATATCAGTTCAGCATTGAGCTTGTTCAAAGCCAGCTGTTACTTAGCTAACTTTAGTCTCGGTGATAGACTTCACTAATAATTGTTTTGAATTACTATGGGAACTGCTAGAACAAATATGTCACATACTTGTAACAAAAATATCGTGTCTCTAGCATTTGGAAAAATTGCGCCAGATTCATACAGTAGATTTTCTGAACCACCTAAGCATAAGTTCTCTGCACTCAAATTTTTCTATTCTTATTTTCTAGAGCAAAAGAGAGATTCGAGACCAATTTAACCAAATGTTGACTGAAATTAGATGCTGCATACTGTTTCTGAATGTGATAGAAGAAAATGCCCGCTAAAATAAGAATGTTACTCATTAACCCTCCTCTCCAGTGTTTTGAAAGCTAGTGCGTAATCTAATTTAACATCTATTCCTCATCTGGATTGTTCTGTCCAGTTCTGGAATCCCCAGCGTTAGAAAGATATGGAGCTGTTGGAACGGGTCCAGAGGAGGGCTACAAGGATGATCAGGGGCTGGAACACCTCCCATGTGGAGACAGGCTGAGAGAGTTGAGTTTGTTCAGCCTGGAGGAGAGAAGGCTCTGAGGAGACCTTATAGTGACCTTCCAGTACCTGAAGGGGGCCAACAAAAAAGTTGTGTAGGGTCTTTCTACAAGGGCTTGTAGTGATAGGACGAGGGACAATGGCTGTAAACTGGAGAGGGGCAGATTTAGACTAGACATAAGGAGGAATTCCTTCACTATGAGAGTGGTGAGGCACTGGCACAGGTTGCTGAGGGAAGTCGTGGCTGCCCCATTCCTGGAGGTGTTCAAGGCCAGGTGGGATGGGGTTTTGGGCAGCCTGATCCAGTGGGAGGTGTCTCTGCCCATGGCAGGGGGTTTGGAACTAGATGATCTTTAAGGCCCCTTCCAACCCAAACTATTCTACGATCATTTTAATATTAAAATGCATTATTTGTCTTACATTCTGAAAAAAGACTATATCTCTAGTTTTTGTAAAAATAGTAATGTATTTGTATATTTTCCTGTAGGAAAAACTTAAGGAGCTCTAGGCCAGAAAGGTGGTTTGAGTTCAGGGTTTTTTCTGGGGAAAAATACAGTGCTGAGGAAGGTAGAAGTTCGTATTAGCTAGGATGAAAACTGCTGTACCGCATGAAGTGTCATTGTCTACCAGGGCATACTTACTATATGTAACAAAGGTATGCTTTCTTTCATCTAGACAAATCTGTATGTGATCGAATATTTTGTGTTGTTATGGATATATACAAAGCGCCTGTTATACAGTAGTACAATTGTTTACTAATTTGTGGTCGATATTTTAAAATAAGTGTCTGTGTAATAAATACAAAATGAAGACCTGTTGTGCGAAGTTACATTTCAGGGTTTTGTTACTGTCATTTTTGGCAAGAGATGAAAAGTAAATTTTTTTGGCACGAGAACAAAGATTCGGTTGGAATAAATGCTCTGGGGCTCCTATGTGAATACCAGAAGAACTTGCTATCAAAGGAGTTGTCTCATCATACTCATTGAGAATACAACTGGCTAGTAATTACTGGTTTTGTAAACTGAGCTTTGTAATAAAATGTAGATTTCCCTCCTGACACTCATACCTCAAGACTGCTTGCTAGAATTCACTAATTGCTGAAATTAGTGCGTAACGTTTAAGACTTGCAGTGAAGGCTGAAATATAAACTTTCCATCCTCTATCTGTAACTGTCTTTTCACTGCAATTAAAACACTAGTGATATTATCTGGTTCATATTTCAGAAAGGATCTTTACATGTACTGCAATTTAAGGAACCTGCTGCAAAATCAGTTATAATTTCTGCTGCTTCTGTCTGTGTTGCATTCTGCCATCCAATTGGATGGTATGTTTTTTTGGTCACTACTACATACTAATTCACTGATGCAATCAGATAGAATATTCTGGTTGTTTTTAACATCATTACACTTGAGTAGGCTGGATGATAGAACAGCCCCACTATTGCGTGTACTGAACAACTGAGGAGGCAGTGACCAAGAGCAGAGTGGGGTGAGAGATGGAGCTGAAGAAAGCTTTCCTGCTGAAAGTAGCATTACAAACAACTGTAGTCTCTTTTGGCTTCTTGTGTTGTCACAATAACAAAAACAACTTCCACTAAATAAAAGGATTTTTAGTGAACAAATTAGTGTTCAATAGCCTAATTATTACTGCACTACTTGAAGCCCTTTTTCAGTAACAGAAATGCCACACAGTATCCCAATAGTCTTTGAATAGCTTAATTTCTGTTTTTTTCCCTAACCTCTGGAGTGTATTCTTGTGCTTTTACTAGGCCTGTTCTTGCAGTTTATAATATATACGCATAGTTTCAATACTATTGTGCCTCAAAGGGAGTTTAGTCTCTAGCAGCTAGATGAGCAGCAACTTAATCTAATTTAGGTTTACATATGCTAAAGTTTAATCTCTAGCTTTCAATTTAATGTTTTGCAATTTAATTTGTTCTTTGTTAAAACACAGTTCTATTTGTCATAGAATACTTTCAGCAATTAAGGAACTGATTTTACCAAGAGTGGCCAAACTTCCTTTGGTTCCCTCTTCCCCCACTGATGTCCCATTTTCTGTTATATTAAAATAATATCTAAATTTCTGAACAGAATAGTCATTTAAGTAACTATACAAATCATACATCTGGTAGCTAAGGGAACTGCAGTGCCATACTGCAAACGTTTGTCTGAGGTTAAAAGTAATCTAAAAATAGTGTAGCATTGGAATATTTATAATGCGTAGCAGAGGAAAGTTCTAGATGCTAGCTTGTATATGGAGTTGAAGCCCACGAACATAAAAATGAGACAGCGTTAGAGTGGGAGGTGTATGGGAGGCAATAATCCTACAGTCAGTTTGCTTTAATGTGCCCAGTAGGTTCATGGTCCCCAGAAATATAAACAGGAGCATTTGCCATTATTAATGATTTTTCATTTTAGCATATGCTTGGGGGAGTTTTGTTGATGCTGTTGCTTAGTTTTGTGTGGTGCAGGTCTTGAGGCTACTGTTGAAAAGCTGTGTGATCTAGACAAGTTTGTGAATTCTGGAGAACTAGCCTTTGTGGTGTTCTCTGGTATGTATGCAATGGTGCATAGGATGGATGGATGTAAGCATAGCTTAGCTACTGCTGTCTTTTGAGTTGCTTCCCTCCTCCTTCCCAACACCTGCATTGAACATTTTGAAAAGAAGAGGTTAGTTCTAGTGATCTTAGATCTGATTTTTAGAGGGAAAATGTTCGTCGCTGTCTCATCTTGCCCTCTTCTCCCATTCCTTCCACAGTATGGTTTTATCTAGGAGATGAAGCAGTCAGTTGAAAAACTTCCCAGTAACTGAAACGCTCTACTCGAATCATACAGTAATTAAATCACACTACAGATATCATATAGTATTTTATTCATTTTTTACTGGTTCCTTCAGTATAATTTGTCACTTTTCTCCTCTTTCATACAGCCCTCAAGAGACAGAGTTTGTACAGTAGCCCTTTCAGTGCAGTCAGTTATGCGAGCTCCTATAGTCCAAACACTAGTAGTCCCTACAGCAGTGGTTTTAACTCTCCCTCCTCAACACCAGTGAAATCTGCTTTGGCGAAACAGCTTATACCTCCTGGCACCTCAGGTGAGTGTGTCTGTGAGTGTCTGGTCTCTCTCTTTATTCTTCACCCTCTTCCTCTCAGGATGTGCTCAAGTAGATTGCATTTGCATTGAATCAGAGCAAGAAAGATAACAAAAACTTGTCAGTCCTTTGTAGGATGTTTGCATCGTGTATTATATAAGCTTTTCAAGAAAGGTTTTTTTAAAGATTTTCTGGTATAAGGTACATTTAAAATGTTTTCTCTAGATAATCTATGTCCCTGAAATCACTGATGAATATTAGCAGTTAGGCCAAAACACATAGTATTAATTCTAGAATTTGCCTTATAACTGACGGAGGTGCAAGTTGCTTAGTAGGTGTTAAAAGGTTTGGTGTTGGTATTTTTTAAAGTCTTTGCAACTACCCTGTGAAGTGAAATATTTGATATGCAATATATTGATCGTTACCTCTGAGGTGCGAATGATGTAGTTTAAGGAAGAAGCACATATTTTAATTAAAGTAATTTCTTGAGCCTTTGTGGTTATCAGTGTAAACACTAACTTCTGGCAATGTTTTCTGCCTTTGTTCTGCACTGTAGACACTTTCTTTGCATCAAAAAAATCGATGCCCAAAACTCTGAAATTGGAATGTTGGCTTAATTTATATACACACATTACCTCGAGTTAGCTTGTAGGGAATATGAAAAAACATTGCATTGACAATCCAGCTATCTGTAGTTAGCTGTGGACTTGCAGTGAGAAGCCTGCACTGTGGTATATTCACCAGAGCCATTACTCAGGTTTTGTTTTAATGTAGGTTGAAATTTGCTACAGGTGGACCAGATTGTATGTTGTTAATTTGTTTTGCCACCATCATAATGACTCTATAAAGATGCTGATTTTTATAAGTTAGTGGCTAATCTCTGCTTTTATAAATTTTGTTTGCAAGCTAGGTTCACAATCAGTGGTCTGTCAGACTCAGTGTCTCTGTCATAATCTGTTTTCTGATTGGTATCTTTTAGTAGGGAAGGTAATAGAACTTGGTTTTTTTTATTTTTTTCACATTCCCTGTTACTTTATTTTCTTTCTGTAGGTCATCTTAAAAGTTCAGCAGACAGAAATCCTCCACTAAGTCCACAGTCCTCTCTTGACAGTGAATTAAGTGCATCAGAGATGGATGAAGACTCTACTGGGTCTAATTACATTAAGCTAAATGATGTTACAGATGTGCAAATTGTAGCACGAATGCAGGAAGAAAGTAAGTATTTTCCATCCTAGAAATGAAGTGGAGCAGTTGATTTTTTTTATTGAATGACTGCAGTAGCACTTGTTTAGCAGGAGTGGAAAAGTGATGTAGATTCTACTATAGTTGTACAATTGTTGTTCTGAGAAGGCCAGCTAGGGCTTCTTTCTCCAGGATAAAGACAGGAAGTTGCTGTGCAGAAATGATCTTGAGGAACAGTGGATAAAAGAAATGTTAGAGATAGTATGAATTGGAAGTGTATAGTGTGTGATTGAAGAATGGTTGTTAGAGTGGACTACGGCCTGCCACCAGTTTTCTCAGGTGATATATGCCTTCCAGTCTTGTTGACGTCAGGGCTTAAACCATTATTTGAATCACCAAATGTAAAGTCAATGATGGTAAAGAATAGTTAAGATAAAAATAAGACCCAATATATGTATATTTTTAATAAATTATATGTATGTACTATTCTACTAATATATTGCATGCACAAAAATAGAAATGTAAAAAGAATATTATATAGATGAAATATGCTACTTTTCAAATACTATTTTATTAGTAGTGTAAAATTTTCTTCCTGCAGCCCAGTGGATTGTATTGCATACCCCCTAGAGTGTGGGCTCCCCACTGTGGAGACCGCTGGTCTAGCAACTCTAATTTCTATAGGGGTAGCTTATCTTACAGCTTTTTTGTTACATTTACGTTGCAAGCTGCTGTAGTTCTGGCTGCTGTAATTGTTATAGAATGTTATATGATATCAAAACTAAGATGTAGCCTGTGTCACTAAGTATAAAGCGTGGGAGAAGAGGTGAACAAGTACAACACACACCTGTACTGCTGATTGCTGTAGTAGGAAGAGGAATGAGCTCACCTATGTATTTGAAGACTTTATCAGCCAGTAAATAACATTTTTTGGTACTAATATGGAATTAATTAAATGCCTCAAATAAAAGGAGCGAAGGTGAGCCAAATTTGAGTCTGAGCACTGGGTAGATATTTGTATGTGCTGTCTCTAGTCTGAACTGTTTGTAAGCTGGAAGCAAGTAAACAATGTTCTCAATGTGGCTAGGCCTCCGGCAAGAGTATGCAGCAACTGCTTCTCGGCGTAGTTCTGGTTCTTCTTGCAATTCTACAAGGAGAGGCACATTCAGCGATCAGGAGCTTGATGCGCAGAGTTTAGAAGATGAAGAAGATGGCACACATCATGCAGTGCACCCTGCTGTTAACAGATTCTCACCGTCACCTCGCAGTTCTCCCTGGCCTTCACCAAAACAATCTCCAAGGAATTCACCTCGCTCCCGATCACCTGCTCGAAGTATAGAATACAGTAGAGTGTCACCCCAACCAATGATTAGCCGTTTACAGCAACCTCGTCTTTCGCTTCAAGGCCATCCTACAGATCTGCAGACTAGCAATGTCAAAAGTGAAGGTAAAAAGCTCTGGCTCCAATTCATTACACAAGTAGCTGCGTAGGTCTTGTAGAGGACTTTTGTCAGTGTGCAGTGTTAAAACTATATGCCTGTGTAATAGCGTGGTTTAATCTCAGAGCTGTTGAAGGAAAAGCAGACCAAGCAAAGCTTAAGTTCTTCTGGGGAACCTTTGCAGTCATATGAGTTGATAGGCTCATATTTATTTTACATGTTGTCCAGTGTGTCTGGATGTAATTGGATTTCATGATGACCGAGGTCTATCTTTGGCAGGCAAGTGCATTAAAATAAAGTAGAGCCCAAGGGAAACTCATTCACCATTAGGCTTGGGCCTTGCAGATGACAAAATAAAATGCAGGGAAAGTAACAGTGATCAAATAAGAGTAACATGGTAACGTATGCATGCTGATAGCCTGTGTGATTGCTGAATGCTTTCTTTTGGCAGTGCAGGACTCTGTACTCTTTGAGCATGAATGTAGCCTTAAAAATATTAGTATTTAGGTCATGCATTTGTTGGATGTTTTAGATATCTCAAAGCTGTGCAAACTGCTGCATAAATGAAGTTTGCAGTAAACTTGGCACAGTTATACTATATTGCATAGAACAAAACAATGTATTCCTGATATGATTGCTTCTTGAGCGTATTTTTTTCCTGATAGCAAATTGGTGGAAACTCCTTTAACTGGGCTGAAATTTCACAAGCATATTTCCATATTAACAAATGCAGTTGTTTCCTGGCAAGTAAAATCTTAAATTTAGAAAGAATATACATTTAGATTTAGATATTAAGTTTTCACCTAATTTTTTTCCATCTTTCAAGTAAGCTGGATAAAAAATGTGTGCAGTAGTGATGATGTAGAATTAAACAGTTTATTTTCCGATGTTTTTTGTTGGCTGTTTTCCCCTACTAATATAGCAAAGAGGTCTACGCCACTTTACAGAATTTCATTGACTTAAGGATTTTAGAATTTTATTCAGGAATGTTAGTGTGCTAGGCTAGAGCTTTTGGGGAAGATGATCCTGCAAATTTAATTAGCTATTCAAGAGTATCTTTGGAAGGGTTAGCTTAAGTCCTGTGTAATAATAGTGGTTTGGGGAAGTTTTAGGCATATAGGAAAATGCGCAACGCAAAAGCTAATAGATTATTGTGACTTAGTTGAGAATTCATTTTCTGTTCTTTTTTTGGGGTTCATGGAAGTCTTGATATATGCTAGATGAGCTACAACGAAAATATCCCATGAGAGGAAGGTACCGAAAGCTGGTATCTCACATAGCAGAGAGATCAAAATAGAGCATGTGATCATGTGTTTCTGAAACGCTTCCAAGGAATTATCTTGTAGTGGGTTTTGTGCAGTTGAATGTTGCCTGGATATTCAGTGTTGATACAGCAGCAGACAAAAAAAATGTTGAGTTTTCCTTTTTTTATCTACTATGGTTAGAGAGAGAGATGGTTGGCCGGGTTCAACAGTGTAGCAACTGCAGTGCAAAGCAATGCAGAGTACAAAGTACAGAAAGTACACTTGTAGGAATATTCAGACTTTGAAGACTCTTACTTTTGTTTTCATCTTCAGTGCTTGTGCATGGTTAGCATACTTCTTTCCTGCATCCCTCTACAGAATCAGGTTGGCCGCTCATCCTGACAAGGCATCTGCAGTCTTCTGTCGGAAGTATGTCATCAACCCAGCTCTGCATGGGTTGGAGATGCACAGAATGTCATTAGACTTGACAAATATTTAATGACATCTTTTTGTATTCTGTGAGCAATGGTACAAATTTTAGAAGACCCTTGAAAAAACAGTATTAGCTGAGTAGATAGTCAAGTCGTGTGTGAAAGATGAAGCATAACTGGGCAAAATCATTTTGAATACTGTGGATGAGGAGTTTCTTTCCAAGTGGCTGGCTGTAATTTGTTGTATAATGTGCTAATATGGGACTTGGTAGTCCCAAAAATTGACTCAGATAATTACTATGTAGTTTTAAACTTCAGGCAAGCTTTCTATATTATAAATAACTTTCTGTGTAAAGACTTTGAAAACTGTGCAAAACTGCAACTTAGGTTTGCCTATTCAATTTCCATAACAATAGAACACAGCTGAGAGAATCATAATTCAGATATGCTTCAATTTCAAAACACACTACACTTGACTCTTTTCACCATAGGTGAAAAATGATTGATTTTTATATAAATACTTTGTATGCGATAGATCTGAATATAGTATAGTACTTTAATTCAAGATAATGGAAAAGCTGTAACTTAACAAAATAGACTTTTAAATTGCATTGTAGTTTTATATGGCTAATGTTTTGTGTTACTTAGATTTGATGTTCAACTATGGGTTCATAACCTAAACTTTTGTCCAGCATCAGACTATATGTTGTGGTATCTTTATATTATTTCATACAGAAAAACTAAGGCGTAGTCTTCCAAACCTGTCCAGGACATCTAATATCCAAGCCGAGTCTGTTAAAAACAGCAGAAGTGACTCAAACTTCCAAGTGCCAAATGGAGGAATACCTCGCATTCAACCTCAAGCCTCAGCCAGTAAGTACCTTTAGTGACACTTCAATATGTATTTCAGAATTAAGTGATGATGCTCAGCTTTCTTCCAGTTTCATGGAAAAGAGAAACACTGCATGCCACGCTGGAGATGCCAGTCTTGATTTGAGCAACCTGACCTAGTGGAAGGTGTCCCTGCCCATGGCAGGAGGTTTGGAACTGAATGATCTTTAAGGTCGCTTCCGACCCAAACCGTTCCATGTTTCTGTGATTTTTAATCATAACTGTGTGTATCTGCCCTTTTGGTACACAAAATCCAGTACTGGTTATATTCAAAGAATGTCTGATCTCTAATTGAGATGTCATTCATAGTGCCCTAAGAGTATATGTATAAGTACTGTAGAGAATATAAATACAGTAGTTAGACATTTCAGAAACTGTTTATTTTCTGTGATTTACAGAACTGTTGAATTTTATTTTCAGATTACAAAAACTTAATAGGCTATGAAAATACTTACCTGGATGATGTTTATCACTCTTTTTTAGCTAGTAAAATGTTATCTGAAAACATTCATGCAAGTTTAACCATTGTTTGCAGTTCCTTCTCTTCTTTTGTTTTGTCATCTAGAAATTATATATTCAGTTGCAGATTTTATTTACTTTTTCTATGTGTCAGTTACTTCTTAGAAAAGGTTTGGATGAGCCTGTGTCCCATGGAACAAATTAGCCCATTGCTGGGCTAGTGGCTGCTAGTTTGGCCAAAAGAAGTACTGCTAATCTCACAAGTTTCTTGAAAATGGTGACCTTAAAGTTAAGCCAGAGCAAATGAAACTTAAATATTCAGTGCTTCTTTATATGTCAATATTGACAGTTCCTGTTGTTTAAATGTTTCCTGACCATTTTTTTAAAACAAGTTTCAGAATTTAATAACCTTGTGTGACATTTTCGGGGGAAGAACACATTATGAATGTAGCTTTGAACTATAAAAGTTCCGTGGTAAAAGTTCATCAGTAATCTAAATGTTTGATGGGAAATATAAGATAATATTTGTGAATGAAACTGATTTTTTTTCCCCCCATTGAACGTACTGGCCTACTTAGGTGGCGTTGTTAACTGGTCCTTTCAAAACAGTGTGTTAATGCTACCAAATACAGTTAAATACAGAATAAGGAATACGAACCATGCCAAGGCCTACAAGGTTTCTATCTTTGTAGTGACTCAGACCAGATGCAAGAGCCATGTGGACAGTCAGTCCCAGGTGTGTAATACTGTAGCTGAAGAAGTTAGTGTGACCTTGTGGTTGTTCGGTTAGGTTACCCCCACATGCTTTCACCTTAGCCCCTTCTTCCGCCATCTGCAAACAGTCAGAAAGTGGGATTTACAACTGAAAGGGCATGTGTGTAGTTCAAATGCAGGACTGTTATCTGTTAGGCAGGCTTATCAAGCTATTAAGCACTTGGAAAATTTGGACAGCAGCTCTCCAACTGTTATTTTTGTGATAGGACAGATAATCAAAATTACCTGTAAGAAAATGAAGGAAAAATACATTTGTATTTTTTTTATGTCCCTGGGAAGAGAAGAGCACAGAGGGCAGCTTAGTTGGCTAGAAGGCCATTACCAATATTAAAAGCATATTTACAGTGAAACTTTACAGAAAAGATGAGAAAGCAGAAGTCTCAATATTCAATATTTAGTGAGTTACTTCATTGTGTGACTTATATTTAGATATTAACAATTTTTTCAGCTTGTGGATGTATTGAGAATCACAGAAAATATGAGGTAAATTTGCTTGCCTTTGACATGAATCTTTCCCCAAATATGAACCACTCTAGACCAACTTACATTTAAATGTAAGTTATCATTAATAAAGCCCAGATTTCTAGCTTTTACAGTTTCCCTGCTCTTACAGATGTTTGTCAGAGTCTTGCTATTGACAATCGTAAAACGGTTTGTGTATGAAGTCAATGAGTAAGTATCTTTGCTTAGTCTGGATTAAAAAATTTTCTGCAAAATTGCACATCGTATAAAAATTTCCAGAATTGTGTCCTTTTCATTGTCTACATTTTGTTTTATTGGCTTTATATTTTGTCAGCTTGCACTGTTAAATTGCAGCAAATTTTTGTTTTCCCTTGGCAATGACTTCTGGGTCTTGAGATTCGAAGCTTTCTCATATAGCTGCTAGTTTTGCATGAGCTTACCTTTGCAAGGATGCTGGCTTGTTCCCCAAAGTCACTACTTTTCTCCTTGTCAAAGATCTGCTGTTTGTAATTCACTTGCACATTCGCTGTGGCTGCAATACCAAAGTTGCTATGGTTGCTGACCTTCAAAAATGAGTTAGGAATCCAGTAAGTTTCTGAAAAGACAATTCCTGTTATGGTTACAGAGACAAATTGTACACGCTTGCTTAAAGAGTAGAGAGAAGACATTTATGTTTAGAGGTACAACTGTACAACATGAATACATTTGACATTTTACGTTTTAGCTGTAATGTGGTGAAAATCCAAATTCTTTTGGAAAAGAGTGAATTAACTAGTAACTACTAGAATCTTCATTTACATCTGAATCTCCATGCTTTTATGCAGAAAGGACTTATTTTACATGAAAGCTATTAAATGTTTCACTTCAAAACACTGGAGGATACAGTAACAGTTGTGTTCTTCAAGGAATAGATATCTTTAGGCTTTAAAGTGTTAGAATGACAGGAAGTCTCTGTATTTGGGTCACAGGTCAACACAGGTTGTGCAAAGCTGTAGAAACTCTAGGGTGGCTTTCACATAGGGGCATTGTGCTTTTTAGTGGATTGTGTCCGCTGTGTTTATACTCACTTGGCACTATTAGCATGTGGGTGTTTGAATCTTTAAGCAGAGTTAAATGTAATACTTCTCGAAAGAGCTAATCTGTAGATTGTTCAACTAACAGAAAAGTAACTAGTCTGCTTGCCAAGATCCAGCTGCTTAGCATGTTCAGAGGAAAAGAAGAAAGTGTATGTTTGGAGGAAGCCAAGTATTCCAGTTCAGTTGATCAGAAGTAAACATAACTACCTGTATTCAGCATGGGCCATTTGTGACAGTCAATGGAAAAGCCTACAGAGCACTTCAAGAGCGGCAAATAGTGTGGACGCATGCCCTCCACACTTGTCTCAAACTGCATGTTTACTCAGCGTTGCTCAGATTGCACTGCCTGGAGTTATTCAGTGCACAGAACTGTTCAGCTGTTGAGTCTCTGTTTCCAGGAGTCTCTGTTGAGAAGGAAGGAATTTGAGAGATATATATATGTTTTTTAAATCCTTTCCATATTACCCTGCATCCCTAGCTTGCAAGTAGTGTAAATAATGATGGGGGAAGAAACTTTGTTCCATGTGCAGTAGCGTATTTAAATCTAACTGAATGAATGAAGGCAAATTAAATTGATGATCATAAATATGAAGGAAGAAGCTGTTTTCAATTTTGTGTGATATAACAAAAACACTGATTCAGTAAAAATGGTGTAGTGGAATACTTGTGGACTGGAACACTCTAGCCAGTGGTCCCCCTCACTAAATTCCTAGAAATTGTGCTCACTTTTTAATATCTTACTGTGCTTAATTCACTGTTCATGGGTATGCCTTAGAAACATTCATACCAAGACCATGTGCCATAAGCTGAGTAAGAATTGCATATTGCCACATGCTTTTTTGCATTAGGTTCTGTTTGGTAGACAGAAGAGGTTTGGGGTTTTTTATTCTTAATAGCCATAGACACCATTTTGTCATGTTTATAAACACTTTAATTCTTTTTTTCTGTTTGTTGAAAATTACCAGTTTAAAGTTATTAAAAATAAAATCAATAGACCACCTAGTCATATTTTCAGAATGAAGGTATAATACATGATGGATTTCTTTAATAGTTTATAAAATACTGTGAATTTTGCACGAACTGAAGGATAAGAAAGGTGATGACAATTATCATATGATATCAAGTTTAGAAAAGAATAGACTAATATTATTATGATTCTAATTCTTCTTCCCCTACTTTCTCTATAGCGATATTCACCAATTGGTGAGAGGATTACTAAGGTTCCTTACTCAGTCAGGATCTTTATGCAGAGCTGTTCCCCTGCCTTTCTTCCTTCTCACTATGGAAATAGGCCTTGCTAATATAAAACTCTGTATGCTGAGGTGAACAGAGATGTTTATTCATATATTATCATTTTAAGAAGCCTTTGTGTAGGCAAAGCTTTATTTCAGTGACTACTTCCCTCCTTCCCCCCTTAAATATACTGTGGTGAAAATACGCTGAGTCGATGCGTTCCTTCTGGCAATAGGTAATTCTCTCCTTGCCAAGATTCTGCAGCTCTTGGAACACTGGCTTCTCTCTTGGTAACTGATAGGTAGTGAGGTCATTTCAAGGCGGTATCAGCCCTTGAGCATTGCTAGAAAAAAGCAGGGCAAAGGAGCAATAAAAAACAATTCCTGACACGCTGTCTACATTCTAGCAGCTGATAATTCTTAGTTTTACGTCTTTGTTTTAAGTTTGAGTCCTTATGCATACCCATTTGAAGAGGAAAAAAGCAGACATCTCTCAAAATGGCTTTTGTGTAACTGAAAAGTACAATTTGTTTAGACAAAGATATATGCTTTTGCATAGTGTTAGAATATTTTTTTAAAAACTCCTTTAAAATGAAAAGGTTAGTCTTGCTTGGTCAAATATGACAGTTTAATTTCCATCTTTATATCTAATCTTGCACTCATATTGCTGTAGCATGTTTGCTATGTGGCTCATTCTCCCTTTGGTGTGTTAATTTTGTTTTGCCTTTCTGGGCTTTTTGCCCTGCAAGAAGCTTTACTCTTACAGAATCTGCGCATTGTGCACTGCAAAATTTCTGACACGCTCCTCTGTAACTCTGCCATTAAGAGCAAGCACCACTTAAATAGCTCCACCACTTCCAGAATCATAGCAGCTTTTTGAGTGTCCTACTCTGTTCCTCAATGCTTCACGAGTGGATGCAATTCTGAAATTCCCAGTAAATTCAGTTTTCTTATCTTCCTAGACAAATATAACACTTCTTATCTTTCAACAGCTCTGCAAAGGCAGAAAAATTTGCCTCGTGCTGCCTTCAAAACCAAACAGTTTCTTCAAACTCCATCTACAAAAGGAGGTAATTAACTCACAACCTCTATCAAGCTGCAGCAAATTTCAGATAGTTGTTCACCTGCATTAAATCTTGCATATTCTCAATGAATAAAATTGCAGTTGCATGCCAAGATTAACCAAGTAGTCCTTGCTTTATGAAAGTTAACTTTTTGATCTAAACATTAAAAATACAATCCTGCATTATATAGGAGAAAAAATATTAAGTTGGTTTGGTGACTTCTGGCATTAATCAGGAAATCTGGATTAGAAAATAGACTCCTGAATCAATATTCATTAGGGCTACATTTGGATAGCAATTTTTTAAATTGCAAAATAAAGGTTTTAAAACAAAAGTTATAAAATTTGTTCTTTTTTTTTGATTGTACAAAAATATGCAGGCAAGTGAAAATATTCTTTGTGCTGGAAACAGGAAAGAAACAAGACTTTTGTTTCAAAAGCATGAAGAGCTGTGAACAGTAATTGGTTTCGGTTTCTTAAAATAGTGGTCATTACATAGCTTGATACCTTTCACATACAGACATTGTTTGGGTTTTTTTCACCATTTTGTGAAAGACAGTTCACAATACACTCAGATATCTACCTCTTTACCTCATTGTAACAGATTTCTTAAGGGTTATACAGCAATCCAGTATCAGTCAGATCACAGAATCATTTAACGATTTGGGTCATTAGTCCAGAGTGACCTTGAATGTTTCCAGGGATGGGGCATCTGCTGTCTCTCTGGGCAACCTGTTCCATTGTTTGACCACTCTCATCATAAAAATCTTCTTCCTTTTACCTAGTCTGAATCTACCTTCTTTTAGTTTTAAACCATCACTTCTTGTCTTATTGCAACAGACCCTGCTAAAAAGTCTCTCTCCACCTTTCCTATAACCCCCCTTTAAGTATTGAAAGCCTGCAGTAAGGTCTTCCTGCAACCTTCTTTTCTCCGGGCTGACCAACCCCAGCTCTCTCAGACCTTCTTCAGAGGAGAGGTGTTCCATCCCTCCAATCATTTTTGAAGCCTGCTGGATCCACTCCAAGAGGTCCATGTCTTTCTTCTACTGAGATGACAGAACAGTTTATTGATTACCATTGTTTTGCCTCATCTATTCTTTTGTATCGATCTGAATCATTATGGTGGATGTGATTTAACAACTGCATCAGAATTGATACTGGTTTCAGGTTGCTGTGCAGCAACTGGCCTTGGGGTGCAAGCTGTGTAAGGCTGTAGTTTCTCAACATCCTACTTTGCCAGCTGGGGATCTCTTGCTTCCTGCCCACGATCCAGGACAGAATCCAGAGAGGGTGGGAAGTCTAAATGTTGTGACTGCACGGTGGTATTTATATTTGTTGTTACCAGACGTTATAGTTGTAGTTACTTCTAGTTGTTTTGTTCCTAAGGAGATGGAGTTGTGTACAGTTGTTAAGCACTGCCCTTACACATTCATGGGTTTTTATTAAGCATGGATCCGCTCAATACTGAGCTGATAAAATTGTCAAATACGTTTATCAAATAGTCCTTGACTAAGGCAGTACCTCACTCTTTGTGATCCTCTCTTACAAATAGGCCAGACTTGAGTTTTACTAAGTATCCAAAAGTGATCTAAGACAAAATTCCTTATATGTAGAGCAGAATTATTAGGCAGTTTGCCAGAGATTGCATCATGTGGACGGCTTTGGAGATCACAGCACACTGAAAGACAATTCGTTCCTTTATATACAAGAATGAATACAGCTCTCAGCAATGTCTGCCACACTCTGCTGACAGGAAATGTTTTATGAATTGATAGCTCAAGTTGAAAGCGTGGTAAAATATGGTCAACAGAAGACTGGAGAATAGAGAGGACTTCATTTACTGGATGCTTACTTTCACTGAGAGTGTGACAAACTTCCTTCAGTTACAACTTTTCATTGCTTATATTCTGTACCTAAAACCCCTTTCCCTGTTGTGTCTATACAAGGCCCAGGGCAGTATTCAGTTTTTACACCCTGGCATTGCTCTGTTCATCAGTTGCTGACATGATGCTGTATTTGTATTCCAAGTGAGTATGTTTGCCCTGTAGGATCACTTCTGCAGGTTTGACTGCACCATTGTTACAGGCAATATCGCATTTTAAAAATATTTAGTATGTAACATGCCTTAGTCCTAGGAGCACTTTGCTGCTCCTCTTGTCCGGTCATTCTACTTTTAATGCTTCCCTTAATCCATCTTCTGACTTGATGCCAAGGCTTTTATTTTAAGGGATTTTATTTATTCTCCTCACTACTTACCAACTGTCTTGTGTTGTTGACATCTCTGCCACCCTTTTTGTCAGCTCTTCCCATGAGAGGCTACATGCTGTGCTTTATATCACTGTTAGTGGAAAGGCACTCTTGGATAATGCAGAAAGGACTCAAACCCAATTCACATCTGTAATGAGGCACATATTAATCTTCCTAGACATCCTGCATAAGAAATGGCTTCATACTACAACCTGAAAACCACCACTTCGTCTGTACCCTATTTAGCATGCCATGTTCCTGTCATTACTCATCTCTTCTCACTCTTCATGTTCTTAGTGGATCTACCTTGCAAAATGATAATACAAGCTATGTGAAGGACTGTCTTCTTTATGTACAACATCTGTCAAAGGGGACACAACTTTGGTGTCTGTGTAAAAAAAAGTTTGTTTAGTGGAGGAAAGAACAATTCATGTGTATTCACTAACCATAAACATGATTTTCTTTTACTTTCCTGACTGATTTGATTGTCCTGAGTATTCTGCTTAGTGATAAGTTATGCATAATTCAAAAATAATTCTCATATTTTGAAGAATTTTGCTTAAGGTTTGGTATTATCAAAGAACTGCTGAATATTCTGGCTTATTAACATTGTGCAGAAGGGACTTGATGAAGACCTTGCATACTAACTCAGCTACAAAGTATTTGAATGCAGATATTAGTTATACTGATAATTTAGATAATGGTTTTGACAAAGAGAAGGCTACAAATTGTTATTGTTGTCTGGTTTAAGTTTCATAGGAGCACCTTCGTCTCTTTGGTGTTGGGAGTTGGCTGACCCTATCCTTTTTTTCCCCATCAGCCAATAAATCTGGGACGTGACCATTAGATTAATTCTAATTCAAAGGATTTGGTTTAAAATAACAGCATAAAAGCAATGCTATGACACTCTGTGCTCAGAATTTCATTGATTAAAGGATAATATACACTCTGAATTTACTTAAAGACTGTATCGGACTAGAATATTTTTCAACATGTTCTTTCAGGGATGGGAATTAGGTTCACATGTTTCTGAAGCAGTTACGTTTTTCTTAACAAATATGTTGTCCTTGTTTCTTTTGACTTGGCTGATGTAACTCTTAGAGCCTTACTAGTATTACTTACGGACCCTGATAAGTATTTGCAATAAGCGAATGGGGCATTAGAGTTATCAAAAACATATGACAAAGAGGACATCTGAATTCCTGTTTCTCATTGCTGCTTGATTGGCTGTATTCCATTATACATTCCATATCTGAATTTTGTCATAATCTTCTGGGTTTATTTTCAGTTATACTGTAAATTAAGCTTGAAAGTAACTTCTTTATTTTATTTTCCAGTACCTTCTTCAAGTAAATTCCGCTCACCTGCAGCCCCATCTCCTCTAGCTCTGCGACAACCATTGAAAGCATTTAGTAACCATGGACCCAGTTCTGTTGCTTCTCCAGAAGCCACACAGCTGATACACAGTAGTTCTTCACCGGTGCCGCTTGCAGCCCAGAGTTCAGGCTTGCCAAGCCCTGCCAGCGGTATTAACAGTTCTACACTCACCAGACCAGCAGGGACAGCAGGGATGAGGAGTGGTTTGCCCAGACCCAGTGCCCCTTCTACAGGGGGCATCCCAGTGCCTCGTAGCAAACTTGCACAGCCTGTTCGCAGGTGAGTATGTGATAAGCAGTATTAGTTTGAAGAGTAATGAATTTTTTACATTGCATGTTTGTGCTGCTCCTTCCTGCAACCCTTATCTTGATCTTAAAGCCTTCAGAACAGAAATTGAGATCTCCACGTGAAGTGCTTGCCTAAATTGGCAAAATGGTTTTGAAGCAAAGCTGAGAGAAGAAGGTTCTTGAATTAGCGAGTGAAGGTGAAGGAGTGAAAGAGAAATGACTAAAGAAAGATACTGAACTAAGTAAATAAAGTGTCTTAGTCTGGGATGAAAAGCAATAAGAATTTGTCTGCATGTGGTAAAAAGTTACCAAAATATAACCTGCAAAAAGAAGTCATTTGTACCACTACCACTGAGTGATACAGTCTGAAGTCAGAACTATTTTCCTCCTGTGATCCATAAGTGAAGTAGTGGAACCATAGTGGAACAATTTTTCTCCTTGGGCAGCTAGAAATTTTAGGAACAAAGACACGCGAGGACAGAGGACGCATCAATAGCATTTGCTAAACTTTACATAAAAATCGATACAGTTAATCCACAGGACAAAGCAGATTTTTTAGCTTAACTGTAACCTCTGTGCTGGCACCCAGCTGGGGAAGTTGCTTAATGTCAGAGTGTTTTGGAAAACAACCACAAGAGAGACCAAGTATTAACTTGGAAAGGCTACATGGACAGTTTGTCTTCAGGAGAATCAGTGATGCGTAACTTGTGCTTTTAATACCACGCTAGTGTGAATTTTCACTGAAGGTGTCAAGTGAAAGCCAGCTGACACAAAGAAGTCAGGAATCTCCTTAAAAACAAAGGATAGTTTGTCTCCAGTACTGTGAAAAAAGGTGAAGCAGCCATAAACAGCAAAGTGGAAGAGTTCTATTCTGCAGTGAGTGCTGGGCTGGGGGATGATAAATGACAGACACGGTATTGACTGTTTTGCAGTTTGAGTCTGCACCCTTGGCAGTATGAAACTTCACGCAATAAAAAGCAGTTGGTTTTGACAGGATGTTCTTAATAGTAGTAAAGTGTGGTAGTCCATGTCACAACTTGTCTTACAGAATATTTTTTCACTTATTAAACTTTTACAGCTATTTTTCTTGAAAGTTTACATACATAATGCAGTATCTGTACACAATGCAATAATTAAGTGTCTATGAATGTTACGATTTTGATATAAGCAAAATGTAGAATTCTAAACAAGGATTTCCCTGCTTATACATCTCTGAAAAGAATGGCCTAGTTTTAGGTAGCAGCGGATTAAGTTTGTATACTCACAGAGTGTAACAGTAAAAAGTTTTCTATTTATGCAGATGTTTTTCTGACATGATAGTTGCCAAGATACAACACATAGAATCTGAAACATAAAATACTTTGGGGTTTATCTTAAACAAGCTGTATTGCAGAGAAGTAAATGCAGCGTATATTTAATTATTCATAAATTGTTTACATTCTTATGTATTGTAGATGGAGACTTAATACAGTTATGTATGAAACTGAAAAATATCTTGTTTTGTTTTAGATCATTACCCGCTCCCAAAACCTATGGCAACGTGAAAGATGAGAGTTGGAAAGATGGCTGCTACTGACCTGCAAAACTTAATGCAGAGTTCCAGTGCTCATGGATGCTTCCTCACCAGGCTAAAAGACAGCTTGATTATACAAACTGTTCAGATGTGACTTTTGGGATTTGTAAAAATTCCAGATCTCTCTGTCCCTAAGTAGCACAAACTGGCAGAGATTATAAAGCAGCACTTTAATGACATCTAACATCAGATGTTTGGTGGTCATACAATCGCTTCTACATTAAGTTGCTATCAGTTCTGGGTTTTTTCTCTTGCTTGCTAAAAATGTATCAATATGAGCATTTATGACAGTGGCCAATGTCTGGGCAAAAACCTAACGAATGCCAAAGAAATGCCCATCTTGAAAAATAGCAAGTGTAACGGTCAACTTACGTTGTCCAAAACTTCATTTTCAGCCTGTTGTAATTCAGCAGAAAGATTGGTGAATTTGTACTATTGAAACAAGACTGCATTGATCAGAGCAGACTGCTACAGTGCTAGTAAAACATCGCTTTTAACAATTGTGTGAGATTCTCATTGGGGAACGTGGTACCCACATGCTTCAGAAAGGTTCAGAAATTACTCTGGAGGATTAGGCAGAACAATAAGTAGTAGCCATGGGGGTTTTTTTAACATTAAAGGTTTGAATGTAGCAGACACACACAAATGCAATAGTATAGATTGCATCTTTCCTATGTTGATTTATCAGCTTTACGTGCTCTTATATGTTTTATTGCCAAAAGGGCTTAGTTATACAATCTTTCTAACCTTAAAGTTCCTGGCTCAGGAAAGATGGCCTTTGCTATTGTAGCCACATTTTTAACACATGGCTTGCTGTTTGGGGAAGACTTTTTTTATAGCAGGTTTCCTTAAAAAGGAAAGAGCAAGTAGTAATGTTATCTGTTCTAATACCATACCACTATGCTTGCAGCCTGGAGCAACTGTAAATGCTGATAGTTAAGGAGAAGGAAACACAACTATGCACTTGTAACATAAAAATTTTAAGGTAATGAGTTGACTCTTGATGCCAAATGATATTCATTTAGGTGATGTTCCATGGTATGAGGGAGTTTTCTGTATCCTATTTTTTTACTTTCATCCATTTCTTAAATTGGTTTATTTTAAATTGTAAATATTTTTACAGAAGATATTTCCCATGTAAGTGTGTTTAAATATGTACCTTGCCTTACATATGTGTATCTTACGTTACTGGTAACAGAGTATGAAACCTGCTATGTCTGTTTACAAGCTATGAAATTCCTCTGGTGGCTCTGACTTATTCTAACATGTTTTGCTGAGAACAATTCATTCTTATAATATAAAGATATCTTGCAGACATTTGTAAGTAAAATTATATTGTGGGGGACTAGTTACGTGGAAGGGATTTTGTTTGAAGCTTTTTCAGTATATTGGATGTACAGTTGATGAAGCAGGAGAATGTGAATGGTTTATCCTTTGTGCGTTGACTGATGAACACTACAACTTGGATTGGATGGTAGGTAGCCTTCAACCCCTTTAGTATCTGAATTTTGAACTGCTGGTGTATTTTAACACCCACCACTAAGAGGATAACTAACCCTGAAATTCTAGCACTTGAATTTTAGGCCATCATTAATATATTCCTGGATGAAAAGCCATGCAATACTACTTGACTTGGAAAAAGCCAAATAGGAAGGAGTGGAGACTAATTTGCAGCTCTAAGTGTTCAACCTTTGGGTAGATAAATGATTTCACACTGTAGACCAATATCTGTGCTGACACTTTGTGAAGTCAGGGTATCAAAGATACTGTAATTCAGAAAGATTTCAGCAGGGGTAAAGAAACTACCTGGTACCAATAGACCTGTACATACCAGTAATCTAGCCTTGTGTCATTCACTGGCACAGATAACGGGTGTCAGTTAATATCTCATGTCACTGTTGAGCAGAAGAGAGAAGTAGATCAACTGCACATATTCTCATTAAAGCCTGAATTTCAACATTTCAGCATTTTACAGAGCAGTGCTGCAGACAGTCTTCATTGAAGAAGGTGGATTTTAATTGGCGAGTTTTACAAAGCATTCGATTGACTCTTAAATTTTGAAAGTCACTTTAGATGATCATGGTGGGGGGCTTGTCATGGCTGCATCAGACTCGTGTATGTTTCCTTAAGTTAAGTAATTCATCACTTGGATAAGTTCAGCTTAATTTTATAAGGATTCTTTTCTCTGCTGTTCTCCCCCTGAAATACAGTGAACGACTTCCTGGAAAGACAACCTGTCTGTTTACTAGAAAGCCTTTGTGCATTACCAGTTTACTGATATCAGGAAATATTTGGGCTCTGTATTTAGAGATTTACTGCAGAAGTGTGGAAATACGGATTTGATAAACTAGTGCCTATGATTTACTTAACTTATGTTTGATAGAGTAGTAAGGGTTTTATGAATGTGGATTACTTTTTGTGCCAACAGCTCAGAATTGTTGTATGTGTGTAGGCAGAAGGTCTTCTTCTGCTTCCGAAGTTATTTAATTTTTTTTTGTGTTTGAATGTTTTTGTAAGTGTTAAAAGTGTTAAAAAAAATATAAAATATTCTTACCACAAAATGCTTCCTGTATTGTTGATTTTATAACAAAATGTTTTTTTAATGCTTTTAGAAATTTAGAGGGCATTGTTTTAGGGCTTTTTTGGTTGGGTTGTTTTTCAAGAACTATATTCACTTTTCCAGAAGTTACCATCATCAACTTATGCCCCTTGGAATTCATTAACTGAGTGCAACGCTGTATTTGGGTGAAATCTGTGATTTCATTGACTGACTGAGATAGAGTTGTGTTGTGCCTCTGCTCTGGAAGGACGATGCATAATTCAGAGTTATGTGAAAAACTGTATTCCGAATTTTTATCTAGAGACATTTGTTTGTACAAGTCTAAGTACACAATCTGCCTTTCATTTTTACAGGATTTGTGCTTCACACCACCACAACACAAATTTTTCATTTTGAAAATTCTGGAATTAATGCAGAAAACTAAGCAGCATGAAAGTGTACCTAGTAAGAAGAAGGCTTCTTTGAATTGTTATGTAGATGTTTTATCTAGCCCATATATGAATGCCTCTACATTTTGGTTCACATGCAAACAAGAAGTTTGTTTTGAACTTGTTAACTTTCTCTAATCTGCATTTTTCTACAAAGCAACATATCCAGTAGTCATGTGAATGCCATTTTATTCTTACGGTGTTATTAATAAAGTTAAGCTAGGTTTAGTTTTATTTGGTGGCCATTTAATATTAAGTCTGTTTAAAAAAATTTAACCAGTGAGGCTCGCTATTAATTTTTATCCCAGCATAGCCTCCTTTTTTTGTAATTAAGACAGTAGATTAAAATAGTTCCTCCTAGTTACCTGACCTACTTGTGTAGAGCTTGTGCTGCTTCTAAAATGTGATTCACTCTCCCTCCCTTTATAGCTTTAGTTCAGCAGTCAAGCATCATTTGCCCCACACCCCTGCAGGAAAGTAGAGCAGTCTCAAAACGACAAACAATTAACAGCCTTCGCTGCTTCTCTTTTAGTGGGTTTCTGTAACATACTACTCTATATTAAACTATTGTTTATAATTAGCAGCATCATATTGCAAGGCTCAAGATAGAAAATACTGTTTCTACTGTTCTTTTATGTTGAATGAAGGAATAACAGCTCCTTGGGTTTTGGGATAGAAGTGCTAGGTCATGTTTTATTCGATAATGTGCTACCCTTTACAAGTCTGATTGCAGTGGTGGAGAAAAATTAATTAATGAACATGTAAGGGGGCAGCAGGTTGAAGTTGCCTGTGCTGCTGAAATCAGCAGAACATGCCATTTCAATCCTTTTAAACAAATCTTTTAATACAAATATTTCTGAGAAAGAAAAACAGATGTAGGAAAACAATATGACAGCAGTATGTCTTTACTTCTGCCTTTTTTTGATTGGTAAGAACAAGAGTAAACTTACTTAATTTTTACTTTTCAAGTAAAACCGGTGTGACGTGAGCTTGCTTTGACTTGAAACAAAAACCCCACCTGGTCTCAACTTGTGTATTCTGTAGTAGGAGGCTGACACCTACAGGCAGTCTGTACTCTTGAAGAAGATGAAGCTGGGATTCAGGTGCTCTCTGGAGTATCCATGTTGTACACACAATCTTCACAGTAAGGAAGATGCTCTCTGCTTGAAGACTTGAAGAAATGAAAGGAGCAGATTCCATTAGACTCGCTCTCCGCGAGGTTGTTTTATAATGGTATTTTCTGCAACTGCCTTAAGCACTTAAAGGACACAAAACATAACTGTACTGATAAAACTAACGCACAGCTCTTCAGCAGGAATTAAAGGAACAGGTAGCTAAAATGGTTCCTTACCAGCGAAGTGGTTTCTCAGCTTGGTGCATCATCCACACCTGTTACAAACAGTGAATTACAGAAAAAATAATAATCGTAGAATCACAGAATCATAGAATAGTTAGGGTTGGAAGGGACTTTAAAGATCATGTAGTTCTAACCCCCCTGCCATGGGCAGGGACACCTCCAGCTAGACCAGGCTGCCCAAGGCTCCATCCAACCTGGCCTTGAACACCTCCAGGGATGGGGCAGCCACAGCTTCCCTGGGCAACCTGTGCCAGTGCCTCACCACTCTCACAGTGAAGAAATTCTTCCTAATGTCTAGTCTAAATCTGCCCCTTTCCAGTTTATACGTGTTCCCCCTCATCCTGTCACCACAAGCCTTGATGAGTAGTCCCTCTCCAGCTTCCTTGTAGAAGAATAATTAGCTTTGAAGGGTGGAAAGGCTGAGACTCTCTAGGTATTGTGGCACTCTCACAAAACTGGCCTGTATCTTTCAGAAGGCCAAGACTAAACTAGAGATACTTCTACTGTCGTAAGCAGAACTCCTGTCATCAACATAAATACAGGTAACTATATGTAACTCCATTTTCTTATGGAAAATTATTTTCATATTTTACAAAGGTAAAGCCTAAAATAGAATGCCTTGGGCTGCCTTCTCCCGCAGAGTGTTCAGCCCTCCTTACTGCTTTCCAAATTCAAAGCTCACTTTTGTTGTCAGCGCCAGCAGGTGAGATTCAAAAAACAAGGGGTTTGGGTATGAATAGTTGTGTGTCTTACTGAGAAGGTGACTGTGCAGTCCACCCCCATAGAATACAAACTTTCAGTCATCCTGCACAATACATAGAATACAAACTGTGAATTCTGTTCTTTTCCATTCTCTTTGCCATGATTTTCTTGAGAAAGTAGCCAAAAATTGCAGGTTTTCATAGCACTGCTAACAGAGGCGGCTTCATGCTAGTGCAAACAACTTGTTCTGCTGTCAGGCAGGTGCTGGCCTCCTCCCCACCCCGGCCAGCACATCGTCCCAAGAAGCCTGACATCAGCTACCTCCATGTTCCACCAACACCAAAGCTGTGACAAGAGCCAGGTGAACACCTGCCACCCTGACCGGCTCAGCTCAAAAGCCCATTTGGGAGATCCTTCATATATGTTTTTTTAAGCTTCCTTAGCACTATGTCTATCGATAAAACTGACATCAATAGAATTCTCATGTGAATGATAGTTCATTTCTGAAAATACCAGCATTTCTCATGCTGACATAGCTATTTTCCTGCTAAAAATATTTGATGAAATTAGTCAAATATTACACTTCTGTTCTTTTCTACATGTTTTCTTTTCTTGTGTTCAGGCATTTACAGAACAATTCAAGTAGTTTCCTGCTGTAAGGATAGTTAATGTCTTCAAAATCATTAAAGTGGTCCATGTTTGGGTTTGGAGGTTTTTTGACATGAAAACTCCCTATATAGTAATGGAAAGATTAATAAGGGCATGTGAGTCCCCTGCTGTTCATCTCCTCTGTCCTGACCAAGAAAAAAAACTACTTACTAATACAGGAGTAGGTCAGCAATGACTTAACTTGGGACTATGCATGGCCTCAGCTCCTTAAAGCCACATAGGTGAAGAAATATGCAGGTTGTGACATGCCGGTGGTGGGAATGTAGTCAGGGGAATGGGCACACTAGGCTTTTCCCAGCCTCTTGCTCTTCCCAAGGATCCCACCTGGGCCAGGAACGGAGGGCTTCTGGGCTGGCTTAGGTGCCACTGGCTTTAACCCCAGAGTCACTGCACTCACACTAACACTTAGCAGTCTCCCATATTTGTCACAATGCACTCTTCCCAGGTTTTCTGCTTCCCTTCAGACATTAGTGTCAAATGAATCTACTGATCCTGTTACAAAAGCTTAGTTACCTGACTGACCCTTATTCACATCCCCTTTCTTCAGCAGAGTTTACACTGCCATGTCACAGAGTACATACTGCCATATCATTTCACAGCTGCTGCTGCTCCCTTGGAGCTTCAGATGGGTGCTAAAATGCTGATGGGAGAAAGTGATGCTGGACCAAGCTCTGGATAACAAGGAGCTTGGTTTGCAACTTGTTCAGGGCTGAGGGTAAGGCCAGCTGCGTTTTTCTGGCTGATTGCACCTGGTACATGACGAGTTAAAGAAGCACAACATAATCATTCTTCTTCAAGAAGAACTGTTTATCTTAATGAAGATCAGCAGGACAGGAGCATCTCATGGCATCCTGAATATATCCTCATGACTTCTCCTTCAGAAATGAAATGTTATTGAAGCAAATGCTACCATTTTGTCTCCCCCCCTCAAAGAAATTGGGAGGATGGGGAGGGAGATCAGGCAAGTCCTCTACTCTTCATGCTCTGCCTCAGATCATGTCTTAACCTCTACTTCATCAGCTTTGTGGTTATCCACTTACCCTACATTTTTACTCACTCAAACGCTGAGCCCAGAGCAAGATTGTGTTGTTTCTGTTCATCCATTCCCCCTTAGGGCTAATGCAGGCACATACAAACACTGTCAATGCTGCTTCAACTGCCTTGTTGTCAAAGGGTTTTGTACTGCAGTTCTACCATTGATACACCCAGCCCAGGGAAAGGAGCCCTAAGCTCCCTTGTCCTGGTTCTCATCCTTTAAAAGCCACGCCTGGATGTTGGTGACAGCGACGTGGCGTTACCACCATCACTCAGCCCCAGGAAAGCAGCACGGAGCAGCCCCCTCCGCCTGTGCCCAGCCTTGCTGGCTGGAACTGGCACCCCCTGCGCACGCACTCTTGGGCACAGCTGCTACCCCAAACTCCTTGCAGAGGGTGCAGCACCGTGCTAGTCACAGTGGCCGCTGCTAGCAGGCTGCACCGCCCCTCCTGTACTGCTGGTGCAAAGCCAGTGCTGGTGTTTCAATGCACACAACCCTCCTGAACACCTGTAGGATCTGGAAAAAAAAATTCATTATGAAGCAAGACTGGCCTATGGGAGAAGCTAAGTCAGTTCCCTACTCTGCCACACACTTTTGATGATGCCTCATTTATTTTGTTGGGGTTCAGTTCATCATCACTGAAATAAGTACCAGTCTTCATAACTCATGTGCTGGAAGCAAGGGGCAGGTGCGCTGCTATTTAGAGAAAGGGTCAGCCAGTCAGTTTGTATCTCGTCTAATACAGTGGGATAACTCAAGAACAGAAATTTGGTTGACCTCAGTTTATAAGCCCAAATGCCAGGGAGCAGATAATGTCTATTGTAAATGTCAGAGTCAAGGGATTTTTTTCTTTTCCCTTTAAAAAAAAATCAGCAAGGATTTAGTTACTGTATTTATGCTGCCACTCACACAGGCTCAGCTCTATTGGGTGTGAATGGTATTGCCCGGGTACTAAAATATGCTGGGGGAATATTAAAAGGGACTTTCGTAAAGGCGTGGGTCTGCTAAAGAACCTAAGCCCAGCTCAACCCTCTCCTTCAGAAGTAAAGCAGCTTTTGGTAACACAAGGTCCTATTAAGGGTTGGCAAATTCAGACTACTTTCTTTTCAGCAGAGGACAGAGATTTAATCGGTACCTGGTGGGCTTCTCACCGCTACAGTTTATCCCTGTGTGAAAATTTCCCTGGAGCAGCACAATAGAGTGTGCAGGCACTTCCACCCCTCCAGCCATCAGTACCAGTTTTCCTGCTCAACAGCCCACTGTCAGCAGAAGAAACGAAAAAATCATTTTCCAAAAACCCATTTTCCAAAAACCTTACAACCTACTGCTCAAGACTTACTGCTGCAAAGGAGGCTCTACTGATTTCTAACCACCATTTTCGCTCTTTGACAGAGGTGCCATGTCAGCTTAGGGCTCCTTTCCCTGGGCTGAGTGTATTAATGGTAGAACCGCAGTACAAAATATAAGTAGTTCTCATTAAGAGCCCAAACCATCTGCCCTCTACAGGGCTTTGGCTCAGCCCAGCTCTCCCACTCCTCATCCAGATTGTTATTCTGTGCTGCCCCCCAAAAAAAAACTCTTCCAAGTTTTTTTCGTTAGCAGATTCTCTCCATTAGTGTGTTCTCACTGTGTCACACAGAGACTGCTTCAGCTCTGGGGCAACAGTAGTGACTGCAAACTGATGCCATTACTACTCTGCAAGAGGGAGTACAGGTCAGCCTTCTTTGCTGCTGAGCCTGGCTTCTCAAGGTTTCCAGTTTTGGACATCTGGTTCAAAAAATCCACTGGGAAGAGCTCAGCTGTGACCTGCATTTTCACACAAGCAACAATGGAATTTGCATTTGGTATATTAATGCTCAGTACGTCGGTTGCCCTACTGCTCTTTGTGTTCGTTATGCTCTTAAAATAGAAATTTTGGTTACTTAAGGTCTTCCTAAAATATGTCCCTTAGTTCTCAGATAATATCTTTCATTATCTAGTAAACATTGAGATCATTGCTAAAAAAATCTCTTGAATTTAAGAAGGACAGGGATGTTCTTTTCACCACTAAGAGTGAGTGCTGGCACGCTGTGGGGAGAGGGAGCAGCCCTGAGCTCTGAGGCAGCCTCCTCATCCAAAGGGATGAAAGTGCTTGAATATCTTTGCTGTGCAACCAAATCAAAGGATTTAAAGAAGTCTTTGCAATGAAATCCCCATCCTTGGTTATTGCTGCTTGCTGGAGGAGAGCAGCAAATCGTCCTCACCGCAGCGCCTCTCTGGGAGCAAAATTCCTGCGTGTCTGTAGAGACTGAAGGTGGCTGTTTATGGCATGTTCTGTGGAGGGTTTCAGCAACTCAAATACATCAAGAAACTACAAGTGAAAATTGATTCTGTGGATGTTTAGTGGCTGTAGAAACAGAATAATTGTTTGTGATCAAAGCATCATGCTTGTGGGAGAAAGTTTCATGCTTGTGATGGTCCCTTGCCTGAAGAGGTTTGGGCAGGGTATTTTTCAGGAGGAATTTCTCTTCTGGGGCTGGGATTACTGCACAGAACTGCTCACACTGGGTGGAACCACTGAGCACTGGTGCCTTCCGTACTTCTTCATGCAACTACTCTTACAGTCCCGGGTTGCATCAACTTCAGCAGCAAGACTCTCCCACTCAGCAGCTAAGCTACCCATGTGTATATGGGTAAAATATGTTTCAAATATTTTATTCAGCAATCATAAGTTTAAAAAAGTGTTTATGCAATAAATGTTATCTATTTAATACAATAAAATAAATTTAACGATATTTATAATCTTTTGCTTTCTGATCACAGGCTGAGCAAAGATAAGGAGCTCTTAAGGTGACCATTTTGTATGTGTTTATTCTGATCTTTATCTTTTCTTTCACCCTGAAATAACGAGCTGACAGCTTTTCATTCCTTCCTCCAACTATTTAATCTTAAGCAGGTCTCTCCAAAGCCCATTAGCTGGCAGGCAGCGCAAAAGATGCTGCCAGCTTAATAAAATTTGCAAGCAGTTCAGGCCATGGATTTCAGTTCAGGGCTGAGAACCCCTCTGTTGTTCCTAGCTTGGCCAGATCCCCTCGATTCCCCATGTGCTGCCAGCAGCTCTGACTGCCACCTCGGCTACACCACAGTGAGATCTATACGATGGGGGATGTCACAGTGGGGTACAAAGAGCATTTGAGTAAGGCACCAAAGAACCAAGTAACCAGAGGAGCTTAGTGGAGTCACCTGCTCTCACCACACTGCCCATACATGAAGTGAGCAGCTGCAGTTTGCTCTACCATGGAGATGTCCACCCAGCCTCTCCTGGGAGGAGGCCACTGCCTCCCCAGGCTAGCCAGCTTCCAGCACCCTTGTTTTTATTTGTCCCATAAATACCTAATTGGAATCTCTCTTACCGCAGCTTAAACCTATTGTATCCCAGTAGACCTGTGGGGTTATTTTCCAAAGCTACTTTTGTTTATTTCCTTCTCTCTGATTGCTTATGCCCTAAAGCAGCTCAACATACCTTCCAGGCTGGGCATCTGTAGTTCCTGTTGGAAGTAGGGATGGCAGAAATGCTTAAGAATGTTATATTTCCTGAACAACATGACTTCAGACAAATTAAACTACTCCCAAATTTGTGACAGACTTAATTAACACTTTTAAAAAAATTAAAATAAAGTATTTTTTTTTAAATTGCATACCACTTCATTTAAACCAACAAAGGTAAAAGACTATTGTAGATTAATTTTTTTCAAGCTTTGACTTAACTGTAAAATTGATTTTCTTTTTAAATTCAGCTCCAGATGATATCCAAGCCAATGGCTGCACACAGCAGTCATTGCACCCCAGCAAGAACATCTGAAAAATAACAAGTGACGAAGAGTTGGTGTGCACCTTGACCAACAACCTTCCCATTCAAATCATACACCCTCTTCGTCCTCTGAACTTGCCTTGTTTTTGTGCTCGTCTCCAGCAGCACAGGAAAGGCTCTCTCCTGTTACTAGCAATCTTTTCTGCATGTGAATAATTGGAGACTGTGGCCAAGTCTTCCAGTAGCTTCACCTTGGATACAAAAACCAGACCATCAACCCTCCACTGCAAGGCCAATTTTCCAGGCTCAAGCAATTTTATACCATTTGCAACATTGTAGTTTATCAGGATTATTTTTAAAGATGAGACCCCAGAAGAAAGAGACTTTCAGCTAGTGATAGGTCAATACCTCAGGCAGGAAGAGATGTCCTCCTGGCTTCACACCCAGCATTTCTGCTTATACACCCTAGAAAGGAAATAAAATATCTTGTTGACTAACACATTCCTGCTTTCATCTTCCTGGCAAATCAATGGGTATACAGAACCCAGGGTGTGCTTTCCTCAGCTGCAGTGACACGCAAGTTCCACTGACACAAGTTCAAAGTTCAGAAGATTCCTTAGGTTATTCAAAAATGTCCTGCTTTATCACCATTTTAAAAGTGCACCTAACAGTGTGTCAAAGCTATTTTCATAGTATTAATATACAACATTATCTAAGCCAAGTATTAACAGATTCCTATTATGTTTCAGATTTATTTCTTCCCGCTTGTCTGAGATCTCCTTGCAGGCAGCTTGAGATTTAATTTAGGTAATAGTGCACCTCTCTTGAAGGGCTTACTTATTCATTGCTCAGTGTTACTGATATTCATTTTTATTATTCAGTAAAAACTTGGCAGCAGGACAAGAAGTATTTTTATTCTAAGTTTGTACAGTTTTCAACACAGAACAGGCACCTTTGATGGAGCAATACAAATGACACCTGAGTGCAAAGAATTTTTTTACATGACCAGAGATAGACAATTGATGCTATTAACTTTTCTCTTTACCATGGGGCTCACCATTAACATCCTTTTTAATATGAAAAAAAGCTTTGGCAGGAGAGGGATGTAATTAATCTTTAGGGTGTCCTTGTTCCAATTAAATGAATACTCTATAAAGCAAACATTGGTGTAGGCATAAATAAATTTACTTCTGTAATTTGTGACATGTCAGCTGTTCTGTAGGACTACACAGTCTTGGTGTCATTTGCTCTGACCTGGCACTTTTTTGCAAAACCCCGAAAATAGATTTTACAGGCCCAGACATACATTTATGTGATGTATCTCCATGTTACATCCCTTGATTTATGTCCCTAATGCTGAACAGGTTCCTGCACAGGAAATTAAGAGAGGGCTGGGAGCCTCAGTGGAAGCCAACAAACCCAGCTGGATCTGAGCTTGCAACTACAGATGCATCCTAACACCCCATCATTTACCAGGTTGTGCACATCCCATTTTACTGTGCCTTCTGGCCTCAATGACACCACTGTCCCCTCACAACCATCAGAGTCCGCCTGCACCTCCACCAGCTCCCACAGGTACTGCATGGGCTGTTTGTGTCACTCGCAGGGAGGCAAATCACTGCTGCAATGTTGAAGACTGTCTGTAAAGTACGAATAAAACCATCTGCCTGCGAGAGCCCGTGCAAAGCAAGACCTACACCTGCAGTGAAGAATACTATTTCACTTTTAAAGCTGAATCCAGTGCCTTCAGAGACAGCCTCATCTCATCTCCTGCCCCTGCTTGGCCGGACAGGATGCTAATTTTGGCTCTTCTGGACTACAGCAAGCATTAGTCATCAAGTCATTTATTTTATTACAGCTTTGCATCTTGATGCTGATAACACTCCAACTCCAGAAAAAGATCAAATGGCAACAAAAGGGAGCAGTGCCTGATGCAGGATTACGTCTTATTTAATTTGGGTAAAGGTATCTCACATAAAAGCATTTAATTGTTCAAAGAAAAAAAAATGCTGTTAGCAATTATTTTAGAGTGGTAGGGGTAAAACTGCCTCAAAACAAATGACCATTGGCAACCGATTTACAAAATTATTCTTCACCAGTCCCCTGACTCTCTCTCCTTTCATGGACCAGAAGCCTTTTTCTAATGGGATGGTTGGCAAAAGATCTCTTCATCTCACTCTTAAAAGGCAGATCACATGGCCTTGAACATGTATTTCTACTTACGAATTATTGGAACATTGCAACCTGAATTGTGGTGCGTTTAATTGTTGATCAATGGTCTTTACACATCTTAAAAATAAACATGGGAGAACATCAAGTATAACATGAGGGGTTTATTATAATAATTCCTGCCTTTGACTGCTAACTCAGAGCTTTGGCAAAAGGATCCACCCCCAGCCGCTCAAAGAGACTAAACAGATAGCAGGGACACAAAGGAGTCAGCACAGCCAAGGAATGAGGCTTGAGCCGTTTCCCTCCCACACCACTTCAATTTAATAAAATCTCGGAGGCTGTGAGTTGCAGAGCACTGCTCCCAAGGGAGGTATAAGCACAGTGTTTATATATATACATGTCGACTGAAACAAGCATAATTTGGAAGAGGAATCAAAGGGAGAAGGGGACCAGATTCCCATGAATGGAGAAATCACAAAGGCAGCAGGAAAGAGGAGAGGCAGATGCAGCGTAGTGGAGGAGGGAGGAGAAAGAAGGTGCCTGGATGCCTTTACTGCCTGAGCCAAGAGGAAGGGAAGGAAGATTCAGTTGGGATCCACCTGCAGAGGAGACAACAGGCACACAGCGATGACTCCCATTGAGAAGGGGAGGAAGGGACACATACCTAATCTTCCCCACCCTGAAATTCAAACCCTGGGTCTGGTCAAGGCCACTTGCCATGGAATAAAAGATGTTGATTATATTGGAGACTTACCAAGCACAACTGAGCTGCAGCGCTGTGCTAAGGAAAGGACAGAGGGGAGTTTAAGAAAGCTTGGGACAAGGTATGACAGAGCCACAGTGGGGCCAGATGTCATGTTGAAGAGCAGGAGAGAAGCCTGGGAGGCAGGAAAGGTTTGTCCTGGCCCCTTTGCACTACAGACAGCTGTGGAAGCAATGAACTAACAGGAAATCAGTAGCTCTTGTGTGTTCTCCACCTTTGTGGTCCAGCTTAACTCTGCCATTTTTTTTTCTTAACCAGGAAAAACAAGCAAACTCCCTAGTATCTCTGCACATTTCTTATGCTCCACTTCCCAACTCTCCTAAGTCACAAAAATAACTGCTCTGGATCTAAGTTACAAATACAGATGGGCACATATATTTCATGGATTTAACCACAAATTCACCCTAGAGTGCATGTAGGATACACCTTAAGGATTATTTTAATCCAAAACAATAACAGCAACGACTATCGGGTTTTTCCCATGGAAAATCATTACTGTTGTATTAAGTCTGAACTTTCATTTTTATTTCTATATCCACAACTTAAGTCCATAGCAAGCAAAGTAAAAACAAAGGGATTTTTATGAAAACCAGAAACTACTCATGCTAGGTCTCACCTGAACATCACTATGCCAGCGGTATTTTGTCCCGGCCTCTTTAGGAGCACCACCGCTTAAACATGCTGACCAAAAGTTTTCCATCCTCCAGGACTGTCCTCCAGAGGCCTTGCTTCCTCTGCAACCATCCAGCACAGCTCCACAAATCAGCCTGCACGGACACGCAGAAAGGCAAAGCGTTATTTATGGGCAGGTGACGCCATCCCACAGCAGCTGAACTCCGCTGTTTCCCGCAGACCTGGGCACAAAACGCAAGGAGCCCGGGAGGGAGGAGCGGGCAGCTCAGCACAGCAGTAGCGCTCTGTTCTCCCCGCACTTTCCACTGCTTATATATTCTGGAGAGCAAGCTGAAATCGGAGCAAGAAAAGAGGGGGTGCCTGCCCTCTGCTTTCTCACTCCACCCCATGATCCTGCCTTTATGTACTGCTTGTGAGCGCAGCACACATGCACCTCAAGTGCAACACAGGCGGCGTTTAGGCTTCCAGATCCAAGACTGATTTATCCCTAACCTGCTTGGGACTGGCAAACCAACCCTTCCTGCCTGAAGCTTCTGAGCACACGGAGCAGCGGGCATAACAGCTGCAGGCACCAAACCTCCTATTGTGGCAAATTCAGCACAGCACAAGGCACCCACAGTGACCTCCCTTGGGGACACCTAAGGGGCTTCCTCACGCATACACAGTGATTGCAATTTCCTAGTAATACTGGGCTATGGCAGGTGCTTTTAGTCTCTGGCAGGAGAAGAAAATGATTCAAAAAATATCTCCACACAATGTGCTGTTGCGGTCACTAGCTGAGCAAAGAGCAAGGTCTCTTTGCTCATTTCTTACAACACTGTTGAAATTCCTTACAAGCCCATCCTTTATTTTTTACTTTTGTTTCCAGTTAAATAATGGGGAGGCACAAAAACTCTTGCTATAAAGAAGCAAACAAAATGTCTAGTGTTTGAAGAACTTCTGCCACTCCAGACTGGCTTATAGTGTGGGTGCTCTCCCATGGAAATCCTAAGAATAGTGTAAGGAAATATTATTTAGAAGCTGCAAATTACAACAAGCTCATATTTCAATGAGTCCTTCGCCTTCCTCCTCTTGCTTTCCCTTACCCTCTCATCTATTTTTCAGGACTAACGAGGAATAATCTGAGAATTACATGTGATCAGGGTTATTTGCCAAGTCTTTTTACACTCAGATAGTCAATCTGTTGCTTCCAGCAAGGGTAGGAAATACGCTTTCTCCTACCATCCACGAAAGAAAACAGAGAAGCAATTAGCCATTGATTTAGATACACCATGGTGCGCACTATCTGTGAGCAGCTGCCTTGCAGCCAGATGCTGCAGAACTACTTAGCATCCCTCCAGACTGAACGTTAACGATGACATATTGGGGAAAGCCTGCAGCAAGTTAAAGAGACAAGAACCATGCTCAGTGGTGGATGCAACATACGTTCACTCTACCCACTGTGTGTGAAAATATGCTGGGCGCCACCCAGGGTGACGGATGAACACTTAGTGAAGCACATCAGCTGGGTCCCTACTCGGCTTTCCCTGAAGTCAGCAGCACTGCTTTTATTTAAACCAAGAGTTAAGTTTGAATTTCAACTGATAAATTTTAAGAAAAAATTCTCAAGAAGCCTTGATTTGTTACAATGCATTCACGACATTTTCCCATTAGAAATGCGACAGTCCGGTGTCCTTTGAAACTGGAGTTTATGGTGACTGGTCAGGCTCTGAAACAGGACACATCAGCTTCACCGTATCTGGGTTTACTGCACTCCTCCTCTAACTGCCTGTATGAAACATGTCAGACGTTACGACACAAAAATATCTTCCCATGACCAGCCCTGCTCCAGAGGGGAGTTTGGAGAGTGATATTCAGAGATATAACAGGAGGCCTGGCCTGTGCCCTTCACACCTACTTGATAAGGAGCTGCTTCGGTGCTCTGCCCAGCTGACACAGCCTGGGTTTGCCCACAGCAGTCCCGGCTCAGACGTGCAGAAGGGAAACCACATGGGCATTACTTACAAACCATGGAGGGTATGATAAGCAAATGACCTGCTATATGAATATTGGCTATGTGAGGAATACGTAAGATACAGCAGTGGTAAGACTAAGACCAAGCACACAGAGCCAGAGTCCCCATGTCCATCCCGTCCTCCTCTATCGGCAGCTCCCGTGCTCGTGACCCCAGCCCAGTGTCCCACTTTGCTCTAGAAGGGAGAGGGCGACACATTGCTACCACAGAAGGACAGAATCAATAGGTTGGAAAAGACCCACTGGATCATGAAGTCCAACCATTCCTATCAACCACTAATCCATGACCCTCAGCACCTCGTCCACCCGTCCCTTAAACACCTCCAGGGAAGGGGACTCAACCCCCTCCCTGGGCAGCCTGTTCCAGTGCCCAGTGACCCTTCCTGTGAAAGCTTTTTTCCTAATGTTCAGCCTAAACCGCCCCTGGCGGAGTTTGAGGCCATTCCCTCTCATCCTGTCCCCTGTCACTTGGGAGAAGAGGCCAGCACCCTCCTCTCTACAACCTCCTTTCAGGTAGTTGTAGAGAGCAATGAGGTCTCCCCTCAGCCTCCTCTTCTCCAGGCTAAACAACCCCAGCTCTCTCAGCCGCTCCTCATAAGGCCTGTTCTCCAGCCCCTTCACCAGCTTTGTTGCTCTTCTCTGGACTCGCTCCAGAGCCTCAACATCCTTCTTGTAGTGAGGGGCCCAAATGGCAGCTATTAAATGACAAGTAGGAAAAAGGGGGAAAAGTAAACATTGTAAGCAGAGTTTTATGACTGGCAACGCTATCGTCACCCTTGGATGTGACTTTGGGGTGACAGACCATACTCCTTACCCCGGTTTTTGTGCCCCCACGAGTTTGTTTGCTCCCTCCATCTGCATCGAGCGCCCTCACCAGCTCACAACACCCCAGGCACCCCTGGCAGAAAGCGGCACATCCCCGACCTCCCAGAAAGGCTTGCAAACCTTATGAGGAACGGCTAAGAGAGCTGGGGCTGTTTAGCCTGGAGAAAAGGAGGCTGAGGGGAGACCTCATTGCTCTCTACAACTACCTGAAAGGAGGTTGTGGAGAGGAGGGTGCTGGCCTCTTCTCCCAAGTGACAGGGGACAGGACGAGAGGGAATGGCCTCAAGCTCCGCCAGGGGAGGTTCAGGCTGGACATTAGGAAAAAAAAATTCACAGAAAGGGTCATTGGGCACTGGCAGAGGCTGCCCAGGGAGGGGGTTGCGCCACCTTCCCTGGAGATGTCTAAGGGACGGGTGGATGAGGCGCTGAGGGTCATGGCTTAGTGTTTGATAGGAATGGTTGGACTCGATGATCCGGTGGGTCTTTTCCAGGCTGGTGATTCCATGGTTCTGTGAAACCCGCCCTCGCCCGCGCGGGCAGCGAACCCCCCGGCGGGTCCGAGCAGCGCCGGTGCCACCTCCCCCCTCCCCGGTGCCACCGCGGGGCCGTCGAGGCGGCCCCGACACCGCCCACGCGGGGCGGGGACGCGCGTCCCGCGGCCGCCGGGGCTCGGCGGGCTCGGCGGGTCCCCGGCGGCTCCATGGGCGGCTCCGAGCAGCCCCCGGCGGCGGCGGCGAGCGGCGGCCCCGAGGGCGGCGGGGCGCTGGGGGACCCCTCGCTGGGGCGCGGCCTGAGCGTGCTGGTGGGGCTGGCGCTGTGCGTGACCATGCTGGGGCTGGGCTGCGCCGTGCAGCTCGGGCAGCTGGGGCAGCAGCTGCGGCGGCCCGTGGGGCTGCTGCTGGCGCTGCTGGGGCAGTTCGCGGCCATGCCGCTCGTCGCCTTCCTCCTCGCCCTCCTCTTCGCCCTGGACGAGGTGGCGGCCGTGGCCGTGCTGCTGTGCGGCTGCTGCCCCGGGGGCAACCTCTCCAACCTCATGTCGGTGCTCGTCGACGGGGACATGAACCTCAGGTAGGCGCCCCGTTTCTTTGCTCCCGGGGCTCCGACGCCCCCCCCCCCCCCCGCCGCGCCTTTATCCATAAGAGCCGCGGGGAGCCCCTTTCCCCGGGCGGTGACGCGGTGCCTCTCGGCTTCCCCCGCCGCAGCATCATCATGACGGCGTCCTCCACGCTGCTGGCCCTGTTCCTGATGCCCCTGTGCCTCTGGGTGTACAGCCGCCACTGGATCGACACGGCCCTGGTGCGGCTGCTGCCCCTGGGGGCCGTGAGCCTGACCCTGGGCAGCACCCTGCTGCCCATCGGCCTCGGGGTGCTCATCCGATACCGCCGGCCCCGCGCCGCCGACCTGCTGGTCAAGGTAGGACGGGGACCGGGACCGGGACCGGGACGGGGACGGGGCGGGAGCGGCGCCGCGTGTCCCCCCGGGCGCGTCCCCGTGTCCGTGCCCGACGGCAGCGACCTTCCCGGCCCCTCCGCACCGACGGCAGCTTCACGCTTACTTCGGTGAATATAAAGATCCACGGGCTTGAAGTGAAACGATGAGACAGAAAGCGAAGGGAAGGGCGCGTTAACCCCCCGGCAGGCGGGGAGGGGCCGGCGGGCTCCCCCAGCCCCGGAGCGGAGGCTTTTGCCCCGCGTTCTGCTCTCTCCCCGTTCCCGCACTAGCGAAAGCGACCTGCAAGCACGAGTGCAAACCAATTAGTTTAATTACGAAAGGAACGGTGAGGCACGAGCCCCGGTTCTCTAGTTTCCCCAGCAAGTCCCCCCGAAGTAAAATGATGGAGGGTGATTTTAGTCCCTTCCTTTCCCGCGATACGATCAAACACCAAAGTCCCGAATCGGGAGCAAAGCCAGGAAGGGCAGCGCGATCGCGTTTTGCATTTTAGACGCTGTTAAGCCTCCGCCTGTCACGCTTATCAACGCCCCCCCCCCCGTGTTGTTTATCGATGTCTGTCTCTGTTGCCAGATTTCCCTGTGGTCCCTCCTGGTGACACTGGTGATCCTGTTCATCCTGACCGGGACCATGCTGGGCCCAGACCTTTTGGCACATATTCCCGCGTCTGTCTATGCCATCGCGGTGCTGATGCCGCTGGCGGGTTACGCCTTGGGATACGGCTTAGCCACGCTCTTCAGAATGCCCCCGCACTGCAGGAGAACAGTGTCTCTGGAAACGGGGTGCCAGAACGTCCAGCTCTGCACCGCCATCCTCAAACTCACCTTCCCCCCGGATCTCGTGGGGAGCATGTACATGTTCCCCTTGCTCTACGCGCTTTTCCAGTCGGCAGAAGCGGGACTCTTCGTGCTGGCGTACAAGATGTACGGGAGAGACGGCTACAAGCCGGACGCCCTCGGCGAAGAGGAGGACACCGATATCTCCTACAAGAAGCTGAAGGAGGAGGAGGCGGCCGATACCTCGTACGGCACGGTGACCGCGGGGGAGCAAAACTCCATCCCGCCGGAGCCCGCGGGGACGGCGCCGTGAGGGCGAGGAGGAGGCGGCCCCCGGGGCCGCGCCCGGCCCCCAGCGGGTCTCCAGCCGCTCCCGTTGTACAAGGTGACGTGTGTTTAGTGCCGTGGCAGCTGTATTTCCTCAAAAGTACTTAGGAAAATAAATCACCAAAGGGGGAAAAAAAGAAAAAAAATGTATCGCAGCGATGCGAATAACCAACGTCCTCGGGCAAGGAGGGTCCCGCCCGGGACGGGTTGGAGGAAGGAGCCCCGCGTTCGGCAGCTCAGGCGGAGCCGAGCCGCCTATCCCCCCCCCGCTATCGGTATCGTGCTCGTTGTTCTCACCGCAAATACATGGCGAAGCTGAGCCAAACCCGCACTCCCCGCTGATTAATCCCGCGGCGGTGGATGGGTGGGTGGGGGGAGCGGCGGGGGGTCGCTCCGGGGCAGCCTCGCCGGGCTGGGGGGGGGGGGGGGGAAGGGGCCGCACGCCCCGCCCCGGGCCCGGAGGATTTAAGGCCCCCCCTCCCGGGGCCGCCCCGGGCCGGGGCGATGGCGGAGGAGGCGATGGAGAGCTACCTGTACGCCGCGTACCCCCCATACTCGTACCGGTACCCGCCGCCCAAGGGCAAGGGCGGGTGGCGGCCGCGGGGCGCCGGCGGCTTCGCGGGGTACCGGGAGGCGGCGGCCGCCGAGTACTTCGACAACTACCAGCGGGCGCAGCTGAAGGCCATCCTGTCCCAGGTGAACCCCAACCTAACGCCGCGGCTCCGCAAGGCCAACACGAAGGAGGTGGGCGTGCAGGTGAACCCGCGGCAGGACGCCTCGGTGCAGTGCTCGCTGGGGCCCCGCACGCTGCCGCGACGCCGCCCCGACCGGGAGCGGGACCCGGAGCGGGGCAGCCCCGCCGCCCGCCCCCTGCGCTTCCCCCGCACCGTCGCCGTGTACTCGCCCGTGGCCTCCCGCAGGCTGACGGCGCTGCTGCCCGGCGGGGAGCCGCGGGACGGAGGGGAGAAACCCCCCGAGGGCGGCGCGGAGCCCGCCGCCCCGCAGCCGCGCCGGGACGAGGGGGAGGAGAAGGAAAAAGAGGAGAAGGAGAAGAAGGAGGAGGAGGCGGCGGCGTCGCCCCCGGCCGCCCCGCAGCAGCGGGAGGCGAGCAAGACCCGGCTGCGCTTCCAGGTGAGCGGCGGGGAGGCGCGGGGGAGGCGCGGGGGGCGCCCGCCCCGTCGGTAACGGGCTGTCCCCGGCAGTTCCTGGAGCAGAAGTACGGGTACTACCACTGCAAGGACTGCAACATCCGCTGGGAGAGCGCCTACGTCTGGTGCGTCCAGGGCACCAACAAGGTGAGGAGGAGCCCCCGCTGCCCCTCGCCGCCGCCCCGCTTCGCCTCCCCCCCGGCCCGCTCACCCCGCGCTCCCCGCAGGTTTATTTCCGCCAGTTCTGCCGCACCTGCCAGAAGTCCTACAACCCCTACCGCGTGGAGGACATCACCTGCCAGGTAAGGCGCCCCCTCCTTCCCCCCTTCCTCCTCCCTTGCCCCCCCGACGCCCGCCGACCCCCGCCTTCTCCCGCAGAGGTGCAAGCAGACGCGGTGCTCTTGCCCCGTGAAGATGCGACACGTGGACCCCAAGAGGCCCCATCGCCAGGACCTGTGCGGGAGGTGCAAGGGGAAGCGCCTCTCCTGCGATAGCACCTTCAGTTTCAAATACATCATCTGAGCGGGGCGGGTTTGCTCTTCGGGGCTCTCCTGGAAAACTGCAAGTAGAGCAGGTTATTTTTTTGTTGTTGTTGTATGAAGGTACGTGGTGAGGTGTAGCTAGGAAAGCACGCAAATAAAAGTATTGCAAAGCACGCTGAAACGATCAGGTGAGTTTGTGCCTAGCTCAGAGGGTTCATGTTGCAGCTTCTGTAACTTGCACGGGTTGGGGGGGAAGAGCCTACAAATGATGGTTTGTAAATGGATGATGGTCTTGGCAGCAACTGACTGACCTTGTGTAATCTCAGGTGGGAAAGGATGTCTGTTATCACTCACGCCCTTGAACTTATCAGACACTTGAGGTTAACATCAAATTGAGATGTACAGTAGGTAGTAGAGCATTGTTCATAAATGAAACACCTAATGGTGTCTACTTAATGTGCTTCTATTCAATGTAGGGAGTCTCCTGCATCTATTCTCCACCACTACAAAATGATGAGAATGTGAAAACTAGGTCACTCCTACTGGTACAGCTGGTCTGCATTTAGCTGAGCTGGTGGTCTTATTTTGTTGACCAAAGTCAAAGAAAGCTTGTGGTTAATTCCTCTTCAGGGACAGTTCTCAAGACTGCTGGGTTAGGGAGTCATTGATGTTACAGTCTCTTGGTGAGTTGCCCATCTTTACTTCCACAAGGCTGAGAGAAGCGATTCTCAAAGGCTCAAATTATGATATTGCATCTGCCTGGCTCCCTCATAGCTGCAGGTGAAGCACAAAGAGCTGTGCACTTACTGGCTCACACCTGAGTTTCATCTAGCTATGGTTTAGCTGTCTGTCATCAGGGAAGGCTCAAACTCCCACACCCTCAGGGACTGGGTCTGCCATTACGAATTGTAGCTTTTGGTAGTAATGACACAAACAGCATGATTACTCCCACGTTATTCTCTCCAAGGCTTATTAGTGCTGTTGGTGGCGATGGGCTCTGTAGGGACTCCACGCTTTACTGGAAAGTGTTACAAGCTGGGACCACAGTATCACTATCTGAGCAGATTCACAAGCTAGTAGATCTACACCCCCCAGTCTACCCTGTAGCCAAGGCGTTGGATAAACGTGGAGGAAGACATACTTCTCTGAGAAAGCTAATAAAGATGTCAATTTTGAAATTAAGTGTAATAATGCAGAAAGCCTTTTGCAGAACTGTTGAGGTAGCTTCTATCTGGAGAGACTGATTTATCTTTGCTGCCCCAGACTTGCCTATGCCTGTGTGCAGCCTCCTTGAGACCAAAGGGGAACCAGTCTGAGCTCATGCTGAGTAACAGCTTCAGCGCCAGGTGCTCTTGCATCTCTAAATGGAAACAAGTGTATGGCAGGACAGGCAAACATTGTCCTTTGTACCAATAGGCCTCTGTTTAGATGGGCAATGAGTGTTAATTCTGTAGGCTCATAATCTTGAAGATTCCTGCTTTATTTGAACATCTCCCTTGAACTTGCTGCAGTAACCAAAGCGGCTTAATGCCTCAGCACCAATTTATTGCCAAATAATTTTATTATTATTATTTATTATTCATCCATTGTTATTATAGCAGACTGAAGCATTCTTGGAACAAGTAGACCTACCACTTCCAGAAGGAGGTGCCATTTTATTACATGCTTCTACCTTAATTATTTTCCCTTGTATCACAGCAAAACAAAATATCCTTTGCTTTACCAGCTCACTCCAAGTTTTTTCACAGCAACTTCCATCCTTGCCCTGTTAATCCTGTAAGGTACAACTGCAGCTGGGCAGTTCTGTTGCAGATCCCTGTGCCTTGCACTCACCTGTACTCACAGTAGTGAGCAGTGCAAGCCTCTAGCTTGAGGAGGAACACAGTGGAGGCCCTCAGTGCAACTGTGATCTGGGGAGCCTTTCTCTCTGAGTGTGTTTTCCTCTTTGGGATGTTCTTCAGTATGTGTTCCTGGTTATGTTCTCCATCGTAATGGCTGTAGTCTGTTCCCAGTGGAAGTGGTGTAAGAGACTGTGATGTGTTCGTGCACCTCAGTAATCAGCTTGAGACCTTAAGATCTGCGCCACGGCAGCAGGAAGTTGTATGGCAACTCACAGCAACAGGAGCACTCCAGTGCTTCCATTTATACAGATGCCCCAGCAAGCATTGCTCTGGGGATTGCTTGCTGTGAATATGATGGCTCTTAAGCAGTTATCAGTAATTGCCCCAAGTGAAATTCAGTGCAACATCAAGTTGTCATCCTTGCTAACTACAGTCAAAGCTGCAGTTAGTTCTGTTGGATATAGAACAGGTGTAGCTGATCTGAACTGTACAGCTTGTTTCAACAGCAGCTGGTTCAAACAAGCAGCTGATGAAGGCTCCAGGTGGTAGGTAAAGAGCTGGCCCTGCTTTCATCAGCTGCTGCAGGGTTTGGAGGTGTGGAGGGCAGTGGGCAGCAGTGTTAAACATTCTTGCCATCCTTCTGTAGCATTCCTCAGGCCTGCAGTAGCTTTACACATCATTCCTCTTGCATAAATATATTCAGTGCTTTTGCTGCTTGATGCCAGAGTACAGTTCTGTATCCTTTCCCACTTTATCGCTCTGTTGTGTCCTTGACAGCGCACACTGTGCATCATGGGCGCTTGGTCCCTAGACTCAGCAGGAAGGTCATGAGTGGCTTTCCTTCTATGTGATTATGCAAAGCAGAAAGGGACAGTTTTCATGCTGCCGGTTTTACAAAGATATCTTGAACTTGCCCTGCACAGCTTTATCACAAAGAGATTCTCTTGCAAGTGCAAGCTCAGGCAGTGCTGGTTCTGCTGCATATTATGGAAGATGTCTTGTTTCTAGTCAGCTCTACCATAACTTAGGATTTGGTGCAGGCCTCGTACCAGGTAGTGCTGGGTGACAGCAGTGGCTGAGGATGGGGGATTTTGGACAAGTCTCACTTGGAAAAGTTAAAGCACTATCAAAGGTAGTCAGCCAGCATGAACCTGCTCCTTTGGGCAGGTTCCACTAGTCATTGTAAATAGAGGGAGATGTATAATGTAAGGAATTATATATATAAATTCAGATTTGAGTTGTGTGAGAAATCCTTTTAACAGCTTCAGAAGATGCCTAGGAAAATGCTGTTGCATTGACAAGATATAAAAGGGGAAAAAAGGGTTTCAGGGCACCCAGTCTGTTTAGCTAACATATTTAAACCCTAGCATGTAAAAATACACAGTGATAGATACAATGTCTTTTATTTTTACAAAAAAAGCTCGTAAAAGATGATGTAAATAAAAGTGTAATGCACCACTAAATAAAACTACTTACCCTCCCCCCCGTAAATACTTATTAAATAATTAAGAACACCATCTACAGTACCACAAAACCATCAAAATAATTCAATTTTATCAGGGACAGGGGAAAAAAATACAGTGATTATGATGTGCCTTGACCTTACAGAGCTTGTTAGGATAACATAACTACTGTCAGCAGTCCAACAGTGTGCACAGTGCCTCCAATTAATGCATTTCAGCCTAATTGCATTTCTACTGGGGTCCAATTTCCCCAAAAAGGCAGAGCTAAGAATTTCAATTCTACATTCTAAACTCTGGAATTAAAAAAAATCACAGTGGGCAAGAGATGTATATAAAAATATTGGGTGTTCCTTTCAAATCACAGGAATGTGGGACTACATTCTTTTTTCTGTTATTTTTTTCTTCTTTTTCTCTCTTTTGTTTGCTTTTTTGTATTTTTTTTTTTTTTTTACAAAATGCTGTTGGTTTCAACAGAATCTGGTTTGTTTTATGCTACAGACTTTGACACTGAACTATGAATATATTGCCTGTTTGTGTATTTTGGTAGTTTTTTGTTGTTTGTTTTTTTTTTTTCCTATGTAGTCCCAATTCCTTAGGCTTAGGTTGAGTCATGAAGATGCATATACATGCGCTCAAACTCTTTGAACCCCACAGGCTACTCAGACTGCAAGTAAGGTATGTGACTACTGCCAGGGAGAAAGCCCCCCTTCCCCTCTTTGCTTTATACACCTACTGTCTTAACAGTGCATTGCACAAATTTACAAGAAAAATACTGGTTTTGCACTATACAGTTTCTAGAATATATACAGAATAAGTTAACTTCTAATGAGAATTGCTGATGGGCAGCATATATCTTTAATATACATTTTAAAGTCTCTGCAGGCAGCTACTTTTTGGTTAGTTGTTATCAATATTTGTAACATAAGCACTGATCAGAGAACTGAGCAGCATTCCAATAAAGTTAACAGATATATTATTTCTTTTAGAAACACTGGGAAATCCCAGTTTAAAATATTATTAAATGTCCTAACATTTACACACTATGAGGATTAGATCTAATAAAATAAAATTTCTTCAAAAATAATCTTGCAGCTCTTTTAAGCATGCTCTGAGACCTTATTTAACAATCATCCATACCTTCAAAAAAAAACCTGTCACATAGCCATACATTCTAACTCACACACGTAATTTCCTTGTTACAGACAACAAAAGCAAATAAAACATTGAGACGTCAATGGTTTTTGCAGTTGAAAGTCATTCTACTCATGTTTGACCACATGTTCTTCATGACTTGCAAAGTGTCTCATTAGGTATTAGTTGATGATTATATCTACTACTGGTAGGAAGCCTTGCAGGTCTTCAGCCAAAATAAACCAGCCTTGATTTTAGCCTCATCGCACCTGCGATGTTGATTCAACCTTTAGAGGCTGTTACTGCAAACACCACTCACTTAATAGTTCTGTTACAACAGAAAATAATGCATATGTATGCGTTACATTTAAGCCCTTTTCCTGTCGTGTAGTTTTTGTACATAAATTTAATAAAAAAATACTACTGCCACACAGCTACTGTGTAGAAAGAGCAGTCAAGTAATATGTCTGCTTCAATTTTCAGATTTTTACTTCTGATGAAACAGTTATTTGCTGTGATGAAACTGGGTTGGTTGTCAGGATTGCTGGAGGTTGGTTGGTTTTAAATGAAAGGTGCTCAATAATAGTCTGAAGCATCTTCACATTCAGTTCTGCTCTAAATGACAGCTGTTCAGAATCCAGTGCTCACAAGACTGATTCCTGGTTTATTTTTCCCTAGAAGCTGATAGGATTGCACCATGCGTAGAGACTCTCGAATTTCTAGATTAAGTTCCATTAGCTTTGAGCTGGCCTCAGACATATCTTGGTTGGAGCCTACTACTGCGAAGCTACCAGTTTGACCAAGCGTCTGATGACGAAAATATATGTGCAGCAGTGTTTGAACTGGGTCGTCTTCAGAACTGCCAAAGATGTCGTGGGGCCAAATCGATCTGTAAATACACAATTTGGATTTAAACATTAAAAAGAAATAATTAAAATATTCCTGTTTTTTTGAACAGAAGACACAGGAAAATGTAAATGTTTCTTCCATAGAATCCTGATAGTTAACAGTATCATTTTCTAAGAGATAAATTCTAAAGAACAAGTACTACTAGAATTGCTTTTTTTTAAATTGCAAAATGAAGCAACAGTGCTTGTCCTTTTCATTAAGGATATCCAGCAAGAGCTGAAAAAAACCTGGAGTGTTGCCTGTCCCTATCTTTAAATGACGAAGGCCCATCAGCAAACTCTGGTCTGAAAGAATTCTTAAGCGCTTACCTGAAAGCCTTGACCTGTGCTACAGCTGACACAAACTCCTTGTTTCTGAGGGTTTCAATGAGAGAATGAATAGCCGTTTCTGTGCTAGCTTGGGAAGCCTCTGCAATTTCAATTTCTTCGATACCACTGTCGGACGCAGCCTCAGCCTCTTTCAGACAGCTCTCCAGAAGAGCAAGTTCTTCAGACATATTTATGACCTAAAACAAACATAAGAGTGAGATTTTCTAGATGAAATGTATTTTAAGCCAAATCAAATTTCAGCAGATCAGATGTTTTTCCTCCTCTTTGAAATCATAAATGAGAGGCAGAAACACTACATCCAAGTATTTGCTGCAGTTACTTAACTATACAGCTAATTTAATCGCCCAAGTGTGCGTGTCAGGTATTTGGGCTTTCCCTCGATTAAATTTCCATCTTATTCAGTTATTTTAACATTTGTTTAAAAAAACATTTTTCTGCCCACATGACTTAATAATAATATGATAAGAATAATTAAATCCTTTGGAAAAGTACTGCAGCAGTCGTGCTATTACAAGGACAATTTAAATATGAAGACAAAATCTGGAAGACTATTAATCCAGTAGAGTAACTGTAGTGCAGCCACAGTGTATATAACAACTAGCTTTAACTCCGATGTATGAGTTAAAGACAAGATTCAGAATATGATTCTGCATCTGACTGGCTTAGGCAAGAAGTGGGACTGGTGTGATGCCAGCCTTCCACAACATTCTTAAGACAGAACTTAACTCACTTATTTGCAGCCAATACAAAAATCAGAAAATCCAAGTGATGAAAATGCATCAGTTTTTTCTTTAGCTGCTCAAAGATTTTCACCCTTCTTTTTCATTTTCCTCCCTACTGTATCAAGCAAGATCAGGCCCATTTTTATCCTGTTACCTCTATTTATTGTTTAACAGACCCAGAGGGAACTTTCAGAAGACGTTTTTTAGTAGCAGAATGCATTCAGATCAACTCAATTATATGATCCATATCTGCACAGCTGAGGGACACATTTTACCTCTGAAGTTAGCACTACTAAGAATTCGGCATAAGATGTCTAGAACACATGACTAATTGCACTTAGGATGGGGAATAAAATAAAAGCTGTGGAGTAATTGAATGGTGGCTGAAGCGACATAGCTATATAAATGAGCTGGCAGCAAGTGACTCTGTTCGCAGTATGAGATACTGGGGTGGTGGAAAGGGGCTTCATCACAGAACTCTTGTCGATTGGAGCTGATGTGCCTTGATTGTAGCTTGATTAGAATACACCAGCAGCTCTGTTGAAATACTTAAAACCCTCATCACTGGACTCCCTGCATTCCTGTCTATTCAAGAGCTTTCAAGCTATACAAAAATCAACACAGATAATTGAACATCTCAGAAAATTCTTGCAAGCTCTACTTAAATCTTTTATAATTGGCTGTAAAACAGCTGGTACCCTACTTCAGTTTCTGAAAAGATGTCCCACTGATGAAAATTTTATCAAAATGTATTTTATATTGTTTGGCTTTAAAATATCAACAATTAGTAGCTAAATGGCATGGTTTTCATTACCTCTGCTTCTTTTTTGATTGTTTTTACTTGGCTGATGAGTTTGCAATAGGCTTGGAACAGAAGCAGCAACTGGAAATGCAACTTGTATAGCCTCCGACACAACTCCAGCTCCTACAAATGCAAACAACACTATTATTTCAGGAAGTGCAAAACTTCTGCTATCCAATAGAGGAGACAATAAATGACAACTTCTTCAGTACAGAATGTGCAAAATTAGAAGTAGTTATTTGGTTACTGAAGAAAATGCCAAAAAGATTTAGAAGCTAACATAACAGGAAGATAATGAAAAGCAGATGGAAAGCTTAATTCAGTTCTAGGTTTACAGGGAACCTCTCTCTCACAGAGGTTTAAAGTTTACTTTTTAATAAGAAGTTACATTTCCAAGAAGGGGGTGGGGTGGGATGTGAAGTGATTCAGAAGGCATTTTGAAATGTCATCTTCCAAGACAAGAGTTTCATAGATCACTTCCTTTTATTGCTGATGTTTTACTGTGTTATATTCAAGATCTAATAACCAAAATAAGCAGTTGTGGTCTGCAAGGATTCATAACCATTAATATAAATAAGTAAGCACAGTACATAACCTGGCCCTTAGCTTACAACTGCCTGATGGAGTAAGAGGGGAATAATTCCATTCTTGGAGGCAAGAGTAATGTTTCCTATATAAAAGGTAGCTCTGATTCTGTTTTACAAAATACCACGATATATTGTTAACAAAATGAAACAGCAGCATTAACTTGTGCACTGTCTTGCTTCCATTTTTATGCACCTAAAATACTACTGAAAGTGAAGTGTTAATACTGCTTTACATACAGACATAAAAGCTAGTGCTAATGGAATAATCTTCTACAATATTCTACTAATTACAGAATCCTATTATCTACAAAGGACCAGCAGTTCAATGGGTTAGATGATGCAAAATTGAAGCACACAGCATTTTTTTAATAGTCTATGACAGGACATCACTATGTCACAAATGGACGAGACAGATGGAGACCAGTTTGGTGACTGGCATGGTTAAATATTTGATAAATCAAGAACTGTCACTTACTGCTAGAATTTCCATTTGCTAAGCAAGAAGATGAGCAGGTCACAAAAATACAAAGAAAGAAAAAAAGATCAAGAATTAGTGTAGGAAATAATTTTAATTAGGGTAAAAGATGTACCAGGTAAAATGGAGGAAGAAATACAAGTAACATGCTCCAAATATACCCTGAACAGAAAAAAATAACAGACTGAATTTGAAATGAAATTAATTGCTGCTGTAACTAATGATAGAGAGCATTGGCTTCGTTGTCCCACAATATGAGTAACCCACGTCACTTACAACCCTGCCTGGGCTTTATATGTTATGCACAGGTATGCAAACTTAAGGAAATCAAAACCAAGGACACTTAGGTCTGAACATCTGTAACAATGCTTTTTAAAAACTGATATGTAATGTTAACTTGGATTCTGAATCAGTCTAGAAAATCCTTGGTTTTGCTAAACAGTTCTCAGTACCTCGCTGTGAGATTTCTCTCATTTAATTGCACTTGGTTTTTACAAACCGCTTCAGAAAAGTGTTTGGGAAAGAGGGACAAGGTAAGAAATCATCAGAAAATATGTTTGTCAGACTAGGGACAGGAACTTGACTTTGCGCTTTGTACAGAACTAAGCATATTGATATCACTGAAGCAAGTGCAATGGTCATAGTAAACACATGAAGATGCAACCGTTCCAATTCCAACAGGCAGAAGCAGTTGAGCTTTACTAACCACATAGTTACAGGCCAGGTCTGTATGTTATACACTATGTGCTCAACAAATTATAAACATTGTGTGCTTTTGTCCTGTACTCTGTGCTCTCGTATACATTGCACAATTATTTAAAGCAAAACATTGCGATGCCCAGAACACTGCGAAGAGGTAAGATCTTGAACTGCCAAAGCCGACAGGAATTCTGTGACTCACTTGAATGCAGCACAGAGAATCAGACTTTGAGGAGTGGTGGGGTCGATTACTTAATATTTTTAGTCATTAAGTTCCAGTGTTCTTTAAGCCAATTATTACTATAAGCCATAAATAATCCCTTTCCCCAAAATCATACCCTCGTCGCTATTTCAAGAGAGGTTTTCCTTTAGAAATAGTTTTCTATTGCTTCATTGCCTTTCACATACTCGCTAACTGGAGAAAGCAGCTGATTTTTCTACCTGCCAGTCCTGTACAAACAGTCTAGCCAGAGTCCAGATGCATTCTTTCAGGCTTGCATGGAAGTACTAATAGCAAAAATCCAGTAATTAGATTTATTTGCAAGTCTGTTGACAATGCACAAGTCAGAACAGAATTTATCTCATTATTCCTTAGCTGTATTGACCACAGTGCTAAAAATTAGTAAGAAAATACTATTTGTGTTAGCGACTGAAAAATCTGTTAAATGAGGTAGCTTTCTTTTCCTGAGCAAGACACCACTTACATATTTTTAGGATTAATTGATTCACTGGATAGACTTATCAGCCGCACACTCCACTTAAAATGACTTTTGAAACAATGATCTTACACTTGGTAACTTCTCGATCTCCTTCAAGTCACTGTAAGCTTCTGTGAATAAATTTAGAACTTCTGCAAATTGTGTATATTTATGAAGCAGGATAACAGGACTCTGCTTTCTCAATGGATACTATACATCAAAATCATTTTAACTGAACCTGCAAGGAGCACATAAAAAAAACCTGCCAGCTTGACTTGCAGACTAGGATTGAAAACCAAAATCAAAATGGGTCCCCACAAATCATCAACATGGGCACATTAACACCTTTCCACAGGCTATCTTCAAACTCTGCAGACATGGGGAAGAACAGATAAAACTGCCCTGGAATCCTGCATTCTCTGTATACAAGCTAAGTGAAAGCCTGCACTTGTCTTTCCCTCCATTTCTTAACTTCCCCAGCTATAAAGTGGGAACAGTATCATTTACCTGCGTGGTAAGAACAGTTATGTTCTAACAGTTAAATGTCAGAACAGTTTCTTGCTGTATATAGAAAAAGCATTCTAAAAAAAAAGAAACGTTTCTGTATTTCAATCAGTATTATTAACATATACAACATTTATTCTGTTATAAAAGTAAATGCTGTTACATATTTCTGAGCAAGTCCCAGTCAGTATACAAAGATGTAAACCATGTGTAAATACACTAAGTGTTGTGTTCTTAGGCAAAGCAAAAATCCTTGCAAATGTTCGCAAGTTATTTTGCTGTATTACCTATACTTATCCAAATGAGATATTTAAATTTTTTAAGATGTGCAACTTTGATGCAGTATAAAAACCATTATTACTCTGCATTTTGTAATGGAAATAAAAAAAATTATATGAGAACAAATAAAAACCATATAAAAGAATAAATAGTCCATTCATATTGTGGACATTGCTGCTGCTGAGCAGCAGAAACATGACCGACTGCATCAGTGAATAGAGTTCAACTGAATAAAAGGAATAAAATTCCTCCTTTTCAGCATGGATCTGGGATTTTTGTCAAAATGTCATTGTGAAAAAAGTAAGCTCATCTGCTACTTGCGATTCTACTCTCTTACATCTGTTCTTATTACAGGACCCTGGATGACAGATTCCTTGTATCTACTAATGGTAAGTTTTGCATTTACTTTTTTATCTATAGTGACAATATTGTAAAGGTACTGTTAAAAAAGAAAAGCCCTAGTCTCCCTAGGGAAAAGCTATCACTTACTATAGCAATTAGTAATATTAAACGTGGATGACTGCCATGCAAATACACACAGAATATTTAACTAATATTAAAAGGTTACTTCACCTGTTGTTGTTAGATGATATGTTGACAGAAGTGTTTAATGAGATTTTTGCCATGTTGCTACTTTACTCCCTGTTCCTTCCCACCCAAATAATGGCTCCAGAAAGGTCATATGTATTTATACAGTAATAATTATATTAAATTTGGTAGCGGTTTTGGCTAGACAGTTTATCTAAGCATATAAGCAGAACATTAATCTTTTCTCTTCTAGAAACAGCTGCAGAAAAGCAGACTTGCTGGTACACAGATGGTATCTAGTCTGCTTATCTACTTAGTGTTATTAAGCCTAGAACCCACGGCAGTTTGCCAACTTTTATTAAAAATACTCTTTTCTATGAAGCCACAACTTCATAAGAGTCTGTTTCCACAAGATAGTACGATAACTGAAGTGAAAAGCTTTTCATATGTTTTTAATCTCTCTGCAAATATTGGAATTTTTGTGCAATAAATATGAAGAAGTTTTTTAATTTCACATCCAGAGACTCAGAAATTATATACACCTACCTGGGCATCTGTGTTAGTGCTATGAATACCATCATCAGTACCAAACGTTCTTTTGCAGTCTTCTAGCCACTGCAAAACAAATATAAACAAGATTAAGCATTTTCTGAAACACAGCAAGTGTGCTAAAACTGCAAAAGGCACTTTATCAAGTCTTGCACGTTCTCAGATTAATTAAGAAATTGTGATATGAAATTATTTACCAATGTTTCCACTAATGATTTCTGCTCTGATATATCACTTTGTAGTTTTTATTATGTCCTTTCCATTGTGTATTTCCCGTAGCCTTCATCACCCCGGATGGGGATAGTACACGTTAGCATAAATACTCACCTGTGATTGCTTTGGGCTAGTGTTACAGGGAGACATCACATTCGTTAAACGAGATCATATTTTCTCTTTACTTCCTGAACAGGGTTAACACCAACATAATTTCTCAGCATTTAAAATACAGCACTCATTCAAATTAGATAGTAAGCGTTTTATATTTCTTTGGACTATTTTAGAAACAGAAGGAAATAGAGCTCTCCTCTGTAATTAGGTGTACGTGCAGGTTTACTGGATGGAAATAAAAAAAATTAAATTCTTCAATGAGAGATTAGCATCGCCTCTGGTTCATACAAGCCAGGGAGATGAAGGAGTCTTACACAATGCAAACATGTAGACTGCACTCTCTTTCACGAATACAGCGCTGTATTTAACCCTAGTTCCTATAGCAGACACCAGGTTTGTTGATTTCGGTGGGTAATCTCTTCTTCTATAGCTTTAACCGACCATGCAAATTTAAAAGAGTTAATACAAAGGATTTGCAGAATCAAATACGATCTTATAGGACAATACAGCCTGATCGACACAGTACCCCAGTATCCACTACGTTTTTCTGTACAGTGCAGACAACTGCAAGCACAAGGTAATTTAGGCATTACTGAAATGGGAATGAGTCATGTTGAGATAAAGTGCAGATTATCTTCTGAAATGAAGAACAGGCTCTATACATCCAAGGAGGAATAATTTAGCATACTGCATGCTTGGTATCTTGAGTCTCGCAGGAAATCTTAGTGACCTTTTTCTAACCTTTGTCTGATGCAAGAAAAGGAAAAATGTGATTTCCCATCTGCTCAATTTAATAAAGGTTACTTAGTGAATTAACTAGGCCTGTGTGCTTATCAAGAGAAGAACTGGAATTCTCTAAACACCGTGGTGTCAGTTTCAATTAGTAACACGGATACCAACATACACAGTAAATCTCGTTTTTCTTTTTATCTGACAGCATTCGTCGGCAACAATGGAATAGGTTTGCAGTGGAACAAACGGAGCCAGCAATTGGGAAACTAGTATTTATTTTCACGCACTGCTCTTTTAAGATCTTTCTTAGATCTTAAAACCAGTCTGAATAAAGGGTGTGCCTAGAATTTAATGATATACATATAACGTTACATTTTCTATGACATTTATTTGATTCTGTGTCTTTGTCCTTAATGCATACATGAAGTCAAAGCAGTTTCCTCACAAGGAAACAGAACAGTAGCTCAAAAAAGGTGACAGGATTAATTTGCCAAAAGTTTTTACAGGATATATGTTCAGCATGGCAGGAAGACCTAAAGTTTCTCTTTGGGAACAGCAGGAGCTTATGAGACAAAATAATCTTTATATGTTTGCTTTACATCAATTTATCAAGCCTCCTACTTTTCAAAATAGCTTCATGTGAATGCCAGTACGGTGCACAGCAGTGATAAGAGACAATAGTCATCTGTTAGGGTAAACCAATAGTTTTCATTAAAGAAGTTAAGGGACAGAATTTTCCAGTGGCTGATTCTAGAGGATATCAGATTAACATGCAAATTATATTTATTTAAATAATCTGTTAATTTATATTTACATTATTATACAATAGACCAACGAGCTTAGTTTGATAACTCTTCTGCATGTTTCTATCAAAAAAGCAAGGACCTAAATAATCTCATTATGTGTTTTGCCTTAATGCTTTCAGATTGACTAGGATACACAGCACAATTGACTGCAATAACAGAAATTCCTATTTGACTTGAGGAAGTCTTTCAATCATTCCCTATACTCTGTTTAGTAGGATAGAGTAAGAAAACCAGTAGAACATACCTGAGAAATAGCTTTGAAGCATTCTTAGTCTACATATGCTATATAATGCACACCCAAAAAAATGAGGACCAAAAAAATTTTAGAAAAATAAATTATCTGAGATAATTAGTCACTAGTTGCAAATTAACATGCTAACCAAATACTTAAACAAGGCACTAAATTAACTAGATTATATATTATCAAGAGTCAGAAATGACTGGCTAAAGCTATATGCTTTTCCTCTTCTTCAGTACTGCTTCTTTTTGTTTATAGAGGATTAAATAAAAATAAAGCCATGGCAAAATGTTCTGTTATTTCAGAACAATTCCTTTCATCCACTTAACCTTCTTCTTGCTCCAGTCATTCACAAATCCTGTGGCAGAAGACAGGCTGACTACAGAAACACGTTACTGGACATCCTTTTGACAGCTGTGCTACAGAAAAACACTCTCACTAAGATATATGACAGAGGCCATCGAACTGATATCCTTTATCAAGTGAAATAAAATTCAAACCAGCTCATAATATCCAGCATGAATTTATGTTGATATGCTATATGACAGTGCAAAATTAGCTAAAAATACAGTAAGTGAATTCAGAGACATCTGAAAGGGACAGAATTTTAACTCATCATACTTTGGCAAATACCACCATTTGTTATTGCTATGGTGAACTGCAGGCTAAACGAGGAATTTACGTAAGGAGAACTCCTCAGCGTTTGGATAGTCACTGTTTCAAGTCCACATGCACAGGAGTTCCTCTCTACCCTGCCCCAAATCTCCCTCTCTAACTCTGGGGCAAATCAATTAGTCTGTCAGTGCCTCAGTGTTGCTCAGTAAAATGAGGAATAAGATACGGTATTTCTCACAGGAGCGACGACAGCATTACATATTGGAGAATGACAGACATCAAGCAAGGTAATGTTAGTCATTAGGTAAGCACTTTGTTTCTGATTAAGCCTGAATGGCAAAATGTAGCTCATTATATTAGACCTCATGAGTTTACAAACAAATTATTATTACCACAGAGCAGGGCAAAAAGATGCAGCAACTCTTTTGCAGAAATGCTAGCTTGGATCCTAGAAACAGTTTATTGACATTAACAGTGTTGTGTGGCACACTTTAACATCAGTTTTGAGGAAACTGTGTTTCTTGGGAGGTCCTTTCCACAAAAAAATTGGATGTCTGTTCTGTTAAACACAAGCTGTCACCAACCTTAGCAAGGCAGAGGACATAATTTCCAATAAACTCAGCATGTTCAAGAAACATGGAGCCACTTGTGCTGCAAAATACAGCTCTGCCAAGATGATATCACTTGAATTCTGGCCCTGCTTCTCATCACTCAAACTTGCCTACATGGCCATTGTCAAAGCCTCATAGGCTGCTGGCATCAGTAAAAAGTTCCTTCAAATGCATGTTAAGTTTTCCTAGGAATCATTTTCTCTCTACAACAGTCCCTTACATTCTCTCTCCTCCCTGTACCTGCAAAACAGATTGTAGATCCCTGTTTTCTTTTGTCTCTTGAAATTGAAATCTCACCCATTTCAATTTTCTAAAGTTGGTATCCTCCTTCCTAAAACTTCACACAAAGGTTCACAAAAACATACAGACCCCTGCTAAACAGATTTTCAAGTTTAAAACTTTGTTTCTTTGCAAAAAGGATAGAATCACTAACATATACCTTGAAAACTAAACTGTACCTTTCTAAAAAACTGATACAAATGTCAGCCTCAAGGGGATCCAGCTGCACCTAAATTTATGTGTCTATGTACGACACACATTTAAGCCTCCATTATAGTCGGTGGAGATCCAGTCAACAAAATGAAGTCTAAAGATTTATTCAGTTGAGCTAGAACATTCATAAAGAAAAAAATTACCATGATTTATTGATATTCACGCTAAAAATACTTAAGGATTTTTAAATTAGGAATGTACTTTTCCCAATGCTACTGCCTTTGTCCACTCTTATATATTAAAAGCCAATTTCAGAAATATATGCATCAAAAATGAATTACACATAAGAAAAACCTCAGGTTCAGGTTACACGCATAGAATGGTAGTAAGAAAAGGAAACAGGAGTTTACTTAAGATCTTTTTTTCCCCTCATGATTTACTTTTAGATACCTATGGTGAAAGATAAAGCCCTGCAACATTTTTTGATGAATACGTTCTATTTTTTTTTTTAAATGTAGGAGACTCACCTGTTCTGCTGCTTCTCTTTTGACATTATAGGTGTCCAAGTGTTCTTGGAGCTCTAGAACACTGAACTTCAATGTTTCTAGCAGGCCGCAAGACATTAGCTGAAAGATAAAAAAAATCACCTCTGTAGTCACGTGACATCTGTCTCTAATCCACATAGTCTAATATCTAAATTCTATAATATAAAATTCCATATCTACATTTGGAAAAACAATCAAATGAGAATTAGTTGAGTATAAACCATTTGTGACACCTTTGAGTTAGTAAACTAACACAGGTAGCTGCATCAGTTAAATCAGTGAACAACAGTTTTGGTTCCAAAACAAGAATGGCAGTAACTAGTTAATATCCAAGAGATTTCAAAGTGATTTTTAGATCTTTCAAAAAGAATAACATGATATAGACACAGCTTGTGTAAACAGAATAGCCTGCAGCAGGAAAAGTTACTGCTGGATCACTCCTGTAGCAACCTAAGTAGCAACCTAAGGGTTACTTGCCCTTCTCAATATACAAACTACACCACTAACAAAGGCTTCAGTTTGTAGAAATCGGGAACTGTCACATCAGTTTGACATGGGTAAACCAATGGATGTGACCTATCTGGCCTTCTGTAAAGCCTTTGACACAGTCCCCCACAACATTCTTCTCTAAATTGGACAGATATGGATTTGATGGGTAGACTGTACAGTGGATAAGAAACTGGTTGGATGGTCATATTCAGAGAGTATTGGTCAATGGCTCTATGTCCACATGGAGATCCGTGACAAGTGGTGTCCTTCAGGGGTCTCTACTGGGACCACTGCTGTTTAATATCTTCATCAATGATATAGATAACAAGATTGAGTATACCCTCGGCAAGTTTGCAGATGACACCAAGCTGAGTGGAACTGCCAAAGCAGGAATTGTTTGATATTTGAAGGGTTTTTTTACCATTAATAACTTTGTCTTTTTCAACGTAGTTTCAAAATCTCTTTTTCCCCTAAGGGGCTGCTACCTCAACTTAGCTTCATACTATTTCCACTTAGTTTTTTCTTACTAATCTTTCTCCTGTCACTTCCTGTGCTAATCACGCCTCTAACATGATACTTCCTACCTCACATTGGTTACCCCTTGCACATATTAACAGGTCTGTGCTTTTCTCCAGTCCCTGTTACCTCTTGGTCAACTTGAAAGGGCAAGTGCAAGCCTACGATCACAACATCATGGCATGGAGAGTCACTGCATCCCACATTAGTCAGGCAGGGGTGGGAATGATACTTAAATGCTTTTTCAAGACCATCAAGATTATTATTCTACCACCATATTAAGACACTGCTATTCCCAACTGCTATGTCCACATCAACCAAGATGCAAGTTGTGGCTCTGTGGCACGATGCTTTGATGTGAGGTGACATCTTTCTGCTGAAAACTGTTTTCTGAATGAATCAAAGGCCAAACTTATACATGTGGGTAAACATCAAAAAAACAAAGAGAAAAAAGTAGGTTAATTTCAATGAAATTATTTGGAGAGGAAAGATTTATCTTCACACTATTTGCCAATGTAACAACACTAATGTATGAGTGTCTATGCATACGCAAGTACACATCACACAAGTCTTAATACATACTGATACATATACACACAAGTGCATATACATACCGATTATGCCTTTTTTATATTTGTATTTTATATATATCTATTACTTACTTATTTTTTTTTAAAACACACATGCTATTCTAGCTAGACACTAGTGTAACTCTTATTGCTTCTTATCCCAAACAAACTTCTTCTTTTGGTTAATTTCTACTGGCATAAAGTAAAAAAAACTATTACACGTGGTTCCTTTGAAACACATGATCTGTATAGTGTTTTTTTAGTTCCCATATTCCAAAGTAAGAGTGCAAAAGCAGAGTTGCTCCATAGCACCAAGGCTAAAAAAACAGGTCAAGAGAGGAGTCTCACACTGGGTCAAGGCCAAAGATCTGTCTATCTCAGTTCTCTATCTGACAATGTCTAATAGCAGCTGCTTAAAGAAGGGCAAAAAGGGGCAAGCATGTAGTGAACTGCTTGCTCCAGAACGCTTTCTTAGCATCTGTCAGCGTGTTGTTCAGTGTATTCAAAATTCTATCCAGGACTATTTCTTTCCTGACTCTTTTTAGCTGCTTTCTGAAAACATGATCAGTCAATGTAGAAAAGGACAGCATTTCACAGTTTGATTATGTATCACATGAAGGATCGCCTATCTTTGGTTCTGTATGTTTCCGTAAGTCATTTCTAGCTTAATTTTATCACCCTTAACATCAAATAAGACAACAATAAAATAATTTCTATCTCTTTTCCATGATAATCAAGGCTTCTGCGGACAGCATACTCTCCTAAAGGGCTGAAAAATCCTACCATGCATACTCATATCATATATGGAAGCCATTCCACATATTTCATAAACTTGAAATGTTTTCTTTGAGAGCACAGGACCAGAACTGCTCCCAGAATTCAGGATGCAGGTATATTGTAGATATGTACATTAGCTCAATTATCTTTTCTGGTTTGCTCTCTCTTAATTATTCTAGCATAGCTTTTTTTGACTGCTGATGGACGTTGAGCTGACTTCTCACATTAATATTAATTATAACCTGAGATTTCAGCTTGCACAACAACAAGCAATTCAAAGCTTTCATTTTATATTTGTAGCTAGAATGTTCTCCTCATGCATCATCAAATATATACATAAACAACACAGTTTTAAAAGGCAAAGCTGCTGCTAGATAAAGTCATCCTTTTTCATCTCTGTGCAAAAAATATGGAATAAATATGAACAAGCAGGGAAGATAAAGAATACCAAGGGAATTTAGACAACGTTGAGTATTGGTAAGTTCCCTCCCTGTTCATTGTTAGAGCTGGAGGTTATTTTTGGAGAAATGCACTTCTCGTTTAGCTTTGTGATACATAGCAGCCACTTAACATTTTAATGCCTTTCTGATTTCAATTATGAAAAGCAGCTTGTTTTACAACCCTAAATTTCAATTAGTGATGTTAGAGAGCAACATTTTAAAAGGCAGAAATATAATTAACACATTTTGTTCAAACTTGAAAATCTTCTCAAGCATTGCTATTTTTCAAATGTTAAAACATCACTTTGTATGTTACATAAATTGCAACATGTAAATTTGAGGTTTTTACCGTTTCTGCATCCACGAAGACTGTTGGACATTCTGAACACATCATCATCACTTCCAGAGAACTTCTAAACTTTGTTCCAATGCGCTGTAGACTGTCACCAAGAAAGCCGACCGAATCATTTGTTATAGATACAAACTTTCTTTGAATAGTCTAGAAATCAAATCAGAAAAACATTTATTTTACACTGTATTTTACTACCCCTCCTCCTCTGGCTTTTTAGATTAAGAATTTCAGGGCAAATTTCCATCATAACAACATATATTTTTTATATTTTATATTACAATGTAATACAGAATTTGCTCTGCATTTTTATGTAAAACTAGCTCCAGAAAATGCAGTCAACCAATAAATAAATAAAACCAGCCTGTATCTATAAAGACAATTACTCCTTTCATACCAAGGCCTTCAGTATCAGTATAGCTGGACAACGATTTGTCTTTATGCAGTATAGATAGCAGTTGAATTAATTTTCAAGTATTTGCATTGCAGAAAATTACATGGTTTTAAGAGTCAGAATACAACCTGTGTTGCTCAATCTGTGTCCAAAACTGCCACCTGCAGGGTTTCTACCTTCTTAAAGAATCAGTCCTATGCATATCATGTTCTGTTTGTTCATGTTTTGTATCAGAAATGGTGTGGCCAGTAGGACCAGGGAAGTGATTCCCCACCCTGTACTTGGCACTGGTGAGGCTGCACCGCTAATACTGTGTTCAGTTTTAGGCTCCTCACTATCACTGAGGTGCTGGAGCGTGTCCAGAGAAGAGCAACGAAGCTGGTGAAGGGCTGGAGAAGTGTTACAAGGAGTGGCTGAGGGAACTGGGGTTGTTTAGCCTAGAGAAGAGGAGGTTGAGGGGAGACCTCATTGTTCTCTACAACTACCTGAAAGGAGGTTGGAGAGAGGAGGGTGTTGGTCTCTTCTCCCAAGTGACGGGACAGGACAAGAGGGAATGGCCTCAAGCTGCATCAGGGGAAGTTTAGATTGGACATTAGGAAAAAATGTCTTCACAGAAAGGGTTGTCAAGCACTGTAACAGGCTGCCCACAGGGAGGTGGTTGAGTCCCCATCCCTGGAAGTGTTGAAAAGGCAGGTAGATGAGGTGCCTGGGGACATGATTTAGTACTAGACAGGTACAGTTGGAACTGATGATCTCAAAGGTCTTTTCCAACCTAATGTCTCTACGATTCTTTGTTTGATTATGTAGACTGTTGGCTTAGCCTAATACAACAAGGCACTTTTCTGTATATTATTTCATAAATCCTAGAAAGTTACATATAGAATAAAACTACAAAAAGATGATATTTACTTCTGCGAAGTTAAACACAGTGCAGGAGCCAAAAGACAAAATGGAAAGCTCCAGTCAAACAAGACCTCCAGGGTCTCATTTAATCAGTTTAATGCTCCTCCATACTCCATAACAACTCCTCAGAACGCTTCTTTACCCAGGCGTGAGCCCTGGATCATTGTTTCCCCTTTTCTCAGAGTATCCACCTTTCCATCTGACTGAACCCTAAACTTGACCATGCACATGGGATAAACTGCGTGCTAACGTGGTAAAAGGAAGTGAGGTTTTCACAGATAAATTTATTATGATATATCAAAAAGAAAGCAGAATTTATATTTGAGATACAAGAGAGGGTTGGAGTCGTACAGTCTTGGTTTGTAGCACTGATTCTGCTTTTCACTCACTTGGCACATTGCCTGTAAACAAAACTTAATAATTATGCTCCTCCTATCCCATAAGAAGTTACAAAGAATAAGGTACTTCCAAGTGGTACAAATTTGAAAATGTAAAAAAGCCAACCCCTACATAAGGGGAGAAGGGAGCTAGAAAAATTAACCAATACGCATTTTGTGTTGGATACCAGATCTCTGAGGTAAATACAGTTAAAGGCAAGCATTTGAAGCTTCCAGCTTTGGTGGATCTCCTGACGTTTCAATTACTTCTCTGCAGAAAAGCAAACTTTTCTCACAAGACAGATACAAGATAAATTCATTAATGTCTGTTTTGCTTGCAATCCCATAATAATGATCCCACAGAAAACCCAGGAGGAAGTAATTAATTCTGTAATCAGCACAGAACCTAGGTGACATTCAGAAAATAAAAGGAATTCAACTTGAACTACAGGCTTACAGGAAACACTGAACTCTTTTTTTTTTTTTTATACTGGTTTGGTTTTTTTCTGGAGTAGAATCACTCCTAGACAACGAAGACAGCAGATGTATCAAGGAAAAATAGTGTATGACCATACACATTCTTTTAGAAATGTAGGGGGGAGGTTGTCTGCTTTTGATTTGCTTTCAAAGGCTTTTTGCTACCATCATCTTGAAGTTACGGAGGGGAAAAACAGTTTTGAAAGCAGGAGGAAAGGATTTCAGACCAAGCAACCATGCACTGGCAATTCACTGACCTGAAACAATCTTGAGAATACGTGAAATGTATAGACAGCACAAGATCCATCTGTATCAGACAGCATTTGATTGACATGGCAGCGCCAGGCTTGCTCTTCATCATCGTACGCCACGGGTTGGAAAGCTGCCAATATGGCAGAAAGAAATGGTGAAGGCGGAGGGGAAGTTTGTACTTCTGCGAAACCATCCTGTTCTTCTTCATCTTGGCTACAAATAACAAACAACATAAATTGACTACTTGGTAAATTTTTTAGGAAAAAAACCCTTCCTTTTGGTAGGAAGAAGAAGTAAGAATAATAATAAGAAGAATCCAGAGCAGTGTTTTGTAAAATAAATAATCAATCAACTAAGGTAACTATGGACTAAGAAAAGAATTAAAAATAAAAAACCTTTCCTCCTATGAAACAATGCTTATACTCTCAAATACCTCCACAATTTATTAAAACATGCTATTTCTACACACATCTACTGAAAAAGGGATACATGTAGATTATATATAGCTCTATACAGCACTATACATATACACCATTCAGAAAGTGATATTTTTCTTGCCCCAATAACTCAATTAACAATCAGTTCTTCAGTATTATTCATCTAAACATGTGGCCCACCAATATCTATAACAAATTCTAGCTTTCCTTAACAGAAACACAAGAGCTCATTTAGTAGTGTCATACTATTTTATAACAGCCTTAAGAAGCATCATAAGTGAATGGAGATAAATTGGAACACTTTCATTTTAACAGGCAATCAATCTAATGGGACTTCGTTTAAAAAGCATTCTGTAGCATACTTTCCATTAGGCACCAAACCTCCAATAAAAATATCAAATTATAAATTAATCAATGCTACTACTTAAAATCATTAACTTAATTGTTAAAATTTTATTACAAAGAATGGTATATTTTGTCAGTTCTTGTATAACTATAAACATACAGCAAAAATAAGTGGAGGAAGATTCCAAGTATAGACAGTTTATTAAAATAATTTCTTAAACAGACATAGTTTTTTCTCTACAACAAACACCTGATTCATAGCAGCACCAAGGATGTCTTAAACAAGACTTAAATATGTCAGACAGAAAGCATAGGTGCTGGTTTTAGGTAAATTCATTTTAGAAGAACAAAGCTCAAAAGCTAAAATCCAATCCCTCTGCATAGTATCTGTCTGTAAGCAAAGCTTGAAAAAAGATTTTTAGATATTTTCTAACTAGTGTATCAACCCTATCACATCTCTCACTCTTTAAACTAGAAGGATAAGGCTTTTTGTTTGCTTGCATAATGTAAGTAAATTAAAATTTAAAGAGATTTTTCAGTTGCACATTAGGAAATAAACCGCTATTAACTATTACTAGCCTTTAATTCTTGGCAAGTGTACTGCAGTGGGTTGTGTATGGGCTTACAAGACTCAATTTCTCTGTCCCTGTCCCAGCAGAACCTTTTCAAATGACTTGATCTTTTACAGTTCGTGTTGTGTCCTTTTCTCTAACAGGGTCCTTAAATGACCTTTCTTACAGCATATGCACCAAGTCTATGTTCCTATGTACACTACATCCATTGTGTTATTCAATCCAAACTTCTGAACAAATTTTACACATGAATAGTCAATGAACAATTAGATTTTTTGCTTTCCTGGGTTTTTTGTTTCCTGTTTTGGGTTCTTGTTTCTGTTTTTTATTTGTTTGTTTGTGGTCTTACATTTGTTTTCTCTCCTTCTTAGACTGTTACCTTCAAAGGACTTAGGGTTTCACTTTAAAGATGACTCAATCAGCTAGGACTAACTTTTCTCAATATTTATTTTTGCTGTCAAATTAAAAAATGGAAAAATGTTATTCTACTTTAAAATGACTTCAAAATATACAAGACACTGATTAACCTTTGGGTGCCAAAATAGATTCTGCCATAATTCAGAGCAGCTCAAGGGCTTTTACATGTTACAATGCTTGCAGCTGGTGGCTGCCAAGAAAATGCTCCATAACGCCCTCTGACCTCTTTTCACATTTCTGTCCTATCAATGGTGATGAAATGTGCAACATTTCTTTTATTCAAGAAATCTCATCTTTTCCTACAGGACTGCTTTCCCTGTACCAGAAACAACTGATAAGCAATGGACTGAGATTATTTCCTATAACAGGCAAACCAATCATAATTTCAGATCATTTTAGATACTTGAATGATGGGATTCATGGAAAACCACACACCCCAAGAAAGCCTACTTTGTTTGATTCATGCACTGACGATATGTAATTTCTGTTACTTAGAACCAATATTAATATTACCTAGACAAACCAGAGAAGTCAGCTTCTTCCTCTTCACATCTCTCATCTAGTTCTTTCAAAGCCAGAGTGACATCCTCTTCACAGATTGATTCAGAATAGCTTTCAGGAGCTGCTGCCTCTGCCAGTTCTGGGGTCTCTTCCAACTCAAGAGATTCATGGCAGACCAGACAGTCTTGTTGTTCTTGTAGCAGATACGACCCAGTGTCTTCACTAGCAGTGCTAACCTGTTCATCTTTCACTGCTGAACTGCCTTCCTGTGAATTGAACATTCTTTTATCACTTTTATTGTCAGGGCTTATGCATTCTTATCAGTTTTTATTATGGTAAAGTAACAGAATAATTAAAAATTCTTTACAAATAACCATTTTTACTTTAATCATTTAGCTCTTTGGATTGCTCACAGGTTTGCTTGAGCAAAGACAAGCAGTTTATCTGTAATGCTTATCACTTCTGTTAGCATTAATATCCGTGAGTATCATTTATAGCAAGCACAATTTCTCAAATTCACTAAAATTAAATCTGTTAAGAGAACACGCACAGAAAAATTCCTGCAAATTGCCTCAAACATATTTAGATCACAAAAAACACAATCAAGACTTCCATATTTTACTTTTCTAGGCAAGGACCAAAAACTACTGCCTTATGCTCACCTTTGGCGTCTGGAACCAGTACAGAACATTTTTTTTTTCCTCCTTTCCACTCTCCATTTTAATAAGTTTCTAAAGCATAACTAAGCAACATTTTAACAGATGAGCAATGGAAAAGGGACATTCCACTATTTTTGTTATTTTGCCATTAATGTTAACATGGGGAGCATTAAGGGTTTAACCCTGATTCTCTAAATGTAGGCTTTCAATCACTGGCAATTATAAACAGACAGTGATTAAATTCAGGTAGGTAATGGTAGATGACCCCTTCTCCCTTTCCTCTTCCTCCATTAGCATTATTATACTCATTAACATTGCTATATTGAACAAAGGAATTCAGATTTAGTTAATTTATGATAAATCCATTTGAAAGCTTTTACTGGATTTTTCTGTGGAGTAAAATTAACACTTTCTTGTGCCTGCCATTTCCTAAAGGCACAAATTATCACATTTGCATGTAGAAGTTGTATCTGGAATTTTATTGCATAGAACAGCCATTTTGTCACAGTGTGCAGCTAAGACACACAGGAATCCAAGCCACTGTTACAATTCCATAGCAAAATAATTTGGACTGAAGCAGTGGTCCATTTCTATTATATATGTTAACGTAAGATACGGAGCTGCCCTGATCATGTCTGGTAGATGTACATGTGAGGAAAATACGTATTTTACAAAATATTTAAGTGCTAACTACTAGTTAATTAACATGCACCTAGGTTATCTTCACAGTGCCATGACACATGATTTGAACTACCAACATTAATGTTCTTTAAATAACTTAAAAATGTGACTTATATAGTTGACAATGCCACAGAACCTAAGGAAAATTACTTCTAGTAAACCATTCCCTCATAAATCCACAGTGTGAATAAAACAGAGGACCATTTTAGTTAGAAACTTTCATATACTTAAGCCTGTAAAGCTCATTGTACAAAATAGAAAATAGTGTTGTAAGCTGGACTGTAAATTCCCAATTGGAACGTGAAATGTCCATTTTGTCCTTTTTGCAAAGATACATGCTATTACAGGGAATCAGCCACATACATTTAAGTAAACTATTTACTTAACTCTTCAGCATCCCTACAAGAGAAACAAAGAACTCAACTGCATCTAACCTACACACACGCATATTTTTAAATAATAGTTTAATTTTTTTTATGTTACTTTAGATAAATTTTGATAATTTTTTATTTATTAATATTAAAAACATTCTGATAACTGACATAGCATGCAGCAAAATGCCTGTGTTGAAAGAGTTTAGATATAAAGTACATAAGTATAGGAAATAACTGCACTATGCTGCAAATTGTACAGTATAAGAAATTAGAACAAAATTAGTTTTACTGGCTTCACAAATTTGTAAAAGTGAGTGCGTAGAGTGCATACTTTCAAGCTCATTCTGCTAAGAGGCACAAAGCCAGCTCTCCCTTTTAGCAACAAAATCCACCTAGACACCTAACTCTTTTAGAGAGATAACTGTGAGTGTTTGAACTGTGCTTGACAAACACATGTATTTGACTGAATCCCATATTCCAACAAGCACAAAATAAACCTGGAATGCACCACACTTAGTGAATGCATTCGCAGTCTTTTACTTGATACAACTTTTTTTTTTTTTTTTTAATGGATGCTGCTTAGTCATAAAATTACTTTACAGCCCAGTTTACATGTTTTCAGTATTTTTAATGACCCTGGTACTTCTTTTGCATAAGTGTTTTCACCTGGCTTATCAGAAGTATAGTGATTTTATAAAGGGATCTGCAGAAGAACAGTTAAACCAAGTATAAAGGCAGTTTCAGAAAGAACAATGAAAACATGTACCACATTTAGAACAATGTAGCTACATGTACCACAAGTGAACAATGGAGAAGACTGAAGTTCTATCATGGTGAATTTTGTTCTATAAAATAACAGTATATATATGGCTTCTCCTTTTTGAAATCTTAACACAAAACACTCCACCTATGTCGAAAAAAAATCATCTAAATTAAGAGTTCTTTCTCATGTAAAATTCTATTGGAGTACAAATGCATATAGTAGACAAGCAAATGAAGCTCTAACAGAACGATTGGTTTCACAATCTAAGCACAAGTGCTCTACAAAAGTAGAGACAATTTATCAACTGCAGTGTAATCAAACACTTCAAAAAAAAAACCCACAAAAAGCATAGATAATCTTAGTAGAAAAATATGAAGAACGTGGGGGAAAGCGGCTTTATTACAGTCACAATATTACATTTTTAGGTGGTGATGATTTTATCACAGGAAACCAGTCATCCATGCGTTCCATTTGCTGTACTCTAAGTATGTCTTTTGTTCTTACAGTCATCTTCATTAAATGTTAGCTAGGTGACTGGTTTACCTGTTAATAACTGATTTTCTAGGCAGCAAACAGGTAGACTAGAGTCTTTGTTCAGAAACCCCAGCCTCCTGAACCTGTCAGTCAACTGTTCACACCAAGTTGGCTGAAGGCTCATTTTTAAGTGTAAACAGTGCACTAGCTAGTCAGATAAACAGAACAATAGCTTAATTCTCAAAAACACAGTAAAACTGTATGTTCTGCTGAAGACAGGATTAGCGATGCTTGTCCAAATAATAATAAGATTGCCAGTAGCATCAATAATTCTAACTGAAGCGATAAAAAAAGTCCACCTAATCCAAGCCACTTCAAATTCAAGGAAATAACCAACATATTGAGATCTTAGCTACACCTGTTAAATATTGTAGGAATTGCAGCAGATGACAGTTTCATTTTAAATGAATTTTTTAAATTTAAAATTATTCAAGAGATTTTTAAAAAAAAAAAATATGGAAGTACTCACAGATTTGCAGGTAGCCAATAGCTTGAAATCTGTCTCAGTCCACACAGGCCTTTCCAAAAAAGTATACCACTAGCATCTGTGGTCCTTTTTAAAGGATTATTTAATGGAACCAACTACTAACACAGCTGGCCTGAGGTTTTATTCCCATATAGCACCAATCACATTAACCCAAAGAAAGCAAAAACAAAGGAGGGGGGGCAGGGAGAGGGGCAGGGAAATGAAGTATTTGAAAGAAAATGTTGCTCAAGAAGGATTTCAACCATATCAAGTAAAAGCATCTCAAACATTAGCCTATTTTCATTCGGCACCATGAAATGATCATTATCAGCCCTTCAAGAATATTTTTAACCTGTGGTAAGTTCCCTCAGTCCATCCCAAAGAGTTTTCATACTGAAGGAACATTTTGTAAGAACATTCCAACAGGTTAGAAATATTAAAAGCAAATCAAATAATCAGTCTAACAGATGAAAATTGAGTTGAAAAGAAAGCCAAAGTGGCTATGGACACTAGAAGGAGCCCAAATCAGCCATGCACCAGCCCACATTTCTCCCCACCTCAGGCAGCTGGTTGCTAGAGTTATCTAGAGAAGAAGCCTCCAAACTTGGGGTCTCAGTTCTGATTTGAAGCACCTCTTCTGTTCCCACACTGCTAGTGGAATCTTGAGACTGAAGTGATAAACCAGCATGATCTGATATTGTTTCATCTATAGCAGAATCGCTGTTTAGCTAAGACAGAAAAGAAAGAAATGCGAAATTCTTCATAGCTTATCAAACAAATTACAGGGAAAACACATTAGTTTTGGAATAGGTTGTTTCAGTATGGTTAGCTATTTGAATTCATGCACATATTCATGTAAAGCTTAACAGCTTTACACTAAACCATTACAAGCATAACACCATTTCTGTAAAATTTAACCTTGAAGAGAAGTTTAAAGCAATCCTTGGGATCCAGAAAATTAATTCCTTCCTTGTTCTTAAAGGTCTTTGGCACTGGTGAAATACTAGACTAAAAACACTGAAGAGCAGAGCTCTTTGTTATAGGCAATGTTAATACAAAGCTCACTGGAAGTCTGAAAAGAGCCATGCTATCCCTGCTGCTCCCTGTCCAGTCAATTTTTTCCTAGTTTTATTTATGTAATGCAGAGACTTTTGAGTGGCCAGCATTCTTGATTTTCCTCTGTCATATCTACACATGCTTCATAATTAAATTAGTAATTTCAATGGTTATATGCAACTGAGGCTCCCACAGGATAACTCATTGCTATTGTTCTTATTTAGTATTTTGGGGTATGTTTTAAGCTAGGAATCCACAAAGACGCACACTTTTGTGAATTTTGTGCTTATATTTAAACAAATATAGCAAGTATAAAGACACTTAAAAAAAAAAGTTGCACTAGAATTATAAACCTGTTATGTACCACTAGAAGGTAACTCTTCCCCTTCATCGATATTGTTATGAAAAGGAAGCTCAGACACGTTAATTTAGTTCCTCTTTCGTTAGGCTGAAAATGTGAGCCATACTTATCCATTAAAACAGCAAGTGAAAGCTTCTCAAAAATCTTTTCACAAAAAAATAACTTACCATCTGTGAACGAGACAGTATCTGACTTGCAGTCAGGGCTGCTTCTTCTTCTGAAGACTCATCAGTATCTTCCTGGTTGGTCAAGTTCAAGCTGGGTGTGCTACCAGAGTACTGGCATTCTTGAAGAGACGGCGTGTCGCCTTTGTCAATACTGTCAAGAGAGCGCCTACGAACACCCCAGTTGAAGTTGTCCATGCTTTCACCCTAAAATTAAAAAAAAAGTTTGCACATATATGTATGTACTAATTTCAATTTTATAAAATTAATACACAAATGCAACACAGAAAACACAAGTACTGAATGTATTATGAACAGAGTTTCAATCAGCCCTTTAATTTTATTAAATTTTTAAATACCTTGTTAAGTTATGTTTGTAGATAAATTAAAATATACGGCAAATGCAGTAGCTATCTTTTGAATACCTTCTTGGAAAGTAACTCAATATATATTCTATAACTATATCAGTATTGATTTTATATATCTGACTAGAATGTACAAACACACCACAGACAACAACAGATGAACAAGCCAGTGCACCAGGCTGCAACTTACCTGCAGCTCCTGGTTAGCAAAAAGGAAAACACATATAATTAGAAAGAACGAGGACAAACACTTAAAGATACTCTAGAACCAGGGAAAAATGTTTTATTACATAGGATTTGCCAACAGTAAAAGACTGATTCAAGCTCTGGAAAAAAGCTTTAGTCAAAAAGCTAGTATTTAAAATAATTTCTCTTTCTAATGCGAGACTGATTAAAAAAATAAACAAACCGAAGACAACACACTAAAACCAGCATGCTTATGATACATTTTCTCTAGCATAACATGTAAAGCAACTGTTTCAACAAACATAGGATGAAATTCTTTAACTAACACACACGAGTCTAAACTGACCACATCCAACTGACAAAGCACCATTAACATTAATGATATACAAGTTGTAGAAAAACAAATGTCTTCATCAACTGTTTTACCAGCTACTTTGTGTCAGTTTTATGAAATGCATCCTAAACATCAAAAACCAGATACTTCCTGTTCACACATTTTAAAGCTGGGATAATTCAGTTTCAATCATCTAACACACTAAGTGAAATCCATATCTTAAAAACACTAGTGTTTTCATTCAACAAGTACAATAACAATCTCCAGTTTTCTCAAGGATTTAATCAACCTTCAACAATTAATCTAAGTAAGATTGAAAACCTGATCAGTTCATTTCACCAATCTACAGACAGTTCTGAAAATCCCGCATCTAGCTCCAAATGTGCACAGATGGGTGCCAAAACTCCTCTAACAGACTGTCTCTTTTGGTGACTTAAGAGAACATTATGACACGTTAAATATGCAAAGCAAACTAAATATTCTGTAGTCTCTTTCTCTCTTAGTGTTTGTTTTGCACCAAAACAAGTGAAAAGTTACGACAAAGCGAAAGAATCCCACCAGCACCACAGTACTCCTTCTGTGGGCTAAAGTATTTAAATTTAATCTGAATATTACTCAGATTTTCATGTAAAAGCCCCAGTTCAGACTGTTGACAATTATTAGCAATATCAACAAAGAACATTCTGTATCTTTGGTGCAGAACTTGGCAGCTTGTATATCAAGTGCACGGTATACATGTAATGCCCTGAATTGGTACAACCTGCACTACACGTTGTATACAAGCAAGTAATGAGAAAGAAACTGTCTTTTCTTCATTATGATGTGCTATTAAAATAATACAGAAAATAAAGTTAAAGATTAACTTGGCCTAGCAAAGTTTCCAACATCTGGCATCCTACCTGTTAAGCCCCATATAGTATTAAAATAATATTTTCCTGCTATAGAGCCTTGATGATTCTGAACTGTTTGACTACTGGCATTCAATACAGAAAATTCTGTCTGTATAATGTGTGGTCACGTATATGCAATAGACCATAATGAGCCTGTAGTTTTTCTAGAATAAGCAAATATTGGCTGCAGTGAAGCAATACACAGGATGCATGAAGAAAGTGAAATAAAACTGAAGTATTAGTGGAGAGAAGAGCAAGACTTCTAAAAAGGGCTAGATTAATCAGGAAAAGAACAATCATAGGATTTAAATAGGCAGATATTCTTCTCAGTAGCTTGTTGAATTTAATTCAATATTTTGTATAGACTCTAACGGCAGCACTGAAATAAACTGCAAAGCATTTGATTTCTCCCCAGTCTTTTTACAGCGCTACTTTGAATCTTTAGCAAATTCTGGACTGCAGCTTTTTATTTATCTAAAAAAAAGTAACACTTGTTAACAGAATATTTACTAATTTTCAATATTTAATTTTGTATTATCTCCCCTCTCTCTTTTGATGGGGGGAAGTGAAGGAGGACTGCAACAAATCAGATATAATGTTGTAAAAGTTAATGCAAGCAATTGTGGTGACCAAGTAAATTGTATATAATGAGACAGTGTATCATACAGTTTGTAACTTTGAAAGCTATTTTTCATGTTTTCAAAATGCAGAAATATACAACAATTATGCCATTTTCTTAACATACTGTTCCATAATTAAGTTTTCTACTGCATCATACCCAGGTGTTCGCCCTGTCACTGGCTTATACTGTCAAATCGATTCACTTTCAGATTAAGTCACTTAACCACTCCCCAAAAATGCCAACCCTCCCACAACCATCCAACAATTTGCAACAACTTAACACTGCAAAGTTTGTGACACAGGTTTCTTTATAGTGCAAGTTAAATTCAATCTTCTCATGAATTCTTCCCATTTGGATTAGTTAAAAGAGCTGCTAATTCCTTAGAACTGCACCAACATAACCTAATTTTTAAAACGTTCTCAAATGGAAATACACAGAAGAAATCCCAAGGTCTCACCTCTGCATCTTCCAATTCAACATCTAGAAAGTCAAAGTCTTTAAAAACTCCAAATTGTTGTTCGCTGGTATTATCTTCTACAGCTACTTCCTCCTCTTGAATCACTTCTTCTGTTGTTGAAATGAGACTAGTTTGTTGATCTCCAATTTCCAAGTCTTCATTAGAAGAAAACACGACCTGTAGATATAGGTAAAAATAGAAATAAAAAATCCATCTTCTGTAGCTCCAAAATTCATCTGTCCTGCTTCCTGCTATTTAATGGCATTAGCGGTGGTTAGCTTATCACTATAATGATAATAACTAGGGCAAGTGCAGACTGCAACTTGTTTCAAAACCAGCTGAATTTTAAACAACATTGTTAAAGTAGTGAAATCATCCTCTCTTTAATAAAAGTAGGACCTGCAAATGTACAAATCTGGTCAGTCTGGATGGTGCTCTGAGCAACCTGATATAGTTAAAGATGTCCCTGCTTTTGCAGGGGAGTTGGACTACATGACCTGTAAAGGTCCTTCCCAACCCCAAGCATTTTATGGTTCTATGATACATAAAGAGAAAAATATGTATCCCTGAATTTTCATTTTCATAACCACAATATTAGTCAAACTTGGGAACAAAAAATCCATCATAATTATCACTCACATGACAGAGGCCATATCATTTTCACCTACCAATTTCTGTGGAAGGACTGTATACCTTTAAAAAGGCATCTAATGCTGGCTTCCAGTGATGACTGTCTTTACAAATTACAATTTGCTGATTATTTCTATTTGAATTTTTAAAAACCTCTTCAGTTTCAGCTTTCAGGCATCTAATTTTATTTTAACCTCCTCCACTAGATTAAAGCTCCACCTCCCATAAATATTGTTACCCAGCCAAGAACTTCTATGTCGCAATAAAAAATAATATTCTAGATGATAACCAAGGTAAGCTACTCAGTTTATTTTAAAAGCTGTTAGTGTCATCACTATCATTATGTTTGGTATGCCAGTGGGGGTCTTTTCTATGCCACACACAGAAGTAACACCGTTAGCCAGTGTTTAGTCAATAGTTAAGACTGTCATTCCTACTGATATCCATGTGAGTTTGAAGGCATGTGATGCACTGGTCATAGTCAATGCTTTCTACTGTATATTCACTACAGCATTAACATCCTTGCAGTCTTTAGCAATTGCTGCCACTTCTCCCTTAAAGTGTATCTTATTAGATAAAGATTTACTCAGAATAGGAGAGACCTAGTTCAAAATCCTCTCCTAAGCAAGGCAATTAAAACTCCTATGTGCAGCCTCAAACATAGAGCACACTACTCCAAAGTGGAAGTGTAGTCCTGGTCTTCTGTGAAGAACGTAAAATGTTGAGAAAAAGTACTAGGCTTAGTCCGATCAACAGAACTCCTTTGGAGTCAATTAATTCAAACAGGAAAGATGTGAGTTCTGATCCAAAAACTCTTAAAAGTAATCTTGTTTTGATAACCACATAAGATAAAACCAAAGAATTAAACCTAGTAATTTAGCTTTGCTTTAAAACATATAACCCTCACCCTGTAAGGCTGACCTAAATTCACTGAGACAGCAACATTAGCTTTGGTTGAATTGAAATACTATTTTGAAATTGTCTAGTGAAGAATGGTGCCCAGTGCACTTGTTGAGGAATAATAGTAATACATGACTTATGATTTAATCTCTTTCTAATTCTTCAGTTGGATCTGTGAATTACTGAAGCAAAACCAGTTTGTCAAAAACAACTCTTCAGAGCTTCACCTATACCTGAAACACAGTAGCATTCTCACTACTGGAATTTATAAGCCAAAACAAACCACCATCACCACTTACCGAAGGATTCTTGGGAAGACCAGATTCTGGACCACACAGAGAAAGCACATTCATTAGCTTCTCCCTAGTTCTTCTCTAAAAAAATATACCAAAGAAAATCACATAGCAAGGCACCTGCTGGAGGTCCAGGTAAAACTTTAAAACATATGCATTTTTAACTAGTTATCCCACATGCTGACATCCTCTAAAAAGAATCTTAACATTTTTTCACCAGTATTAGCTTTTAGTTTGTGCAATATTCATTTATTGTTTCGCTAAGCACAATATAGACTTCAAATTACATTTCAACAACTGTTTATTCTTTATTCATAAACATTGCCTGTAATGTATGTATAATGTGCTTGAGACACGATGTACCTGAGATAGTTGCGGTCTCTTCCAGCTGACAGGAACTAATGCATTTGAATTGGAACCTGATGATGTTGAAGATGTGCTCCGGGTGACAGCGATGACTTTTGGCTTCCCATTTCTACCAGCTGCGCTGTGTTGATCACCATACTTATTCCCAATAATCGGTGTCTATCAAAGACAAAAAATACTTCCTTAAAATTCAAATACATATCAGAAAAGACTACACATTTGATTTCAGAGTTTAGTATTATATAAAATGTAGGAGAGTTTGTCTGTTTGTTTGCTTTCAAGCATTCTATGAAGCCCATGCCTAATCCGCTGAGGACGGGCTAACGCAAAGCTGAATAATTCTACTCTACACAGCAGATTACGATTCTGCTGACTTGTGATTTTTTAATTATGCAAGTTTTATGCTGACAATCCAGTGACATCAAATTCAGCCCTTTTGACAGCAAATGCTACTCCAGTGAACTCTGTGGGAATTCATCTTGTCTCCCCAGTTATCTGCATGCACTGATATTTCCAGTAAGGAACGAACTTACCAATTTCAATAATGTTCCTAAGATATCTATATCGTAAATAATTATCTATGAACAGCTTCAACCAGGAGCCGTTATTCTTGACAACTACTAAAATTTCTATGCCTATATTTTTCAGATGCCTATATTACACTGCAGTCATTTGGCTACGCTCCCATTTTCAGACACAGAATGAGTATCACCTGTATTAGAATATTATTTTCAGTTCTAATGAACACTAACTGAGGGGCAGGGGTCTTGGTTTTAGCTACAGGAGTTTTTTCTCCGGGTGTCTCTGGAGAAACTGGCATTCCTATATTCTGTATCCTAACCCCTTCTCTAAATTTTCTACTCCTTCCAATGTCACGCCAAAACCGTAATACAGGGTTTTAATCTTCTCAGCTCTTGAGTGCACAACCCTTCAGTTGATGAAAGCCGGGAACGTTCAGCTGCATCACCCTGCTCTCTGACACAGCTGAAATATCCTTGAGAATAGTCCTATTAACTTTTAGTAATTAACTCTCTAGACATTCAAAGGAGAAAAAGGCAAAACCACAGCATAATTCAAAGACTCTTTTTTCATATTTTTGTATTATCTTTGTATCTTACTATGATGCTAATTACATTTATGTAAAACTTCACCACTTGCCATTCTTAAAAATTACATTTATTTTAAAACATATAAATGCAGAGGGCTAACAGAAAAAAACCCCAGAGTTTGCAACAGAAAGCCATTATTGCATTGTAATTTAAATATAATTACCTCTGATATATCAAAATGAAAATCTAAAGTCTTCCCAGGTAGCTCCTTGGAGACATTATTAAAAATTTTTGTGAAAGAGATCTCAGGAGAACCTATGTCACCTCCATAAGACTTTGGAATATCATTAGGTACCACAAGGCTTGCGGATCGAGACACCACCAGTTTCAAAATATTAAGGGCTTCCTTCCAATATGGACTCTAAAGAGAAGGTACACAAATCACAAAACATTCACTTCAAACAAGACAGCCATTTTTAATTTACAGTAGGATTTTGCACTGATTCATTGCAAGATTCCTCAAACCAAAAGCTTTAGTTTTCTACACTTGGCTGCAAGGTGCTAGCACCGGCAGGCAGCTCTAGACCTTGAAGTGCCAGGAAGGGAGCAGCAATGCACCAGGTCATCTCATGTTGGGTAGTCAGGTCCAGCCAGCAGGCTCAGCAGCTCCAGGTCACAGTGCCAGCTGCACCAGATCCTGTACAACTTTCAGCTTCTGACATCTTTAATTATTTTATACTTATGGGCAGAGTAAGCAATTTGAAATGGAAAACAATATTTTGTGGTTTATATTGCCTCATGTATTTCAAAGTTCTTAAAAAAAAACCAAACAAACCCCAAACATTTACAAGATTTTTGTATAGTATCAAACTGGTGAGGTGCTTAAAAAAGCCAGGGTAAAAGCATGAGAACATAACTGAAAGAGCCCGAGTTAAGTCCACTCTCTCTAAAAAGAAGATTAAGGTAACATAAGTAATTCAGCAGTTTCAATTACACAGATTGTGAAGTGAATCACTGAAGAGACTCACACCAAAAGCCACACCTTGGGAGGGTTAATCCCAACAATCCTGAAAATGCTGGGATTCTACCTGAAACTTAAAATCTTCAAGTTTTTAAAATTAGCAGGATGTCTGGTGTGGGGTTTTTTTTGTTTGGTTGGGCTTGGGTGTTTTTTTTGTTTTCTTTTGGTTTGTTTCTTTTTTAAATTAGGGTGCCACATTTGTTATTTTTTTTTTAAATTGTATTAAGAAACAAACACACTTTTCAAAGCTTTGTAAGTAATGATTCTTCAACAATCTCCTGAATTTCCATGCATCCTAAACATAAAAAAGTAGTCTCAAACTCAAACCACCCTGTAGCAACTTAATAAATTTTTTAACATGCATTGTGATTGCAGAGGACTAAAAAAAAAAATAATCAGCTTAGTAGCACCACATTCAAACAGGACACATTCATATATGATCTCTTGTCATCTATAGTATCAAAAATACATAAGCTTCTCTCAAATATTTTTTTGCTAGAACTGCTATTCAATGGCTAGCATCTTCTAATTAAGATTATATTCCAGGCTAGTGTCAGCTTGCACAGACTGTTCAGATAAAGGTTAGAGGTGAAGCACACAGGCATCAGGCCATGAAAACTACAGTTATGCTAACCATTCCACTTTGCCTAATGCACTCTGACAGAAGAACAATATCTAAAGTACATATCCATAAATAACAAAAAATCCAGGCACACTACTGTTCCTGATTAATTATGATTAAACCACTTGACTGAAATACATTTGGCAATAATGGAATTCAAGAAAAAAGAAAACGAGGGGGAAAAAAAAGAAGAGAATGTTGTGATGCTGTGCACTAAAATGGTTTTATGCTCCAGGCATTTTTCATAACATCCTTCAGCAAGATGCTAGATCTTCTTTTGCAGAATAGATTTTCAGTAAACTGTGTTCCAAATACAAAGGATCAAATTACCTAGGGCAGAACACTATTGTTCATCTTTCAAAGACTTTCTTTATGAAAAAATGCACTCAAATTCATTAAGTGCACCTTAATGCACTTAATGCATTCCTCACAGATGTGTATTAGTGGAAGTGATTGAAACACACGTTTGATTGTAAAACATCCTTTTGAAAACATATACACTTAAAGAAAACATTTGTGCAGTATTTGGCAGTAAACACTTCCTTATATTTTAATAGTTCAAGGATCATCTGCGGTAACTACATATGTAGAGTTACCCACATCTGTAAATATATGCATATTTGTTCCAGGTAACAAGGCACAGAAGATGTAAATCAAATTGGACAAATCTATAAGCATAAAATGAATTGAATACATAAGGACAAAACAAAAACACACCATGGAATGTAACTTTGAACAACAACTTTTATATCTGAAATAAAGTAACTCTCAAAAAATATTGATTTGTAATTTCACTACCACTTTGATAATGTGTAGAAAAGCTTCTGTAGTTTTTTAGAATACCTACCTGAACATATTTACCAATAACTTTTATGATTTCCAAATTAAACTGCTTCACTGGTGCTGTGGATAGGTCAATATGACTCAGAAGACTGTAAATTATCTGCAGCAAGGACTGTTGCATACTGGACAGCCCTTTCTCTAATAGCTAGAAAAAAAAATTCAAAGAAAACAGCATTTAATTAGAGCTTTTAACGATAGCAAAAAGTGAATACAAACATTAAAATATAGTTAACTTGCATACATATTTTTTCCCCTTCAAGAAACTTAAGTGTAGCACTTCACATTTTTCAGAATTTTAACATAAAGAAAGTAATGCAATAGAACAAGGTTTGCTGTCCTAATTCAGTTTTTTTCTTGAATTGTGACATTAGCACAGATCTAAAGCACTTAATAATAAAATACTTCTCACTAAAAAGCATTCATACAAATTCAAGATCTCAAAGCTGCCTAAACCCGATTACATTTACACCTTAGAGAAGGCTAGCATACACAGGGTTACAGGCAAAATAAGTACAGATGAATTCATTCATGAAAATGAAGTGATATTTAACAAAATAGCTACAACAGTTTGAAGCGATACTTCAAGAACAAGCTCTACAAGCTTTTAACACAAGGAACTTGTTCAAAGGTAATAACAGTTTTCCTGTATGAATGGCTGGTACATCATATACTGAATTCTGTAATTCATACGATCTTTGATTACAAACTGAGCAATACTTAATAACTAATTTAAAAGTTCAGTATATAGGCTGTGGTAAGGACATCTTTAAATGCGTATTTGGCTATAAAAGGTCTCTTAGAATTTGCACTAAGCATACTTTGCTAAAGCCAAGACAGAATGTGCAATTTATTCACATAGTACAGAATATAAATATCTACAAAGAAACACCACTATCCTAAAAGGGGTATTTTATTAGAAGAATTATTATTGCTAGGCACTTTTAAATTGCTGCACTCCAAAATGACAGTAGTCATCCCTTTTCCAGATTTTAGAACACTGAACATTTAATTATTATTAATTATTATTATTAATTAATTATTATTTAATTATTATTACAGAAAATCTGCTTTGTTTCCCCCACTATTCAGAATCATGTAAAATTGGCAATAAGTAAATGTAACGCAGATCAAAGATTGTCAACAAGAAATATAATTCTATTAAAAATTTACCTCTGCAAGATAAGTTACGAGGTTAAATGTGGCATCTGAGAAAGAGTCATGCAAATATCTACACACTACATTAATCCAGTTAGAACAGTCTCTGGAATAACTGTGCGTACTATATAAACTCATCATATGAGCCAGATTAGCAAGAGTTGGTGATTTCTCCTCTGCACAAACCTGAAAAGCAAAAAAGGCTATTTAATTATATTAGAAATGACATGAAAAGCAAAAATGCCTACTTAATTATATTAGAAATGACAAACTCTTAACCTCAGTATTTACAAGTCATTATGCATTTTTCCCAGATTTCACTCCATTTTTCAATAACTGAAATCAAACTAATCATACAAGTAACATCTAGAGTTTTGGTTAAATTTTGGAGCCTGGTGATTACCTAAAAAACTAGTAGAGAGAATTAGCTGAGAGACCTAAAACTGCTTTTTGAAATAAATAAATAAATGCATCAGGTATAAATAAAAAAAAAACCAAACTAGCTCAATATTCCTGAATGGGCAACTGCACTCAGTAGTCATTCTAAAGCCTTGACCTGTCTCTCCAGCTACGAGGGCTTGTATTTGGGAAGACAGTAGTATCTGAAATAGTGGTAAAGTGGCATCCATGCTCCAAGCGGATCTACTACCTCCACCGAACCTACTTCAAATAGCGCCCCTAGCCAGCAGCACAAGTATTTAAGGAACAACAGTAACTTCTGGGTTTGCATCAGGCATGTGCTTCTTTCAGGTGGCCAGCACACAGTTAAATGATTTACAGATCACACTTTGGAAGCCAGAGGGCTATGACTGCACCTCTTATGTCAGACAATACTTTTTTATTCCCCTTTCCACATTCTTCCTTAAAATGCAGGCTGTCAGGGCAGTGTTGCCAGCAGCCTGACTGGAGTTTGTTGGTGTGCACCATGTACTGCTTTACCAGATATTAGAAATACTCCAGGGTTAATCACTGTGTACAAGTAATGGAAAGAACACAATACCTTTTCTTCTCTACCTATCAATCTGAAAACTAAGGATCACTTCCTTATGATAAGTAAATTAGGAAGTATGTTTAAAAATTGATTAAGTCTACAATTAAAAGCACCAATCAGAAAAAGTAATTGATATCATTAATAAGTAAATACCACCTTTACATCTAAAGTTTATAGAATAAATAAGATGTGGTTTTTCACTGACAAAGGGAAACTTGGGGATTGATATGAGGACCAACCATATAAATTAGGACTGGATCACATATTTAAAACACAACTTTTTACAGTTGTTTCTATGAGACTATTAGGATCACACAGAAGTCCTGCATAATGGAGCAGAAAAATAAAGTAATGCGGGTGGTAAACTCCTGAATACACCCCATGAATGATTTTACATACCTTTGCTATCCTGTCAGCTGTTTCCTTACAGAACTGAGTTGGGTTATCAAAGTGTTGAATCAGATGAGGAAGTAGGCACAAGATGTTTAGGGGAAATCCTGAAAACATACATAAACACAGTTATATGAGCCCTAATTATCTCAACAAGACTTAATTTGTGTGGAATTATGTAGGCATATAACAGCTTTCCAGTATTTAATAACCCTTAGAGCATGATACATGTATGTTCATACAGATACAGAAATTATATATATGTACATGTACCTAAACATACATGAATGTAGAAGGCATATAAAGATGTCTATTTATATGTTTAGAGGCATACAGTGAAAATCAAATCACCACTGAACCAACTAAGAACAACTATCATGAAACTGGATAGCTTTAAGCAGAACAGTCACATTGTTTCAAAAATGTGCAAATGTTTGAAATAGCACTAATTAAGCTGTTTAGCACAAGATCATGAAAAGCAATACATGCACCATTGCAGCTTGCAAGCAAGTTTAAAATAAGTTAATAGTCAATACAGAAAGTTTTTGTGCAGTATTTCTTGGCAGATAATCATAATCTGTAAAATATTCCCATTACCTAGGACTGTAATACTGACAACTGCAAAATACATTTAACCAAAGGGTGTTTTTTTAAAGGCAAATGCATAATCACTACTGATTTTGATTACACTTAATATGATGAAAAAATACATTTTCATTACACATACAATTACTAAAGATACCTGCTAACTGAGAAGGATCCACCAAAGCATGCCTGGAAATTGTTATGAGTTTGCTGAGGAGATGAACTGTCATTTCTTGTGTAGACGCTGAAGTAAAGCCTTTTAGGAAAAGCTGCTGAAGGCCTGGAAAGTTATTCCATTTCAGTTTATTTTGCAACTTTTCTATCTTTTCCCGACTCTCTGATTTATCCAGAGGCATGTGAATAAGAAGCTTGTTGAGCAGCTTGAGAGCCAAAAGGTATTCATACTCATAATCCGACTCTAGCAACGAAGCTGCAATCCAAAATATGGTGGCCATCAAGTTGACAGGGTCAGTAGTGGGCTGCACATCATACATCCCTCCCTCTCTCAGGGAGGAAAGGCTTCTAGTCCTTGCCAAACTTCCACCATGATTTATCCTTCCATCCATTATATCCAGTGTGTTGCTTCGTCGACGGTCGCCTCTCCGCTCACTGATTAAATTCAGTCTCAAAGAATTACTCCTTGTATTGCTGTAACATCCCAAACAACCGCTGCTATTAATGGGACTTGTGCTTAGATTTATCTGTCCAGTGCTTTTCCTATTAGCTGCATACTTGTTTCCCATTACAGAATCATGGTATGAGGTTCTGAAATAAATATCAGTATTATATATTATTCCATGCAGAATACTTTAATAACACACACTTTAGAAAAAGAGAAGAAACAAAAAAGATTTAAATTTCACGCTAATCACATATACATCACAAAATCACAGTGAATGCTCTGCTTCATCACTGGAAGAGTATTATGATATATGAAAATATTCTATATGTATTACTAAAATATCCTTACAGCATAAGAACAAGACTGTAGCATCCCATCATCTCTGCTACCAAATCGATTTGTTACAAACCTGGAATAGCAAAATAACTACATAACAATTCAGTAAAATCAACAAAATTGGCCCATAGCATGTAAAAGATTATCTGTAAACTAAGATCTAGCACTCCAACTTATAGATGTGATAGAAATATGGAAATGAATGAATTAATAAATCAAATTATTTACTTATTACCTTCTTATCTGCAGTATCTGACCTAGAAATACCAACACCTTCCAGTTCTGATACTGAGAAATTGAAAATATTCCTAGAAATCTCAACATCTTCAAAAACTTTGCCATGAAGGCAAACAAATAAAGATGGCTGTGCATTTAGGGATTTTTTTTCTCAGGTTGATAAAAATTCACAGAGCTAACCACTCAGTCTGTAACAAGAAACACTAATAACTCAGACTGTTCAATTGCACTTCTCTCAAATGGACAACAAACCTGAGGCCTAAGACAGACTAGCATTTCCTCTAACTGAAGAAATTTCTTCTTTATTAACACTGGAGTAAAAGTTATTTCTTGCAATACAAAAGTTTTCATCCATGATTCTCAAATTATCTTTCAAAGATCGGAGCCGTTACACCTTAATTATAGATATGGGGTAAAAATAAAAATGCCCCTGAAATTACACTATTAATCTAAGTCGGTACGGCCTGATGAAAAAAGACTTCTAAACACACCCAGTGCCTTTATTTTTGAGAATTTTCAGAAGAAGTGACAATGTTTCATAACTGAGCCATAAGGAATACCTTGGACACCTGGTTTTTGTTTGTTTGCTTTTTAAATTGGACCCAAGAGGGTCAGTTAGGAAGACAGTGATTTATTTTCATAAAGTCTAGATCCTTGTAAGTTTTGCTTGAGACAGAATGATAAAAACATAAAAGAACAAGCAATTTTGCTATTAGGATATGACTATTCTGCGAAGACAAAAATAAATTATTTTATTACATTCGTAATACAGAACTTCAGTAATTCAAATGTATAAAAACATGTAATGTAGCTTGACTGCTAAAAGAACTTACTGAGAAAGGGCAGAAAGCAGGTCATAATGCTTCATGGTTTCAGCCAACGTATCGATGGCAGACTCTAAGGTCAAAAGCAGTTCTATGACAAAACCCTGGGGAAAGCCACAGGTCATGATAAATAAGGCAATATGCACAAGGAAGACCACAGAAAAATATAAAATCACTATGAACTGAATTATTACTCCATGCTTCAATTAGAACACAACCTTACAAGGCAGCACAAATTGGCGGTATGGATCCAAGATAGGAAAAACTTAATTTCTAAACATCCACAAATATTCACAAAATCCATTCTGGTTTGCATTATTTTTAAGGATGGACTTAAGGATGGAGTCATCTATACTGTTACTTTGCAACATTAAAAGATTACATCCACTTCTTCAGACGTACAATGAGAACAAGATGGATGGTTGTTAATAATTTTTTAGGTGAAGTTCAGATCTTAATAAAAGAAAGCCTGTATTTTTTTTTAATATAGATGATCTCAGGATCTTCTAACTGTGAAAAATAAGTTGTTTTCAGGAAAGAGATGTATCAAACTCTCTAAAAGTTCCTATTGCTGTAGAAGAACACATGCACAGCTCATCTTTTCAACATTTCATTAGGTGAAAATTCAGGATTACAATTGTTTTGATATTTGAAATGACTTTATTTAAAAATAAAAAGCAACCAAACCAAAAGTGCTTTTAATACTACTGTCATTAAAATAATAATGTAAGCACATCATTTAAGCAAACAGCTTCCAAATAAGGGGAGGGGTGTGGATTTCAAATACCTGAGCTTCTTCTCCTGCATCTCCAACAGTTTCTACTAGTCTGGAGAGAACATCAGAAAGTGTAGATGCAGTAAGAGGCTGCTTCAGAGCCCTGAAAATCTGAAAGGACCTCCCAGCATAATGTCGAGAGGAGCATGAAAGCGCAGTTTGCAAAGCAACTTCACTGAGACGGTGTTCCAATTGAAATCCTCCTACAAAAGCAAATGAATGCTCAAACACAATGCTTTATGAAAAACAAAATCCGTCTGAATTTAATGAAGAGTAAGTTACCAAAGTCATTCCTAGTTTTAAAATGCTATCATCTTCTACATTTTTCTCAGGGTACTATTCTAAACAAAAAAATCTTTCCAGGTATATGAACTTGTACTCCATACTTAACACTGGAGAAACTTGTAGGGAATAAAACATTTATGATTTTAATACTAAATGTTCCAAATAAATTAAAAGGACATTTTATCTCATTCCTAAAACTTATTTAAATCTATCAGACTTATTTAAATCACCCAGAGTGATTTTATAGATCATCTATTAACTTAGAGTCATTCAAAAAACATCATTTAATTTGCAGACTTGAACACAGTATCATGAATTGACCGTTTTCTACCCTACCTGAGCTAGACTGTTTAAATATGGATACCACATGCTTTAAAAACACAGTTAACTGTTCAGCACTCTTTATATTAGGGTTCTTGGCTGAAACATCTTCATGATTCCAAAGTGGTCCTCTTTTCCTAGAAATATAAAAAAAGAGTAAACAGAATACACAACATAGCTTTTGTCACTAATATTATTTAAGTGTTATTTTAACCTTAAACTTAACTGCAAAAGATCTTCTACCTACCACATAAAAGAAACCACTTAAAACCACAGATACAAATTGGAAAGAAGTTTGACAATTGTCTAATATTGTACAACAGTATACAAGAAATTGAGACAACTGAAATAACAGCATAAGTTCAGGAAGAGATGTTCTCCGTTAGGTAATATTTAGTTATCTAACAAAGAACCAGTAAAACTAACACTATTATATGCTTCTTAAAACAACCTCCTTTCTTGGCATTTGTTTCACATCAATACACCCCACTATTCTAAGTTTAGGCTGATGCAAAGGCAGTTTGTTTGTTGACATAATTAATCAAAAGCTTTGAGAAACAAGTGTGATTTCAGATTTACCCAATCTTGAAGTCTTTATGTAAAGTATTACACCAACGGCACAAGTGTTGCTTGTTTTGTTGATGTTCTTTGCCACTCATTCATACTTTCTGAACAACCAGATCTCCACTATTAGGCAATCCCATAAACCCCACACAAATCTTGCAGCTCCCTAATCATCTTTATGATACATTCCAGCCCTTGTCCTTTAGTATGGGAATCCTTAAATGGAAAAGGGAATTCGGCTGTATGGCAAGCAAAGATAATAGACCTAGGCAAAGAAGGGCAAAAGACTCAAAAACTCAGGACGTGGAAGGGGGGCCAAAATTCTAGAAAATCGTTGGAAAGTTAGAGTTGTTCACAGGCTCCATCACATGCAAACGCTTCAGGATTAAACTGTCTCTTGTGATAAAACAAGTGACAAAATGCAACAAGATGATGCTAAATGGTAGGGATTTTGCCATATATCCATAAAACACGCCTTGCCAAAAAAGAAAATTGAAATCTTACCTTGAGGTAATAAATTCTATAAGAGTTTTCACTTTTTCATCCTGCTCTACTGAAATGTCAACCTCATTGAGGATTGTCGTTTGCAGATGAGAAATGGCAGCACTTGTATTTCCTAAGCTGATGCTAGAAGAGGTAGAACTTGAACTAAGCCCTGAGTCTGTCATTGGGGAGGGCTGGTAATCAGGTATAAAATCATGGACACCCGCTGAAATAGAAACAAGATTGTTGTGAGTTGTTGACTGTTAATGTTAAATATATAAAATGAAGAAAGATCCATCTAAAAATCAATAATTTAGCAAATGTAACGTGAATAATTCCATGGATGTAAAAATTACAATGAAATCAACAAGTCTGATACATGCTAAGTCTTTGCATGACACCCCCTTAATAAGGAACTGCGAGATCCCTCTTAAAAAGAACTGCATTATCACAGAATCACAGAATCACAGAATAACCAGGTTGGAAGAGACCCACCGGATCACCGAGTCCAACCGTTCCTACCAAACACTAAACCATATCCCTCAGCACCTCGTCCACCCGTGCCTTAAACACCTCCAGGGAAGGTGACTCAACCACCTCCCTGGGCAGCCTGTTCCAGTGCCCAATGACCCTTTCTGTAAAGAATTTTTTCCTAACGTCTAGCCTAAACCTCCCCTGTCGGAGCTTGAGGCCATTCCCTCTTGTCCTGTCCCCTGTCACTTGGGAGAAGAGGCCAGCACCCTCCTCTCTACAACGTCCTTTCAGGTAGTTGTAGAGAGCAATGAGGTCACCCCTCAGCCTCCTCTTCTCCAGGCTAAACAACCCCAGCTCTCTCAGCCGCTCCTCATAAGGCCTGTTCTCCAGCCCCCTCACCAGCTTTGTTGCTCTTCTCTGGACTCTCTCCAGAGCCTCAACATCCTTCTTGTGGTGAGGGGCCCAGAACTGAACACAGTATTCGAGGAGCGGTCTCACCAGTGCCGAGTACAGAGGGAGGATAACCTCCCTGGACCTGCTGGTCACGCCGTTTCTGATACAAGCCAAGATGCCATTGGCCTTCTTGGCCACCTGGGCACACTGCTGGCTCATATTCAGTCGGCTGTCAACCAACACACCCAGGTCCCTCTCCTCCAGTATGTTTGGTTTTGTACTGGTAATACAGTGAAATAATACCACTGGTCTCCAAAGCATTTCATCTTAATAAATTGAGACAAATTATATTAAACTACTTCCTAATAATACGCGGATGATTTTTTTTTCATTAAATTTCAGCCTCAGCATAACTGACAGAACTTTAAATCAGTGAACACTAAATATTAACTATAGAATGAATTCTAAGTAGAGACTCCTTGGCTGCACAAAGTCTCTGTGAAGTTAACATATCTCGCTGATGTAAGATTTTCTCTCCATGTAAAAAATTATGTAGCAATAAAATACAACTGTGGTAACTCCTCCCATTACACCTGTACCTATCCATGAAGTGCTAGGAGAAAGTGAACTGGCAAGGAAAAGAGAGTGGTAAATCTTTTACTTTCACAACTATACATAGGTTTGAGACTGTGACATCCACCACAAATTTTCACTCTAGAGAGCTGGATTATTGGCTGGTTCAAATAAAATTTAACATCAGTTTGACCTTGTGCTAGGCATGCATACTTGTAATAACCTTATATTAATCCTCAGCTGGAAGTGTTTGATGCCAATCTCATTCTAGTTTCTATCAGACATTTCTGTTTTGATAACGGCAAAATACCATGTCACATTTAGAGAGTTTTACTGCAAAGATTAGGAATGGAATGGTTTGTTTAGATCACCATACGGGTGCACTGGTAAAGTTCTGTGAATAAGTTTACATAAAAATTCCTCCACTATGCCCATTTTTATTTCCTCATTGCCATGAATATCAAATTCAGAAAACTGATAAATAGTTTCAGTTAGTTACAAAACCACTTCTGATGTGAACAAAGCAGAACAGATTGCATAGCAATATGCTGCCACCTACTGAAATAACATGAAATACCAGGTTTCAACACAACGAACTACTTAACATTTCTTTAGAAGCTACAATAGGCTCACACCGTCTAAACGTTACTTTCATAAAGAAATACATATAAAACATAACCTCCTGCAGAACTACAATACTGCATTGTTACATGAAAATTAAAGGGCAACATTGCAAAAGAGTATTCGGATATAATTGCGTTGTTCAATAAGCTAACTGACAGAAGCCAGAAATTTAAAGTTGGTATAACCAAGTTAGAAGTGTATCTACTTGGTTTTTATTTTCAAGTGCATTATGAAATCTGCTGTACTACAGATCCAAAACAGTGTTTCCTCTGTGGTTGCCACTGTTATTTAATCATTCAACTGTGCTCCTAACTCTGGTAACTGGACACAAAGAGGTAACATGAATTGTGTTCATTCTGACTTAATTAAAATACATTTTAACCAGCTAGACAGAGCTTACATAAAATAGATTTTAAAATGCCAATGGTTCTGGAAAATATTACAAATAACAGATGTTTTAATAAGTCCTGGAAGAAAAGATAACTTTCCATGTAATTTTAACAAGCAACACTTAATAAATCTAAAGCATACCTGTGAAAGTATAATCTAAATGAGTAGTTTGCTTGACAGTAAGCACCCTGGACTCGTTGAACTCTCTGTTTCTGAGCAGGACAGAAGCAACAGGCTGGACGTTACTGCCAGATCCCATTACTATCAGCAGATGCAAAAGCAGTCGCTTACAATGCTCATAGACTTCAGGGTGACAGTGGTCAAAACCTAACACAACAGGAAAATGGAAAAGGTTTATTTAAATTCAAACAGCGTATTGAATTCAATTATTAAAAAAATAGCAGAATTCAAATTGGTCTGTTATATTTTACTAAATAATAGACACATAATACACTAAAAATAAGTGATTTTTTTCAGTGTTTCAACATTAAACTAAAAGCACAGTTTAACAAACATTAGTATATTCTTCTGTTTCTCAGATAACACTAACAACTTAAGATGCATTCTGTATGAAAATTATTACACAGAGAAACGTAAGAAAAAAATTGAATTTTACTGCATTTTCTTCAAGGAGAAAGAAAAGTGACTAACAAAGTGGCTTCAAACAACTCTAAAAACCTCTTAGTTATATTCATATTAATCAAGCTGAAATTTAGTTGAATTCTTTAAAATACTGTAAATATTAACATGGCAAACATTAAATTTAAATGTAGAAAAGAAGAGTTACATAAATAGCTACAATTCCTAAGTTATAAGTATTTCTTTAAGAATTTAGTTACCTATAAAAATTGCATGAAGCAAAAGATGCAAGTATCCTCCCCATTCCACCTTTACACTGTGGTCAACTATCAAGTCAGTTAAAAGGATCACTGCTATGTTGCATCTAAAAGCAAAAAACAAATTTGTTAGAAGAGCATAATGTATGAACTTCATGAAGAGCTGCAAATAGCTTACCATGCTACTAATCAGTATTCTAAGTCTATAAACATCCATGGAGTTGTATTAAGGGACAAGATAAACGCTCACAACAAAGACAGAAAATCTTTAGTCCTCCAAATTAAAAGGCTTAAAAATCTCAAACTGCTAAATCTGCGAGTAAAACCTCAGAACATAAATCTACTCTATCTACCATCTTTAAATCAACTGTCTTTAATCTCATATCTTTAAACTACTATGTTTGCGCAACACAATTAAAACATAATGAATCGTATTAGCATTGTTGCAACAGTTACCTGTGAAGAGACATGCCTGGAGGAGAAGTTTCAGGCAAGTAATCCACCAGTGGTGACCAGCAACCTCCAGTAGGTGGAAAAGGTAGAGGCTCTCCTTGATTGTGCTCCATCACCTTCAGCCGCCAGTTTGAATACAGAGGCATTGAATCACCTAACACAAAAAATAATTAAACCAGGAAAAAAATATAATATTTTTCTGTATGATATAGTCTTCTAAAGAAATATTTTTAAATTCTTGAGAAGCTGAGATCTTGGAGACAAGGGAGGAGGAACCAGCCATAACCAGTAGTAGCTGGACAAAGTTTTTAAAAAAGTAATAAAGTGGTTATTTCTTTTAGCATAAGGATGGATCTACAGAAGCCACACACATAACACTAAGATTTGGTTGAACAGGTACATAAAATCAATGGATGCACATAGGGAACATGGACACACATAATGAAAAAAAACAGTCTAATGGTCTAGTCTAATTTCCTTGAATTTCAAACCTCATGTCAGATAGGGAGTTAAGGCTGAGTCCCAAGATCATACTGAATTCACTTTGAAGAGCTGCATGGGCTAATGAAGTATTTATCAAGAGCACCTCTTTATAGGTTTCACTAGCAAAAATCTACCAGTTCTACGTGTCAGATTAATGCCTGCCTCATACGTGGGGTAACTCAAACTTGCCACTTTTACAGCACCACAGTCCAATCCCACAGACTGGGACAAAAGTCACTGCTCAGAAAATAAGAAAATTATTCAAGATAAAACAGAAAGATATTTAGGTTTTGATTAAGCAAGCTTCAAAAGTGGGAGAAAGACATGAGCTATTTGGTATTGAGAGTATACTGTGTTACACATCCAAAATGTTCTTCTCTGTTTCTAAATGAGAGATGTTGCACTTCAGAATGATCGGTTAATGCTAGAAACAAATAAGGAGATTGCTTCAACAGGTCAGTCTTCCAACGGTTCTACTAGTTGTCCTTTTTGAAGTATAGCTGCAGAAGTTTCAGAAGTTCACACACATATCAGTTCATTATCATCTTCTTGATTGGAAGTGACAAACTTCTTACTAATGGAACACATGAATTATCATCTGTTTCAGGATACTTAGCCCTGCTATCACAAACAGCAAAGAGGAAAACAACCACAACTATGGTATTGGACATTACCTATCCAAGAAGTAAGAAACACACTGGCTGTCCAGAAGGTCCACCAACCCATTACTGACCCAAAGTTTCACAGATCTGCATCAAAATGCCCAGCCTATACAACAAGTTCTGTAGAGAAAATTATGTTCTGCTTTCTTGAAAGAGGTAATACAAACCACAAACTCTAACCTTTATAGACAGCACAGCATAGTCATTAAGGAGGGCGTAAGGACATGGACTCAGTTGCTTCAATACAGCACGGCACACACTAGGTTCCATAGTGAAATGCAGTGCTCAAAACACAGAAATTTACATCCTGTTGTGCAGTAGCACAACAAAGGTAAGGAAAAGACAGTACCATATAATGTCCTGTACCATACCTAAACAACTTATCTGGTTGCAAAGTCAACCATACATAAAAAACTGAGTGACACCTAAGAAGAGAGTCCGCAGAAGCACTATAGTGATCTGGATCAGATGGAGATCTATGTGATAATCCTACACAGCACTGAAGTACAAATTCATTTTAGTTACTAACAGCTTGTAAGCTGAAACAAGAGCTTCAGTCAGACCAGTACTCTGACAAAGCACACAGAACCCACTAATGCAACACATCATTTACTGTCTGACCACTGTCCTCATTTTTGCCTGATTACATGACCTGTTTAGCTTTCCCTAGCATTATCACAATGATTTTATACATAGTATGAAAGCACTTGTTAAAGAAAAGTTGCTAAAAGTATACAGCATTTAAGGAGAGATTTCTAGCTCTTTCCTTACCTCTGCATCTCAGAAAAAGCAGATCTTAGATCACAAAAAAATAACCAAAACCAAACATACAAAACAAGCTTAAAAATTAGAGGTACACGAGAAGATCCTTTTTCCCTGCTGTATTTTCCTTTGCTATAGCTTCTCAGAAGGTTTTGTACCTTTTTTCTTTTCAAACAGGTCAAGGACCACCATCACTTAAAAGCACAATTTCTTACAATTTTCTGGGTTTTTAACTTCTTTTCCATAATCTTTTTCCTCATTCATCTTCTGCCTGCTAATCTGTCTTGTTTCCTCTCTCTAAAGGTCTATCTGCCTTTGGTGCTGGTACTGGCAAATAAAGTGGAGTAAAACTGCTTCATTTCGGAAGATGTTCACAACTCATTTCAGAGGACAAGGGAAAGAATTATTATTCTATTGTGATCAAATCTGTGCTATACTTCAATAGTAGTACTAAGACCAAGGAATGTAAAAAACATTTTTTATTTAATAGGTTTGTTCAAAACCCACTGATAATGCCTTCAGCAAAAAGTATTAACTCATGAAAATTTTGTTTTATACCCACAGAGATATTTTTACATAAAAATATTACTTTTTTCCTCTTCATACGATCCTCCAGAGCTGCTGCTGTAGCGGGATTCAAGTCTGTGGTGCTGGCGGTTTAAGTTACTGTTCAACCCACTGTAGATGTCTAGATGTGCATAACTGTAGGAAAAAATAGAGTAGCTTTAGTAACCGACATTCTGTGACAAAATTTTAGTATTTGATAGGAATGGTTGGACTCGATGATCCAGTGGGTCTTTTCCAACCTGGTGACTCTATGATTCTATGAAAAATTAATCCAAGTCTGTAAATAAAACTATTTCAACAAAACTGTTGTACAAAAATATTTCATCTGACGAGGACAATCACTATGATGCCAAAGTGTGTCAGCTGTATAAGACACACCTCTATCAGTGCTGGATAAGGGGATTCAAGGAGATAACCCACTATAAACCACATTTCTGTTAGACCTTTTTCATTAACATTTAAGTACATTAAAAGTATTTGTTCTTCTCACTCTTAAGCAAAGAAATGAAATTCCTATTTGATCTGGCAGAGGCATGTACATAGACTCACAAACACTCCAATATCCTGCCTTGCCAATCTGATAAAATATAAAGAAATCAGAGAAATAAGAGTGCTGAAAGCACTATTTCCAACATAAGTTTCTACATAAGTTTCTAAAATTCTTTCCTCCTGGCAAGTCCAAGATGTAATGGCATACCTTACCAAAAGGTACCCACCCTGACTAAGTCCATATCCACCACCTCCACATGTGTACCCCTGTCTGGCAAATTTCTCCAAAAGATTGTTCTTAAAAATCTAAAAAATTAGGGAAGGGGCATCTGTTCTAAAGCCAGCTGGAAGGGATCTTGCCGCAGATACCAGGTATCCAAATCCCCTAACAGGGAGACTAAACTAGCTTTCAACAGGTAGGCACTGCTGACTTCTAGTGAGCTAGGAAATCTATTTGCAAATTGGCTACATCACTAAACTAATAACATTTGCCTTTGATGTAACTATATCCACCTGCAGTATAATTCCTCTCATGTAAATAGATACAATTCAGTGTAACTTGGGTATCAATAACAATCTAGCTACAGCAACACGAAGCCTGACCTGCACTGGTCCTTTCATTTACTCAATTTTCTCTACAGCTTATTGAGTTCAAATTACAATTGAGGTTGGAAAAGACTTCCAGGATCATCGATTCCAACCATTCCTATCAACCACTAAACTATGTCCCAGAGCATGTCGCCTACCCGTCTTTTGACTACCTCCAGGGATGGGGTAGCTCCCTGGGCAGCCTGTTCCAGTGCCCGATGACCCTTTCTGTGAAAAATTTTTTTCCAGTCTAAAACCCCCAAACAGTATTCCAGATCTGTTTCTTAAAACTTACAGTCCTATTATTTCCTGCAATGCAGACATACCTGGAGCCATTGAGATGCAGGTATTTATATAACAGTACCTACCAAGAATTCCTGTAATTCAACTTTAAGTAGATACTTACTTCTCTTCAATACTGTCTTTTATATGTTTACAGTCAGGGTTGCCATCTGTGGGAGCTACCATCGTATTGCTACTAGAAGTGGTACCTGTGAATTATGGACAAAGATTGGTCAATAAAAAAGAAAAGCAGCCTCGACCCCTACACAACTACTCTTATTTACTTGTCCATGCCAAGAGCCCTACCCAGTTTTACACTACAGCAATTATCACTAATAGAAACTGAGCCACTGAAATTAAGTAATTTCAGATGCAAGAAAAAGTTGTTGTTTAGACTAAAAGATTCTGAGGCGCTACCATAATCTCACTAACTAGAAAAAATCAAAAGAATCCATTTCAGGAATCTCCAAGGCTTCAATGTAAATTAAGTAGAAAGGCTTGTTTTTGAAGAAGGGTCTAGTGATGTGTTTCTTTCTTCTTTGTATGTTATACCTCATAGCAATCCCTAAAATGCAGCTGGACTTCGATACACACTTAATTGAAAGCACAAATAGATTAGGAATTAAAACCTAACAGCCTGCAGGAAGCTTGTATTAATTTATTTTTAAGAGAAACTTGAAAGCATCACACTGAATAGATAACCAAAATCAGAAATAATTATGGACCCAGCCCATAGATTTTGCTGCTCTCAATTACACTTAAGTGCAAAAGCTCCTTAATATCTTTATATTTTTTGAACAGTATCAGGAACAAGTGCCAATGCATCCACCTTGTAATCCAGACAATCCCTATGTGAAAGGTCCAGGCTGCTTCACAACATCAACAGCTTTGCAACAAAAAAGCTAAGTCCTTGCTCAGATACCCTCCCATCTACTTCCTTTGCGACTCACTTTGAAAGTTCTTTCACCAAAACCAGACAGCTTTTCTCCAACGTTTATCTGCACGTTCTTGGAGTGAGGCATGGAGGTAGATGCTTCTTATATTCTCAGTGTTTTGGGTTTTTTTCATGATTGATCTATTGTTAATTATTTCTAAAAAAATTCTCCTGAGTAAGTTCACTTAAATCCTCTTAAGCAAATTCCAACAGACACAGCTCGTGTCTATAAGAGAACTTAAAATATAACAATTTACATAGATTTAAAATTAAATAAATTTTCCCAATTGTTTGACTGAATTGATGTAAGCGATGCAGTGAGGGTTATCAGTACAAGATCTGATCACAGACCAAGTCTAACACACGTATTAATACAAGCCTGTTCCTTGTGAAGCTTTCAAATGCTCTTCTATAAAAACTCTAGGTATGCCAAAACCTGTAGATCTTGTAAAACAACCTTTGTATTTCTATTAATTTTTAGAAGAATACTGTATTCCTATTGAATATTTACAGATAAACTCCAATGTTACAATAGTGTGTTTAGAATTCACAATAATAAAACTTTAAGTTAATAAATTCTCACCTGAAGTGACAGAGGGGATTTTGTAACCAGAAGTAATGCGGTAATATGGTGGATTATCCATATGGGTGACTCCTGAACTGACAGGATCTGTAAGCTGAAGTTCACTCACCAGCTCTTCTAGTAGTTGCATTGTTTTATCTCTACCCAGATAAACAATAACTTTCTTTACCTGCCATCAAAAACAAGTATTTGTATATAAAAAAGCACATACAAAAATAAAAATCTTATTGCAGTGACCTAATTAAACACATACACAAAAAAGGAAAATAAAAGATTTGAATACCACAACTTGTTAGAGTATCTACCTGCAGTGCAAGCAGAGATACTTGAAACTTATCTAGATCTAAAACCAACCCCACTTCTTTCACAGCTGTCAATAGCACCAAACTATATTAAGAGATAAATATATCACGTAAGTAAAAGAAAGTGAGTCTTCCAAGTTCAATGACAGTTATTTAGGAAGTAGAATATTTTCCTACTAAGGTTTCAGCAACACCTGGGAACAATGTTTGTATTCTTATGTATTCTGATATAATTTTTTATTTGGTCATCTTTGCTGCCACATTCACAACTAATTATTTAAAGTATCAATAGCTTAAGGAGAGACATATCACATACTCACATAAGGCAAAAGGCTGGGTTCGCTGTTCACTCCACAGATACTGATCAAGAAGTGCAAAATTATTTTCAGATTCTTTGGCCAACTGTCTGCCAAAGTAGTCCAGACATTTTCTATCTCTGACCAAGCCACTTCATCACCATACTAGAAAACAAAATAAATATCTCACTTGAAAACTCCAGTAGAAAATACTATGTTTGAAAGTGATCTGTATCGACTTAGTGGGACAGGGTGTAGAAAAAGGAAACACAGATCCAATAAGAAGCTGTTGCCTTTTAAACATTCCAGAATGAAGCTTTCACGTATATTCATTTTTGTAAACACATCCTGGAAGTAACTATTTTCTTTTGTAGTTATAAATATAAAAAATATATGCAAACATACTTGTACATATTTAATATTTTATTTACATAATATATAATTTTATATATTGTGTAAGCACACAGATATTTGTTTATATGTTAATTCATTTCTATTTTTACATAATTATTTACATATGAAAAAAAATCTAAATCTAGCAGAGACCCATTCTCCCCGTTACAGACAGTCCTGAATAAAATTCCATTGAGCACAGTCTTTCAAGAGTTTTAACCTGTAGCTTAAACCATGCTCTCTCATCAGCTAGATTCAAAGATATCAAGAATCGGCAGGGGCACCGCATGTGACCAAAACTTTTTTTTCACTGGAAGTTGCTATCACAGGAAGGAGGAGGGACTATCAGCCTCTGGCAACAAGATCAGTTCCAAAATTCCACTTTGAGTTCATAGGTATATAGGCAACCTGGTATTATCTATCCAACGAGACATCTATACTGCAGAACAGCAGTTACGTGCTGCTACTACATAGAACAATTACTACAATTTTTATATTATATATTGTGCATTTCTCATAACGCATCAAAACTATATGGTATAGTTTTGTATACATAAGCAACTCAACAAATACAAACAATAACTCTTGAAAAGTCTGGTAACACAGTATATCTGAAGAAGTATTATCTTGTGCTGTAAACACAACAATCCGCTGGAACAAGATGGAACACTTAAGTAATTAGTTTTACCTTTGCAGTCATATACATCAGATTGTTCAGAACCATAGCTGTAGCCTGGGGTGATCCCCAGCCTTCTCCTCGTAGCCATCGTCTACTGTTCACCATTATTTCTCTGTCTTTCAAAGAATCTTCTTCATCTTCATCTTGACGACGAATGGTTGGCAAAGGTTTCAAGTCTACCAACTCAATATTGTTCATCCATGGCAGCAGATAATGAAGCATCACCTGTCTCCCAGCTGGGTGAGCTGTTTGGATTCTCTGACTTACTTCTGCCATTCAAAAATTAGGTACATGTATAAATTGCAATTCAATAATGAGAATCGTTTTAGTGATAACAACAACCATGAACCCAGCAGACCATACTGATTTAAAATAATGCTGATACAGGCATAAATTTTGTTTAGCTAATTAGTGCAATTCCATAATGATAAAGCCTGTAGTCCTTAGTAGACCTAACTGAAGACACTGCTGACAAACAGTATGTTGAAGAAACCATATCAGTATACACACATACATATTCTTCTACATGGAAGAGGGAACTGAAAGCCTACAGCATGTAAAAACGTACCAGCTTTGGCAAAAGGCACTGAAGATATTTTCTTCCTCATGTAGTTCTAGCAGACTTTTTAATTGATGTGAGGGCTTATTATTCTGCAATAGTTTGCAGAATAAATGCTATGTAACAGTAATTTTAAGCAATCTATAGTAAATAACAGAACAACAGAAGACTAGTTTTTAAAACCAGTTGCAAATTATTTGTGTAATGTGATTTTTCACAGTAATTACAAAGTCAGTAAAAGTTTTCAACTCCAAGTAAATAAAAACTGTCATTCATTTTCTCCATTCATCATGATGATATCTTGTTGTCCTGATTTTAGTAAACTATATACAGAATAATTACTGAAAAACATGAATTATACGCTTTGAAAATCCTTTTGACTCAACAAAGTTCTGTTGTTTTAAAACCATACCTGAGAAGATAGCAAGTGTTAGTTCAGGATAAGTCCTTGCTAATTCTTCTGACAGTTGATAATATGACACAGAATACAGATGTGGTAAAGGAGAAGGCTGACCCAAAACCCCATCCGTCCGCTGAACTTCCAGTTTGTGAGCATAACGGAACATCTTTGGTTCCAAGATCTACAACAGTAATGTTCAGAATTTGAAGCTAAGCATAGAACTATAATGGAAATCTTTATATAAAATCACCTTTCAAAATTATGTATTTACTCTCATTTCATGTTTCCTATGCAGATCTCCAGAGAGCTACAGTATTCACCAACAATGTGGCAATTTCAGAGTAGACTAGCTAAGGCTCATTCCAGCTGATGAGTTTCCAGCACAAATTTAAGAAACCAGCTTTCACAAAACACTGGATTAATTATAAATTTCTCTGTTGCAAAACATAAAATAATATTAAATGTTTGTATTTCCAAACAATATCAATTTCTACTTATCTATGAGACACATGGATAAGAGCAATGTCATCTTTGATATGGCAGAGATGCAGCAGAAAGCTAAAGCAGCTTGACACTTTAAAAGTCAGTTTTGACTGATCTTAAGCAGTGGTGTTCACTTGAGAAGAAAGAAGGGGCCAAAAGGGAGGGTTAGTGAGAATGCTGACATATCAACAAAGGTGTGACTTGAGAGGGGACTTTGCTATTGAAGCTATTGCTATTTAGCTGACAACAAAAGCCTTTTAAAAAAACTTCCAAGGCCTGAGGCACAAGCGGCACAGATTATTTTTTTTAATTTATTTTTAAACACTAATGATGCTTGTAAGATAAAGCTTTCCCCTAAAGAACCTCAGAAAGGAATACACAAAAGTATATTCAACAGCTAACAAGATTTTTCACTATCATTTCTCCACACAGACAGATGAAAAAGTGTTTGGCATTGATGTAAAAATCAGAAAACCGACTGCTATCCCAGCAGAGTAAAAGGACACGAAGCCATATAATTCTCTCTGAGGGGCTTTTGGACAAATTGACCTATATGCTACTCTGTTTCAGGGTTAAACTAGAAGAACTTTTGTTTAGGTTTTGTCTCTTGAAAAAGTGGATATTATGAAAATAGAAGTCTTGAGTGCTTAGGTCATAAAAAACAGACACACTCCCAATGAAGTCTATTTGTGCCAAGGAAAGATCTGTTCTAACTATGCACTAAAATAGAGAAAAAAAATACACATTGTATGTCATTACTGAAGGGACACCAAGTAATAACAGATTTTTTTTATTTAATGCACAGGACCAATTCTTACTTTAAAAGAAAATTAAAAAAATCAATAAAAATTAGCTTACAAACCTGTAACAGTTGCATAGCAACTTCATAGATAGCCCTAGTAGAATCAGCTGCTTTAAATAGTATCAGATTCAGAAGGGTCACTGTATCACACTGGTAATCCCTAGGGAAAAATTGCAAGTGTGAAGTAAGTAAATTTACATTTGGCTTTTTAAAATTTGAATTTAATAAAGTTTAATTTACATGGAATATGGCATGGGATAACACAACATTTTAAAATTTCTCTAGTAACACACACAAACAAACAGATGAGATCTTTTCTCTTTGCAGGAAGAAAAAGCCCAGTTAATAAATGAAAGTAGACTTTGAAAATGGAAGTTTAAAATTATGGAAAACTGCTGTAGTACCTGTTTTGGAACACACTGGCTATGGCTTTAAAACAGCCAGCTGCTACCCGTTTGGAACCTGTGTAACACCGGTCTACAGCCCAGTACATGAGGTTACTCTGGTCAGGGTTGAGCTCCAAGAGCAGCATGACTGCCTCACAGCCTAGCTGGTGAACCTGTATTCCAGAAAAGAACCAATATCAATTTATAAATACAGAAAGACCAACTTACAAAAACGTCATGAAATAGGGAAATAGTGAACAACAACAACAACAAAATTCAAAACAATTGCAACAGAACAAATCTTGTTTAAAATAACAGTTTAAAATAACAACAGGCAATTCCATCAAACTTGTACAACAGTCATAAATTACTGAAGCAAATAACTACATAGCTCTACTGACTTTTCTTTTCCCCCTCTGTTCCAAGGCTACCTTGACTTATTTGCTATTTTCACTTACTATAACGTGAACATTCACCTGAAAGCATCAGATACAGACAAGCTCTTAAATATATGCAGGAATTCCAATGAGATACATAGGATATATCAACATGAAGACCTGCATGTTCTCTTGAATCAAAGCAGCCCACTAGAGCTGTGTTTTTCTGTAGTCACAGCATCAATGCATTGGAAGCCTTATCTTTTAAATCTAAAGCTTGCCTTACTGTTTAGATGCAAAGCTTGATTTTTGTAACTCTGCAGGGCCCCCAATGGACTCTTACAGTTCATGTTCAAAATCTCATCTCCTTTACATTTCTAAGAATTCTGCTTATTACTATAACTTAACCTAGTGGATTAGTTTATAAAGAACACACAATATTTCACTCCTTGTCCTTTCCTCCACCATTCCATTTTCTCTGTTCTTAGCCTGTGACTAGGGACTGCCTTTCTCAACAGGGTGGATGCATATATTAAGGACAGTACAAAAATATGCACTACTAAAACAGATCTGAGCTTAAGCTACTTTTAAAGCATTTAGGCCAATCTGACTGCAAAAGTTGTTAAAAGCACCCGTTGAGTGCACTGACGTTTGCAAACCAATGTTGACATAGTCTTTATTACCTTTTTATCTTGCGAATCCAAAATATTATCCAGCCATTTGTATAAATAGCCATCAGATGATAGCCCGACGTTATCTGCAACAGGGCCACAACACAGTACAGCAGACATAGCCTTTAGAAAGTAATTGAAAAACACTACATTTTAATAACTCAGACACAGGAAGTACTTTTACCAAGTCCACTAAAAATCAGAAAACTATCCTTTATTCAGTCAAGGGAGGAAGACCAAGGCTAACAAAAAACCGTTTAACATCTTATTCAATAAATTATTACATCATATTTTTCTTAACTGACATATGTAGGAGTTAATATGTCAGTCTGACTGTTAATGTACTTCTATATGAAAGCCTTTCTCCTTAGGCAACTGAGGACTGAAGTCACGGGAAATGAATATTTAGTTGCAGTTCTAAGAAATTTCTATAACAAATGTGATAATTTACCAAATGGAAAAAGCAAAACTGTTGTAAATTTACCTGCAGGCAGAAGAGAAAAAGAATGGCAACAAGCATGTGAAAATCACATCCAAAAAGATCAAAAGCTAAATTTGCATTAGAAAAGTCAACATAACAATCTATTTCCAAAATTCAAGAAGTGTTAAAATACCTTTAATGCACAGTATTGGTGTCTGTTTATTCGCATGTTCCTATCACTGTATCTGTCCAGAGGAGTAAACATGATACTAAAAGGACCTGCCCAATGACTGAATAACATAAATAGACTATGGCGTAGACTCTGCTGCGGAAAGACACTTCTTCTCTGGTGTACTGTAAGAAAAGCACATAGTTAGACACACTCCTCATTCTTAAAATAAAGAATACAAAACAGAAACAGATCCAAGCAATGAAAATAAAAAGAAAAATCAGTGTAAAACCACATTATTTCAACATCATAATAGCTGGACATAGGTTTACTACTGTCCTGTGTAATACCACTAGTGTAAAAGAAGCTATTCACTAGTCTAGAAAAATTAAATGCACTGCCAACCAATAAGACTTCTGCTAAATAAGAAAACTACTTACAAACAGCACCAAAAATTTCTCATAAAACTCATGATGCTAAAGTTCTATGCAAAACTGATGGCATAAATGATTTTTATTAAGGTATTTTGAAACTTCAGAGAAAAAAATTCTGGTTTTTTAGTTTTTGTTTGGTTTTGTAGTTGGTTTGTTGGGTGTTTTGGGTTCACTGGTTTGGTGTGGGGTTTTTTGTAATACACTGACTATTAAAGACAGTCATCAGAAGTTACATTTATACATACCTGGAACATTTTGAATGATATTTGCCACTAAGGCACTAAAATGGCATCTAATATCTTTCAATGTATCAGAATCCTTTTCATTTTCTGCTTCTAGGAGTTGTCTTGTTAGATCAACATACTCAAGTAAAGTGTTGTTGAGGGAGTGTGTTTCATTATCAAGGCCACCACTTGCACTAAAATTTAAAAAAACCAAATAGTATGGTAAATACATAGAGCAATTTTTTAAAACAATCGTTATTTTTTTCTTCCTATCTTCATTGCTTCAATATCTCACTAGTGGTCAGTACTAAACTAAATAAGGAGATTAAAGACTGCTTGTGATTCAAACCTGCCCTCCTTTGAAAAACAACTGTTAGAAGGGTGATTTATTTTCTCTTAGATTCCTCCACCTTCTTTCCATATTTTTACTGAAGACAAGCAAAAAGCATGCCTTGCACACCAAAAGCAAGATGAGGGAGTTTATAATAGTCCTTAACTGCTTTCTAGCTTGCACTACAGAACCAGACTGGCCTCAGAGAGAAGAGCTGACAAAGTTCCAGGGTGCAGACTGTGTTCAGGAGATATTTTACATAATCTAATTAAATGCCAGGGAGTATCTCAAAAGATAAGAAGAGAGAGTATTTCAGCAATGCTTCCGAGGCAACAGTCTGAAATATACTGTAGTAGCTTGCTTAAAGATTGACAATTTCACATGGATTACATCACTAAGATTGACAAATATTGAGGTATCATTGTCTAACACAATGGAAAAAGATACTCTAACCATCTGCTAGCTTGTCTGCTCTTATACAATTCCACCTGCACAGAAAACAAACTGTAAAAGACTGTAAAACATATGCTAGAATTTTAAGTTTTTCAAAGTGTCCCTACTCCATTTGGGTAAACTGAGATAAAACCCAACCCAGTTAACATTCTGCCTCCCTCAGAAAGAAAAAGGTTGAGTATTAATGAGCCTTCTCTGCCTAGGATACACTGACTAGCATCAGGATTGCAGGTGAGGAAGAATTCCAGACCAATTACAGACGAGCTGCAACTTATGTTCTCTGATTTACCTAAGTAGTGTGAAGTTTGAAAACACGAACAAAAAGGAACATAACATAGTGACTGTTAAAGCAATGCCCCAGTGAATAGAAGCATTTTAAATACAACACAGATCACTATGATAAAGGGCATGGAGGAGGGAAGGCCTGGAAATCCAGCAGAACCTGAAGTTTTATAAAACCATGCCTATTTACTGAATGGTATACTAAAATTCACTGAAGAATTCTACATGATTGTTATACTTGATCATAAGGATACTAGTGACTTAATTCAGAAGCATAAACAATATCATCTCATCAGTGCTGCCCCTACCTGTGACTAATGACACCAGCATCTGCCAACAGTTCAAATATTCGTACTAGTTGTACTCGTAAAATATCTCGACGCCTGCGCCGTTTCATGTTCTATTCAAGGGAGGAAACACAAAATTAAATGAAAACGAGGAAAAACTACGTATGAAACCAGCATGGCATAAAAAGCCATTACTATATCTGTACTACAACTGGCATCAATTACCAGGTTGCCAGCCTTTTAGGGAGAGTTACAAAATTGCTAGTAATTTTACTAAACCAGACAATTAACAAAATTCTTCCCTGTTGCAACTCCAAGATATACTAGGTCTCCTATTAAATATATTACTAAAATAATATGCTTTTTATCAGTCTCCTGATGCAAAATGCAACATATAAATTGATGAACTTAAGTACAAATGCCAAACTTGCTACATATTTGCATGCAACTCTGACTAAACACACTATAGCCCAGTAATATTTTGAAATGGAAGACACTTTTCTTCCTATCACCTGTATTTAATTACAAACATATTTCTAATCAGAATATGACAGTTATCACAAAAAATACTGAATAATTACCTCTGAGGTTGTATTTGCACAGATTATTATTTTTATGAATACCTACTGAGGCTTCTACACCATGCTGTAGAACGTGCTCTCCATCAGAAAAGTTTTAGTCATAGCAGTCAGTCAGGAGAGCTTAAACCCTTTTTCATTTAGTTCTAAGGTCTACTAGTAGACTGTAGAACTCAATTCTATGTCTTAGATGGGCATGTTACCAATAATACAATGAAATCAACAACTTATGTAAAACTACGCTTAAGTAAAAGTAGTTAGAAGAATGTAGAAAAGGTTTCCAGTATTTTTTCCATTATTCCAAAGAAAACCTGTGATTCAGGAATAATACAGAGCTCAAAACAAACACAAAGCTCTTCTAATGTAAACACCTCAATCTTTTAAAAAAGTAGCATCTGACCTTTTTATCCGGTATAGTGACAGTTTTAGGTGCAGAAATTTAAGAACCAAACTAACATCCTCTTTCCTACTATTGCCGACAAGACAGTTAAAACTGTGTACTGAATATAGTGGAAAATATATAATTACCTCTGGCCTTCTTTCAAGTGCTTCCTTGATTATAGGATGTAATTCTTCTATTAGTTCCCTGAATTTAAAGAAAAGAATTAAAACTGCAAAACCAACTATTATATTGACATCTAAATTGAAACACTTTTCATGGCAACTAGTGTTACAATGTAACTTAAAACACCCTCGGGTTTTCCTTCTTTACCTTGTATGAGAAGGTGTATTAGTTACGAAGTTACAGAAAATTTCCTCAGAAAAAAAAAGTGGAGAGAGGGAAGCAAATTTCAGAGGCTTCAGCATAAGTCAGAAAACAGTTTTAAAAGGTAATTTTTTCAGCTTCACCCAAAAATTGCTTTTTATAATACAGTTATCATGACACTCCTACACACAAAGAGCTCAGAAACATGATTGCCGGCAATACCAATAAACAGATTTCAGTAATTCTTACAAACTTGGATGTGATTAACACTTAAAATGTTAGTAGTCCACATTGTCTGTTCTTTCATGTAAGGGAATGATACAAGAAGTAGTTACAAAAGTGGAATATTCTGGTCTGAGCTAAGCTAGAATCAGCTTTCTAACTTCAGCTAAGTCTCCTCTAATTAACTGCATTTTCTGAAAGCTGGCTGCATGTTTGTCAGGCAGCTTGCTCCTCAGACGGTGAGTTTTTAGACTGTTCTCAAGGAATTATCATTAATTAACATCTTGTGCTAGACAGAAGATGCTGTATGCTGTGTCTTCTTCTGTACTTATTTCCATCTGCTTATAGTTTCTACTTGTCTGAGAAATGCATGGTTGAACAGACAAGGGAACTGGTACAAATCAGTAGAGACTTTGCTGTCATGAAATTCATAATATTAAAATTAGTTCTTGGAAGTAACAGAATATGTATGAGATTTCCAGGAAATGTTATACACATGCATGGAGATGAGAAATATATTCTGTAACTGGCTGTCATCTCGTTATGCATGATTGATGGAATTAATCCTCCATACCGTCCAGCACAGTAATAAAGGATGCTTGCTTTCTAAAACTCCAGAATGAGTCTTAGCGAGTTTATTTGCTGGCATTTGTAGTATCAAGCAGTTTTTAATATCAATAAAAGGTAGCTGTTCGTTGTTTCAACTAACTTCCTTCTGCTGATGTGACATCTACATAAAAGTTATTTCAAGCTCTAACAATCTTCATCATACCCCTAAACGCTAGAAAAGATAATGGTAATCAGTTTGCACATTTTTAAAACAATTCTTAAAAGAAGAAAAAACTTTTTTTCTGAGCTCTGATTCCTGAACTTGGTAACCAATCAGCATAAAAACAGATGAAACACAACAATTACCTAAAAGCTCCTGGGTTGGTCCTGCCAAGTCCAAGCACAAGGGATTCTGTAATTTCCATGCTCTCAGAGCGCATCATTGGAACTATATGCTTAAAGAGGGAGGAAGGGGATGGAATGCCAATGACCTAAGAAAAAAAACAGAATAAAACCAAATGAAGTAGTTCCCAAACAATCAGTTGGTGTGATATTGAAACGTTTGATGTAATTTCAGTCTCCTCTCACACTGATTAGTGACTTAAAATCATAAAAACGAAATTTTAGATCCTTGACATGGAAAAGGACTTTCTGTAATAGCAAAGTAGTATTATATACTTCTCCATTCCTTGAATAATTAATTTTCATTTTCAGATGACAATGAACACCTCAATACGATACACAGATGATTTGCATGACTAGTGCATTTGCCCTCCTTAGGGAGAGGAAGCAGACTTCTTATGTTCAGCTCCTTAGACTCTACTGTGGCTCTCAAAGAGAACAAAACTTTCAATCTACAGTTTCTCAGATTTAAGGAAATGGTCTTGGTAATAAACAAGTGGAACAGGCTGCTTCTGGCAAAAATCTTCTGCGTAGTTCATTAGTTACCACAGAATCACAGAATGCCAGGTTGGAAGGGACCTCAGGGATCACCTGGTCCAACCTCTTAGGTGATACATAGTTTAAACAAGATGGCCCAGAACCCAGTCAAGCTGAGCCTAAGTAGTTTCCAGTGTAGAGGAATCTACCACTTCCCTGGGGAGATTATTCCAATGTTTAACTGTTCTCATGGTGAAAAACTTATCTTCACCTCTACTGTATAAAAAAAAATCTGCAGGTGATATTAAGCAACACAGACAGAAAACTGTCTGAGTCTGGGAAAAAAAATAACAAGAAATATTATGCCTGAACAGGTCACTGCTTCAGTCACTGAAGCAAGAGGCTGTTTTCTCAGAAGCATAGAAACCTGACAGCCAAAAAAAACCCCCCAAACTCTAAACGGTAAACAAAACATTTCCTCATTACCACTAGTTAAGACTTCAAGACTGGATTAATATTTTCATGACATAATTAGATTTTTGTCTTAAATACATAAGTAGAAAAACCTCTACAGCATGAATTGGGGGAAGCAAACTGAAACACTATGTGAAGCAAATCAAAAGACAAAAGAATACTAAAACATGTTTTCAGACAAATTACAACAGTTTCTAAGCATGGCAGTTTTCACAATATTGTAAGTTTCTACTTCCAATAACATGTGGTCTTATTTACATTAAGCATTAGAAGAACCTACTCTTGAATCAATGCTATAACCACTGTCAGGAGTAGACGCCAGCGTCTCAGGAGGGGAACATCTCACAGAGCCTGTGGAGGTGGCGGTGTTTGAAGAAGATGCTGCACTGCAGCAAAGGATCAGATAGTTTCTCCAGAGCCCAATATAGGAGTCACTGCTTGTAGTAGTATTCACTTTCTTTGCATTGATAGGGCTGCTATTAAAAAAAAAGACAAAAAAAAAAAGACAGCTCTGCATAGTAAATAAAGCTCACCAGGTTTCACTCTTTTTTTTCAACTGAATTCATTTTTCAATTAAGTATAGGCTCTTGCTTTTAAAATTGTTAACATGGTAAACTCTGAATATGTTGTTCAGAACAGACCTGTATATCAATAAATTATGCTTTGATAGTCAAATCTGTTTAACTACGATAAAGCCGAAGGCATGAACTAATTAATCTTTACAGCAGTTAACTTTTTTCAAAGATAGAAATGTTTTAATTTTATACAAAGCTGAATTTAATCCACAGAAAGCATAAACAGTCCATGTCACCCCCCTGAAACATGACAATAACGATAAATCTTGAAATAACACTCAATATATTGTATTTAATTTAGAAATTCACTTACTTTATATCTACTTGTGGAGACAGCAGTTGGAGTCTGGTATAAGCAAACATCCAAGCATAACTTACAGCTGTTGGGCAGTGTTTTGGAAGATTTTCCTGTTTCATGAAACTTGAGAGGCTCACAATCCATGGATCTTGGCCTTGAGTCACATGTGCAAATATCCATATATGTGATGGACTGACCACATCAAACTGGTGGCTGATTGGGGAGGAATTCCAGTCAGCCAGAGTCTGTAAATCTATTGAACTGGGACAGTACAGTAAAGTAGTCTGTGTGCATAAAAAAGAGAACAAGGCAATATTTAATAGCCATTTATATTAAGTAACAATCTCTTAATTGTTAAATATCTAATAAAGTATCAATGTCAAAACCCAATTTGGAATAGGTAAAACACAATACTTAATTTCTGGGTTTTTTTTACAGAAGTTGCTGATGTGGGCAGTTACATAAATATGCTGCTTGGGAATGAGTTGGTTATCAGGAAACAGTAAATTCTAGAAAAAGACCCTTTCATTCATGATGACTTAACTCTTCTAAAACATTCCTGACTTTACAAGCTTTACTACTGAATTCCACCTTGTTTCCTAAACCTAAAATCAGAAGTTTTTCCTTGATAAATATGGATAAATATGGAATTCAGTTGTTATTCATTGATAGTTGATAGAGCTTTCATCATGGATAAAGGGCACACTGAGTGTTAAGACATTGTATTGCTGCAGAAAAAGGCAGTGGCCTTTGCTTAAAAGAAACTGTCATCTATGAGCAAGATAAGAAAAAACATATATAGATATAGCTGCCTGTGTGTACATGGTGTTATAACTACACACTACTGATCAGAAAGCATGCAATGGTGGTGCCAGTCTCCTCAATATTCCTCAATTTTTTTGAGATTTTTTTTTTGTTGGTTTCGTTGTTTCTTCGTTTAGATTTGTTTGGCTTTTTAAGGTGATGAATTGCTAATAAAGTTGGCATGAATATACTGACACTGTCATTTACAATATATAAAATTTATTTCAGACAGCTTTGTAGAACTACCTCATCTTGCATCCAAATTACCATAAGAACTCTCCTACCTGATCAGCCCCAGTGAGATGTATGAAACTCTCCAAGATACTAGCACTTAGTCTGTCCATCACATCTATAGCCAATTCATCATCACTCTACAAAGACAAAACACAAAGCATAAAAAGCTCAAACGAAGTCAAAATGAATGCAGTTTCATTACGCAGTCGCAGGAGTGCACCATCAATTCTTACCTTAGAAATTTCTAAAACCGTGAACAAGGCCCTTATTTCTCTGAGAACGCTGACAGCTAATCTTCTGGTGGCAGGCCTTGTGCTGCAAAGGATGACCAAAGCAAAGCCCTCCACCACATGAAATACACTGGAATAAAGGGTCCTCTCCAGCGGAAGGGTATGGGCAGCCCCATTGGACACACCACGCTAAGAAAAAGATTGCACAATTTCAGCAAATTAGGAAAAAAAACATAGTACCATTATTGGTGACAGCAGAAAGAACCATAAGATATTTAGACCTTGTTTGGCTACTAGTCATATTTTGCATTATGAGAACAGCAGACTACCAGCTACTTTGTTTCTTTTAGTACCTCTCTGAATTCATTCTAAACAAATATCACAAGAAAGTCTGTGTTATCTCACTTTCCTACAAGAACGATGCAGTGAGAACAAAATGAAAAATAAGTAATATTCTTAAAAATAGGATTGTATAAAACTAGATTTTTCAACCCTTTCTGTGTGTTCATAAAAAACTGTGCTTTTCTTCTAGTTCTACTGTTTAATTACTCCTACTTAATAAATTTCCAGTTACCTATGATGACTTTTGATGTACACAAAAATGTGACCATGAAATAGTGAATAGTTAATACTATTAGAAGTAAATTTTTAGCAAAAATTCTGATTTAAAATAACAGGTCTAAAAATCTTCAAGCACTGTAAGAAAGTAAGCTGAATTTTTATTACTTAACGAAACCAATAAAGACTACAAATAAAAACTGGAGGTAGATTCAAACCACATTTTAACATGAAAGGACCTTATTTGGAAATACCTGAGAATCTTGGTTTTTATTGTGCATTTGGGCTGCTTGTTTCCACTGATTTATAAGCTGCACTAACATTTTTACTGCATTGTCAAGAAGTGTTGAGTGGATGTCAGTCACTTCACGCACAATAAAATAAACAAATCCTGAAAGAACATCTTCCCGCCAATCTGGAAAATCAAGCATTAATGCTTGGAGCGTATTGAAAGCCAAGGCACGAAGTTCTTCATCCATATGAATTGTCAGCCTGTTTAGAAAAAATACCAGTATCATCACCCTGGATTGACATATTTTTAACCAGTCTTGATAAATCAAAGCTTAGTGTCAACTCTTTCCTCTCCACTGTACAATGTTGAACATTACTGCACGGATGCATATTCTGCACTGAAAACATTTGAAACTGGCTACTAACAGAAGGCATTACTACTACAGCAAAATAATGCAAGACTTCCAAAATACTATAAACAAATAATTTTCAAGCGAGATGGTTAAATCTTTCACACAGACGCATCTTTGCATACATCTTAGAAACACCCGAAGAGCTCAGCAGACAGGCACATGTGACGTACAGGTTATTGTCTTCAAATTAAAATTGAAAAAAAAAGATTTTTTTTTTGCAGGTAAAGCAGCTTTACCTTGGATAGGAGAAAAATCTCACCAAAAAAATCCTTTGCATATATACTTAACAACACATCTCAGCCTGTTATGGTACAATAAACTTATCCAGTACTGTATTATTACTTAAAACTTCATGTCTTCTATATGATTAATGATACTGAACAGAAAGCATTAGAAAACTCTTATTCTCTTACATTATTACTAACTTTTGTATACATGTAACTCAACCTATTATTTGCAAAAGAATTTATAACTTCAGGGCTAAATGCTACAGTGCATTTATGCAGCAAGACCGTTATTGTATTAAAAATAAAAAATTAAAAAGGAGAGGCTTATCACTTTAGCAATGTGTAAAGGCTGCCTGCGTGTACCACAACTACATATTCTCACTGAATGCTCAGTTTACCCACCTGCAAACACCTGGCTGTCCAGTTGTCTCAACTACTTATCAGTACTGATAAGGTACATTCAATTTAAACTGAGATAAGAGATGGAAGAATACAGGTAGTGTTGGATCAAAAAAAAAATGGAAAAAGGAAGCAGGATTAGTACAGAAGAAAAAAAAAAGTTTCCTGTAAGTGCCTGTGTCATATTTCTGTAATGTCAAACAAGAATGTTTTCATGATAATTCACAGTATTAGCAATAGGAAAAGGGAAGGGGGGAAAGAAAGAATCAAAAGAAAAAAGGGAAAAAAGTATGATAGTAGTAACAAAAAGATAAGACAAGTTCAAAAAAACAAAGTAACAGAAATAAATTCCTATTTTTCAAAAAATTATCTCTGAAAATAAGTGCAGGTCTTCAGGATAAATTTATCTCCTGCTACTCTAGCCAGTAACACTTGACCAACTGCAGAAGGTAAGCAGGAACAGGAAGAACAGATTCAGTATGCAGTGGACTCAAACTACACTGTGCACTAGCAAATTCTACACACAGTGTTTAAAAAGGAACATCCACTAAAAGCAGAATTTAATTTCTCTCACCTCGCAAGCAATTCAATGAGGTCAGTCCTGCTCATGCCATCTGGAATCAGTCTTGGGATAGCAGCAATACAAGTTCTGAACAAATCTATCTTAGGTTTTCTCTCACCCCTACAAAAGAAGTTGATAACCAACAAAAGGGAAATGTACTTCAGTACACAGATGTTTTCAATTTCATGTCAAAACTAAGGAGCTAGCAAAAGTTTTTATCATTTCTTAATGAAATTAGCATTCATTTAATAGTCAAGTATAAAGCCAACAACAGTAATGCATTCATGATGGCATCTGCAACATTACAGCTTAAAAATAATATGATGTAACTGTGACAGTGAAAATAGTGTAACTCAGTACTCACGTAATCATGTCTTCAGGTTCTTTATTGGACATCTGCACACTAGTCATGCACATCGGCCTTCCAACTTCTTTGTCCAAATGCCTAAGAATGCTATCTAGCGCTTTTCTGACTTGAGGGTAGTATATGGACATTCCTAAAAAGCCGAAGAGTTCCAATCACCTCACTTAACTGTCACATTTTTATTGAAGTATTTGCCACATATTTAGCTTAGGACAAATTTAATCTAGTATAAAATATGACACTAAATACACTTTAAGTGTCAAAAGAAATGCATGTTAAATAAGTAGTAGAAGGCATTATGTTACAGTAGAAGTTTCTGTCAGAAAGAATATAAACAAGGAAGCAACCATTAGTTGTCTTATTGTTTTCTCAATTTCCAAGCGTTTTAATTCTAGTCTAAATTTTATATATTGAAATTGTCCTTTAGAGATGGCTACCTCATCCACAGAAGACCAATAGAGCATGGGGATCAAAACTGTCTTATTCCACTTCAGCTGTGGGTGATTCTAGAGTGGTATCAAGGGAACAAAAACTGCCATGCTATTTATCACACTGATTGCACTCAGGCTTCTTTGTGCAAATTTGGCAGTGCAAAACACTTCCCAAAAAGCCATGGATTTGGTCTCGGACACCATAGCATCAATATTGTCCAGTAGGCCTTTCCAAAAAATCAAAGCAATTCTGCTAAAACAGACTATCTCACTAACAAAATAAATACAGAAATAAAGTTACGCAAATGTACTACTTGAGAATAATTGAAAACATACATGCACATACTGGAATACCAACTTACAAAAGAATATAACATACCTATAACTTTTGCTTCCTCATCTGTTAGCGTTTTATTAAGAAAAATTTTTTTCACACGCAATGTGTTTCCTGAGGGAAGAACAACTCCTGTTGTTGGCATTGGTGGTTCACCATCTTTCTGCTGCAAGCTATCTGCTATGACAAGGAAGACTCTGAGGCCAATATTCATCCTCTTCAAAAAAAAAGGGGGGGAAGAAAAAGGAAATAGAAAACAGAAGGAATTAAAACATAAAAGTAACACAGATGAGGCAAAACACAAGCTGCGTTTTTCCTCTTTTTTAAGCAGACAGCAGTACCCTTCCTGTAGGACAGGCATTACTTAAAGGCTATATATAAGGGTAATGAAAGTAACAAAAATAATGTTTAAGCCCTCAGTGCCTCCCCACAGCTCTGATTCGAGTTAAGTGACTTGGCGCAGGTAAATACACCAAATATTTCACAGTATTAAAGGACTTAACATGAATTTCAAGAATGATATACTGAAGACAAACATTGCTTAAACATCTTGTTTGTTAGATTGGGTCTTGAACAATAAGAGCTAGGTAAAACTTCCTTGAGAAAAGGCTTTACAGTTCATACTGTAACAAAAATTCACACATATTCACTGAAATAATTGCTGAAATGAGTCTGAACTGCAGGACTGCTGCTAGCCATCTCACCAGAAATCAAACAGCAATTGCACGTGACTACAATTACTTCTTTAGTTTCAGCAGAACACCTCTTCAGTTATTCATTAATCTTCTCTCCTGGCTTAAAAATAGTTAACCGCTTTCCCCAAAAAAGCCTCCCAATGCACGGCTCTCACTGCCAGCAAGTAATGAGCTTCTTTTTACCTCTGGATTAATAGTGAAGGTTTTAGGTGATTTTCCAACACTAAGAAGATCAAATATTATTTCTTTCATTGCAAAATCCAAACGTTCCTATAAAGGAAAATAGATTGATATGATCATCTCATTTCTGCTAATATGCATGGTTTAATTTCTCAGCTTCGCAGAGCCGCTGGGTATCATGTCTTTAAAGTATTTAAAAATAAAAATTAAAAAGTTTTAAAAGCATGCCTTTTTTCCTATTTATTCTTATGACTTAATGTTCTTTTTAAAATACAGTACAATTCAAGACAGCTCATATCCTGATATGGCTGAACCATTTCTCCTGAAAAAATTACCAGACAATTCTGTTCAGGTCAAATACATCTCTACAAATGACCTGACCTGTTTCAGATAACTAAAAATTATTACTAAAAAGAGGAACCTGAGGGAACAAATCTAAGCAGTGAAGAATTGTGCATCCTGCCTCATCCTTGTATGACCAGAAGTAAATCACTTTGGAAGCTGAAGCACAGACAAGCTATCTGTAAGACAGGAAAACATGTCTCTAATCTACAGTTACAGATTGAAGAGTTTGTCTTGTGAGAGCATATCCTGCATGTTAACACTGCAACAACAGAAACACCCAAAATAATATAAATCATAATGCAATACTTACTACACACTATTTCATTCCTTCCACTTTTTTTTTTTATCTACAGAGGCTAGTCTCCAGGCTAAATATAAGTGGATATTACTGTTCCAATGCTTTGGTCTTATAAAAATACCGTAACGGAATATACTAATTATATTAGTATGTTTTTACATACATACACAAACTCAGTCACTTAATTTGTTCTAAATTCTTGGGGAAATTCGTTAAGACAAGACCATTAATTCAGTGCAAATATTTCAAAAACTAACCTTAAATTTACATTTCTTCCAAATAATGCTCTTTCTGTGCTCTCCCTAGGCGTATTCTTACCTGAGCAATGAATTGAATAATCTTCACAAATATATTCAGAGGTGTGTCTCGTGGGACCACACTACGTGATCCTTTTGGGAAAAGTGCTGAAACAATGCTCATGAGACGGCTACAAGAATTTTGAAACAAAAGAAATAAATAAAAACTTTAAAAATAAGTTTTTACAATAGCACAGTTGTTACAGTTCAGATCTGGAAGAAAGGGTGTGGGGTATACTACTAAATAATACAGAAACACATGGCAGGTAGGATCACCTACATAAAGTACAGCCCTCTAGCATCACAGGCAACAGTATCGTGGGTTCATTTATAAAGTAACCAAGATTCTGCTTTAAACTAGTTAGTAATAATAAAAAAAAAGAGACCAAATGTGAATGACTATTCTAAATTCTCATGATCCTAATTTATAAAGAAATCCTTTTCATTTCCAGCCTATACCTAGTGACGGCCACTTCATACCCTCTTTGTTCTGGTACCATTAGTGCCTTATAACTTTAATAAAATTTCCTGTTTCTTATTTCTCCACTCTCTTCTATCCCTGCAATGACAATTGTAGAGACTATTCTTTCTCCTTATCAACATAATCAAGTCCTTTTTATTTTTCTGTTAAGATGAAGTCTTTGCTCCCCAGTTTACCAAAGTCGACCATCCCCTGAGCTGGCTTCAAGATTTCTTTTGGTATCACTAGGAGCAAAACCCCCTACCAATCGAAGTTTAAAATCCTTTCTGCAATGAACTTACCTTTGAGTTACAGTGTTGCTTTCACATTTTATTCTAATAACATAAACCCACAATAACCTATACAAAGATTCCAGTGCAACTCGTGACATTTTGGGATCTTTATTCTGTAAAATAAATGAAAAATACAGTTACTGCTGCCTGTGAGACACTCAGAAAATTCTATTATTACTCTACTGACTTCTGAGAATATTTTGATTTTTTTTAATCAATGAAAACTTATGTGTCTAGTACTGACTACAAGTTTTAACATGCTCATATAAAAACAACCCTGTACTGCATATTTCCAATACTACTTGAACATTTAACTCAGAATTCTAAATTATTTTATATGTTTGTCACTCTGAGAGCAGAGGGGTAACTAAAAAGCAGACATTCGTCTTGAGATGAGCACCCAAAGTGTATTGCTTCCAAGAACTTTTCTCAGAAAGCCATTGGTAAAGAATATCTACTTTATAACAAACTAACTGATATTTTCTATAAAGGAAGGGAGTAGCTGCTTTGGATCAGGTTCAAAGTCTAAGTCCATCATTCAGTTTGGGACAGCAGATAGTAGAGCAGATGCAGAAGAAAAAGAGTGCAAAACAGGGCAGGCACACAAGGATGCTTCTCTGGGTGTACACTCCGGGCTTCACCCAACTTAGCCATTTCCTGTGGGCTGTATTAATGTTTCCTCACTTCCAATGTACTTCTATTGTAACAATCAAGCTAGCTTTTTCTTGAATAAATATAAAATCTTGTGACATAATTCAGTTTAAATCATATACTGTATGAAAAACAATGATTTCTTGTCTTAAAGCTGCTACTAGGAGTTTAGCTTTGTTCCTTCTAGCTCTTAGGCTGTGTAAAATCTTAAGCAACTAACATTATTCACACCAGCTCCAGCAATTCCTTTTCCAACTAGTGATTCTTAGTGTATTTATAATCTTTATGTGCCCAGTGAGTTTCTTGGAACTGGACGTAAGTATGAGCTTATGAACAGAATAAATGGTTCCCAGTTGTCATTTTTTTTAGGCGTTCTCAATTTAAGAAAAAAAACAAACAAAACCAGCACCACCACCAAAAAAAACCAATAAAAGAATCCCAAAACCACACCTTCGCCCTCTCCAGTGAAGTCCCTCTGTTTCAAGACATATCTATATGATGGCTTGAACCTAATTAACCTAACTATTTTCACATTTTGTGGCCTCTACCACGAGTCAATGAGTCAGTACAGCAAAGTACTTTGTCTGCCCAAGACAAGTGGGGTGCAACTTCACAAAGAGTGTAAATGGATCCACAACCATACCATTCAAAAAGAAATGGTCTCACCCTTGGTGATTCCTTTGCAATCTCACTGCTTCCTTTGCATTGATTCTACCAGTAACAAAGTCTAACTCACACCAACAAACTGACCCAAATAATTTCATGGTCCTGCCTGTGCAACAGACTACACAAAGGAGAGTAATTTGGATGGCCTTAACATGGGTGGGTCAGAACTACTGGTTTAGGCAACAGCTTATTTTAAGAGAAGCTAAAAATCTATCACAAAATCACAGAGACAAAAGTGCTACTTCACAGACAAATAACATACACAACTGTTTATCAGAATATTAGAAGGAATAGCTTAACCCAGCCAATGATAATGCTGTTCTACACTCCCTTCACTCAACAACTTCTTCCCGTAGTTGCCTCTAAATCAGCACACCTGCAACTACAGTGGGTAAATTTAGGAAGGTGATCAGGACAAAATCTAACCCACAAAAAGTTAGATATGTCATTGGTTAGTATTTAGACAGATAACTGTCCCACTGTCTGGTTATTTTACCAGCAGCACTACTGTGAGGAAGGAAGAAGCAAACACTTGTACAAGAGGGCAAGACTGCAATAGCTTCGATTTTAATCAACTGAAACAGTGAAAATTCATTATTATTATAATCATATTTAATCCACAGGCAAACAGTTCTTGATGTACAAAGGCTGGTGAATTCATTTGTACATGCAATATCAAAGTCTATCTGAAAGAAGGAGACTGTATCAGAGTAATGAGTCAGTTTTCTTATTTCTGATGTTCCAACAAGGAACTTAGTTTACATGTCCAGAAGAAAACCAAAATCTTACTATTGGCTTTTAATCATATAAATAACAAAATGGTATAGATAGATATTTTACAATGTGGTAACAACATTATATGTTAGGAAGTTTATCATCCAACATAGCTACTTCTGATCAGTTATGATAAAGTTTGCGTCTTTGTTAACAAAAAAAAAAGAATGTATGAGGAGGCAGTCACCTTTTAAAAATGGTTACAAAATAAATACAGCAATACTACTGATTTCTTAAAAACTGATAATTTTCATTACCTTTTCCTGTAACTAGGAACTAAACAAACATGCTAGAAGAAAATGGGGCCTATTTTATGGCATGTTTCTTGTATACTTAGTGTTAATATGTCAGTATTTTCTTCCCTCTCTGAGGTTACTGCATCTAGAATACAGTATATATGCCTCTGTAACTCACCAATCTGGCTGAATTTCAGTCATTTCAGCTGGTGCCTGTCAGATTTTAATGGACTCTATCTGCTTTTGGTTTGGGTTTTTTTTTTTTCCAAACAGTTGTGTTTAAAATCCTAAAACTTTTAACATAAATTATATCAGCAGACTATGGAATAAGCTGTCAAGAACTGTATTTCTGTTACATAACCAAAAAAGTAAGAACAAGTCTACAGTGGCCTTACATAACATATTAAGATGAGTTAATGAAACATATCTCAATGAAGGCAAGAAACAAAACAGCATTTTTCCACATTAGTCAAATGTAGTCACTTACTGAAGAAAGTACTTTTTAATACTGATGTTAAACTTTTCTTCTGTTCTGAACTAAAACAATTTCTATTTTTTAAAACCTGCAAAACCAACAGTGTAAAAGTCTTTCAAGTTAGTGCACTGCAAGTTGTTACAGTAAATCAGTTTTACATTTTTTTATAGTGAAAATGTTTTCAAGTTTGCTTGCATGCAAGACACTTTTTGAAATGGATTAACAGAAAAAAACATACATCTGAATAGGTAGTTTACTTCTAGTGGAAACATGCACTGCTACTCAGGGAAACTAGCTGTGATATTGATACTCAATCTCATAAAGTCACGTTTTCACCCTTAAGGAAAAAAATTATATTAGATAATTTTATGATCTTTCCTCTCTACTCCCTGGCAGGAAAAACAGATCTTTGAAACATTAGCTATTCTTAGTCCTGTTGCTTCTTACCAGCACTAAAAGCAACTTTACAAAGAAAGGCAAGCACAAAATACAACAACTAACATGAAAAGCAAACCAAAGTATTTACATGAGACAAAGCAACATTTCACTGTGTTAAAACAACATATTAACTCACCTGCAGTGTTTCTATTTGTTTTCTGATACTGTTGTTAGATGGCATCTAAATAAAGCAATGTGAGACAGCAAAACATAACAAACATGAGAATGGGAGGCACATGCATGTTAGATGAAAAAAAAAGCACAAAACCAACAGGTAGCTGCCTAGTAAGGACTCTATTCAGTAGAAATACGGATTTTGCTATAGTGACAGAATACATTCCTCCAAATTTCAAGGTTTTATGGTAACAGACACTAAGGCTAAACTGTGAAAAAGACTATTCTTTTCCACCCAACAGTGGCGCAGAATGATGGACACTTTTCTCTTCCACTTCAGCAGCTTGTTTAAATGTTCCTTCCTCTACCTAGAGGTGGCAAGGATACAACGACAACTCAGTTTCATCCAAGAACCTATCAGCTTTCTGACAAATCTCCTAAAACTACACTATCTAAATACTAGTCAAAAAATAAGCAAAATGTTTTACAATACTGGCCCAGAGTCATTGTCTGCTGAACAAATTCTGAATTTTGCCTACACTACAGTCTGTAAAGAAAAGCCCTGCTGGGCATAAAGCTGAAACAGCATCCCAACTGCTCTGTGGGACAAGGCCAGCTATGCACATGCCAAGAGACACTCTTTGGTACACTCCAGGTCTAAACTGACTTACAACTCACTTATCTGCTATTTGCATTGGTCCAAACCCAGAACTACTTAATCCTTCCTCATAAACTGTGCTCTTCATAAAATATTCCTGTGACAGAGTCTAAGTGCTGTCGTTATTTCAATTTTAATGAATACAGTAGGGGTGGATGAACCTTTTCAGTATTCTAAAGTATCTCCCAATAATGCTCAAAATTACTTGATTAAATAACAAAGACACTAGAGACAATGGCTTTGGAATCCTTATTGCATTTTACGTATTAAAATAACTGCAAATAAATTAACTTTAGTCATTAGGAAAACAGGAAATCACACGTGGAAGGGGAAATCTAAAAGACTAAACTGCTGTGAAATTCATATTTATAAATTAATGAGATTACTTATTACAGACTGCATGCATTTAATTAGGTTCAGAAACAAAGGAACACATTAATTCATAAGGATAGAGGGGGTGTATTTTTTGATATTAAACTCAAAGTTCATGAACAAGCTAGGCACCCAAAAAGCCAACAGTATTTGGTGGGCCAAGTTAAACCAAGCCATAAAATAACCTAAATAACTCATTGATGGCATAGCATCGTAACATTGCAAATTCTGAATTGCAGAAATTCATATGTAGAATTTCTGCTGAATAGAGCCTTACAGTAAATGTGTTAAGTTGTTAGTGGTTAACAAAACTAAGTAAAATATAAAATGCATGCTCAGCAACTACCAGTTAAACTCGCTGGCATTTACAGTTTTAACAGATCCATTATCAGCAATGGTCATTATGCCAGAAAAGAACAACTCCTAGATTGTAAGAATTTTTTTAAAAGCTTTAAAACTAAAAGCAAAAGCAGCCTCCATAAGCAAAACAAACAACAAAACAAAAGTCAAGGCAAATATTGCAAAAGAACTGCAAGTGTTAGATGAAAAAAATATACAAAAACCCAACAAGCAACAGAAGAGTGTGAAAGATGTCATGAAAACAAAATGACCCTTAAAAACCAATCCAAGCAGCTAAACCTGTTTCCTCCTGACTTCATGATGGTTTACGTATTTTACTAGTAAGCTTCAGAATTGTCATTCATACCTAACCAGAATGAATATTGTGAAGGTGGATCAAAGAATTCATTAAAATTATCAAAATCAATACATTAGGAAAAATCATGAAATACGTTAATCAAATAAAACATAAAACGTACAACAATGAATGCTTCAAGAAAAGTCATTAAAACAAATCCCTAATTTCTAAGTAACTTGATCTCTTTACCAATCAACTTATGTCTAGAATGCTATCAACTGAAGCTATGAGTTAAAGGGACACTGTAATTTTAATCCGGAAAAAACATATCCTAGACTGTAGATATAATCTCATTTCTGAACTCCCAATTAATTTCCTATTCCTTCAATAAGTGAACAAAAGAGAGAACTTTTGCAGTTATTGTACATTCTACTTGGAGGAGTAGACAAGCCACTTATTTTCTCATATATAATTTGCACATGAAGAATTTCACTTTGTACTTTCTCTGTCATAATAGTATTTATTAGTAGATACTTCTGCAGATTTTAAATCTGATCATCCCCAAGGGGGGCACATCTACTTCCTGCTTTACATAGTACCACAAAAACTTACTACTAGGTTTAAAAATAATGGAGACTTAAGACTTCTTTTTAAAAAAAACAATAGTTCACAGTGTCCTTTTAAACAGCCAAATATTCATCGTTTATTTGGCATGAGAAAGCTGAAAACATATCAGAATAAATGCTATTGATTTGTGACAGTTCCTGAATTGAAAAGGAGTCTTACCTTTAGATGTGACAAACAGTTCTGCAGGAAAACGTGCCAGTTATTTAAAAAAAACTGTTTCTGACTGACACACAACAGGCAGGTGATCAATGGATACAAAGCCTATGAGTAGGGGGGAAAAAGAATTGATCAAATTGCTCTTTGCAGACCTCCCAAATCTTGTACATTGAGAATGAGACACACAGCTGGTTCTTGTCTCTCACTCTCACAGTTTTAGCACAGCTGCCTTTCCCCTGCACTAGGTAGGACAAATATGCCAGGCGTGGTATCCTGGGTATAACCTACGTGCTGTAAGAGCTCACGGTGTACAACTGGGGCAGTGGGACCATGGTGAAGCTCCTTCCCTAGCAAGGCCTGATGTCAAACAAAGACTGTGAGCAGATCTCACCTTCTGTATGATATTCACCCTTTCCCTGCGAACACATGATTCAATTAATGGTGTCCAACATGCTGGGAGAGGGAACTGCCTCCAAGAATATTCAGGAAAAACATCATCAACTAAGTAAAAACCAAGGCAGACTTTAGGTTGTCAAAAATGTTACTGCTCCTTAAGGTCTACTTTTAGTAAGGATGAAGGCACAATTTAATTAAGTCTGTAACTATGTAGACTAACATGACTTCGCTTTGCTTTAGTAACGTAAGATGTATTTAAATATCACATACTTTAACAGTTTACAGCAGAACCATTATAAACACCAAATCTGATAGAAGATTATCTTGTTATGGAGCAAAATAAAAGAATGAAGATGAATAGGTAAACTGTAATCTTGATGTAACAATGTTTCTGACTTTATAAATAAAATTACATTGGGAATGCTAACATTGGTTACTTTACGTTACTCTTACATAAGGAGTGTAACCATGTACAATGACATATCTTTTCTGGTCTCAGAGTACCAGGAAGTAAAAAGTTCATGCCTAACATGAAACTGAGGATAAAACATTTTAGATCCTTGCATTTACTGAACATGGCAATTGTAATGCAAAATTTAACTCTACATTTCCAGCAAAGTGAAGTGATTCAACTTGAAACATGGCTGCCACGGTCACCAAGAATTACCAAATACTGTACTAATAAAAGATTTAAATCCTTGCTAACATGCAGGTGGCGGGGACGCCATATATATCTCCATATATATCCAAAAGAGATAATTAAAAGTATTGGAAAAAAGCCTGAAGGGTATGAGGAAAGGAGAAAACAGGCAGAGTAAGGCTGTAAACAGGCTGTTATTTTGCTGGGAAAGTCTTATCTGACACTTCTATCTTTTAATTAAGCATAATATAAATATACAGACTCCCTCAGAACAAGTTTTTTTGAGAAGAGACATTAGGTTAAATAACTCTGTGCTAAAATCCACTAAAACAAGCAAAACTGAACAGTGATTTCAAGACAAGTGAGATAACAGAGCACGTCTTGCACAAAGAAATCAAAATTAGAGCAAAAGCACATACACAGTGTGAATTTACCAATAAATAATATTACAGTTGAACTGAGGAGTTAAGATTTAAATTAATACAACTGTTAGCTTTTCCTTATATAATGGACTAGCTTAGAAGTCTAAGATAAGCAAAATGGAGAAGTTGAAATGTTTCTTTAAAATACCAGTGAATGCTTCTTTCTTGAACTCAATTCAAAGGTAGTCTGATAAAGCATCTCCACAAAATTTTTCAAACATGGCACATTCACTTCATTTTTAACAGCCTATTAAAAAAATACACACATAAATGGGTTTAAAAGTTTATACAGATGAAAATTTAGATATACATTAAGACATCCATAAATTCAAGAACATTCAAAAGTTAAATCTCACATTAAGTACTGGAAATATAAACAGTGGCATAAGAACTCATGTTATACACTAAAACAATATAGTTCAAAAAAACCCCAAAACCCATTAAAAACTCCACTACTTTCAGAATGTGGCTTGTACTCCATAATCAAAGAAGAAAAGGTATTTACCACCAACTAACAAATAAAAACTACACTTAAACTCTTTAAAAGCATATTTCACGTATTTAAAAAAATAATATCCATAACTTTTTCACTGATCCCCTCTTCAATGCTCCCCTTTTCTTATGTGTTCTCCAGTTCTGAAAATTGGAAATTTAGGAAACAATACACACGATTACCAGCCAACCAACAAGGTAAGTGGTCTTAGTTCAGCTTTCAGAATTAACAAAACAGATACATAGAGCCCTACACTTTTTCTACCCACTGTGCCCTTGAATATGGAATAGCTTTCCTTCCACAAACCAGGCAGCTACCTTCTTCATCAATACACCTGCAAGTCTCTTAGGTTTCTCTTTGGATGCCTGTGATGATCCATTTAAACATTTTCCTCAGCCTACTGTTTTATGTTGTTTCTGCCTTATTTAGCTAACTAGGGGGGTGTTGTGGAGACGGTTGGCTTTTCTGTAAGAGATCCTCCATACACATTACCTCCCTATAATATAAAGTATAATGAATTTTTTGTTATTTTTTCATTTCAAGTTATTAAAAGATACGTCATGTCCACCTTGTCAAGAACACTCTGAAAACATTCATGATGGAAAAGCACAAAAAAGCATCAACAGTACCTCTGTAATGCATACAAATCCAAAAAAGAAAGAACTGAGAAAGTAATTATGTTTAAAAGCATTTCCTATAGTCTTTTGCTATTCTTAAGCTGTAAGTTGATCAGTACGCTGCTAGCTCAACATGGAATATTCACCAGTTGTTGCCATCATCACACTTCTGGTTTGGGATACAACCTTGGGCTTATAAGATCAGCCTCAACTCCCCTACTGTAAATCATGCTGTCATCTGTCATTCCTGCAGGGTCCAAATCAGGTCATGTCTTTAAAATGATTAAAAGACTAAGCAAGAGAATGGCAGTAAACAAGCCACAATGTTGAAACCGAATAGTTTCCTGGCTAAAGCAATTTTCTGTACCCAAGATACAGAAAATCCTAGGTTAAGTTCTTTCATCTGCTACAAAAAGAGTTAAACTTGCACCTCACACCTTCCAAGAGAATGACTAACCCTATCAACTGCATCACAATCTGGAATGAGGCTCTCCGCTTCTATTTAAGAAGCTCCATTTGTACAAAACTATTAGAGACTCAATGAGTCAGAAGGAAAGATCAAACCTCCCTCGGCAGCCATTGAAAGTGCTAATACAGGCTATGCTCATAGTAAGCAATCCACAAAACAGCACATGTGCTCTGCACAGCCAGCCTGTGGTAACTGACATATAGTCCCAATTCCCAAACAGTGGTCTTGCCTCATTACTGTTCATAAAATTTCCACTATATATAAACTACAATTTTGCAAACCAACATTTGGGTTTATCTAAATGCTAAGTACTTTCACAATGAACCCCTACGCCAACTGCTGAGCAACTGTGGAGTTCAAAAGAACAAATGCATTCACTTTCTAATGAGACAAGTAATTCTGCTCTAGAAGAGCTCAAGTATGCCCAGGTTAAGATCAAGACTTGAGTCAATAAACAGCTACTAGTAACAACACAATCTTTTCTCTTAAGAAGAAACATTGTCTTCTTGCCAATGTTTTTAAAAAAAACACCAAAGCTGAGACCAGTGAAAGGAGAGAAGTATTTCCCCATGGCTCAGGGCCCCAGGTGCACAACAACCCTGGGCAGTCCTAAAGACTAGGGAAAGAAGGGCTAGAAAGCTGCCTGCAGGAGAAGGACCTGGGGGTGTTGGTTGACAGCCGACTGAACATGAGCCAGCAGTGTGCCCAGATGGCCAAGAAGGCCAATGGCATCTTGGCTTGTATCAGAAACGGAGTGACCAGAAGGTCCAGGGAGGTTATTCTGCCCCTGTACTCGGCACTGGTGAGACCACATCTCAAATCCTGTGTTCAGTTCTGGGCCCCACACTACAAGAAGGATGTTGAGGCTCTGGAGCATGTCCAGAGAAGAGCAAAGAAGCTGGTGAGAGGGTTTGAGAACAAGTCTTATGAGGAGCAGCTGAGGGAGCTGGGGCTGTTTAGACTGGAGAAGAGGAGTTGCCCTCTACAATTACCTGAAAGGAGGTTGTGGAGAAGAGGGTGCTGGCCTCTTCTCCCAAGTGACAGGGGACAGGACAAGGGGCAATGGCCTCAAGCTGCGCCAGGGGAGGTTCAGACTGGATATCAGGAAAAAATTTTCACAGAAAGTGTCATCAGGCCCTAATAGAGGCTGCCCAGGGAGGTGGTTGAGTCACCATCCCAGGAGGTACTTAAAAGATGGGTAGTCGAGGGGCTCAGGGACATGGTTTAGTGGCTGATAGAAATGGTTGGACTAGATGACCCAGGAGGTCTTTTCCAATCTAGTGATTCTATGATTCCAGGCCAAGGCGGCCCATCTGAACAACGGTACAGATTTCAGAGAGATTTATCTTTCTTTTCCTACAAGCTTGCTTAGACGGGATCCCAACCCAGTATGCTAGTCTTCGTAGATCCCATTCTACAATATGGGACCTACATGTCCCAGTTCTCCATATATACTGAGATATGCCCCTATAGTGTAATATGGAGACACGATCTGCCAATTTTCAGGACAGCATTCCGAACACACTGTGGCCTAACATTCACTAATACAGCTATCATTTTAGACAACAATCACAGCAAGTATCCCTTACAACAATGAAACTATCTAAGCTTGTGGTAAATGGTCAATTTAATGTATACTGAGCTGTCATAACTTCTTATTGACCTGCCTTTACATAACTGAGCGAAGCAGCCTGGGAGGAAGAACCTGTACTGAACAAATGCATTCTCACAAGCAGTGTTACAGGCACTGTACATCCAACACTGTGATGATATTGAAGTTTTTTTTCTTGTTCATGGCTGCTGAGTGAAATATCTGGCTTCAAATTTAGAATGCATACAGGAGATGACTGACTGCTCTTCCACTTGAACGATAATATCTCCTGAATACTCACCTCTACAAATATTTTTTGTTTAGTTAGCCAAAACCTATGTTCTTCTTGCACAAGAGATCATACTCTCCTTATCAGACTGTAAAAATGTTACATTTCTCAATTTATTCTAGAATGAGCTCAACAGGTTTCAGCTAATAAAGAAAAGTCACTGGGACTCTTGAGTGAACAAATATTAAACCAAGGAAATTTCCATTTTCTAGAGCAAGCTCTCTGGTGAGAAAAGGGTCTAGAAAATAGGAGAAGATGGGAAACTAATACACAAATTGCAATGACATTTCCCTTTAAAAAGTCATGTAGGTGCTTGTAATTTACTTACTAGTCTTTTTGAATCTGTAAAGGTGGAATATTGTGAGGATTCATGAAAGCTATTTTAACAATGAGACCCTAATCAAATTGAGGGCAAAGGAGGCAGGAAGAATAAATACTTACAGCAGCCACAGGGATGAGAATTTCCACAAACAAACCAGCAAGCGCATGTTTTATATCTTTATCTTTTACTTCCAGGAAGTATTGAGCACATTCCTTAATAAGGAAACATTAGAAAAATAGTTAGAAAAAAGAAGTCAAATGTCACTTTGCCATAAAAACCATCAAAAGTATCACATCAATTGTCAGCTTGAATTTAAAACATGCAATGTGTGCAAGTTAGTCTTATACTCCTTGACAATATCAACTTTACAAAACATCAGAAACTTTAAAACCTGTTTCCCCAGCAATTAGAAAGAAACTAACACTTGTAACACCAGATAGCTATTTACTTTCTACTCAGAACACAGAGTACTCAGAATGTAAGAGAATATAAATATTCACATTTTTCCTCAGATTATTCTGAAGTCATAAAAAGTAAATGCTTACCTCTTTCAAAATTACTAGAAAGTAGTACTTTTTTATATATACACATTTTCTACATGACTTTGATGCAAAGAAAATTTTATAGAAAAATAAATAATTCGTACACATGTATGCACACTCCACTACACCAAACTGACCACTCTGGACATAATCTAAAGCACCTACATGTATGTTAGATTTTCAGGACTGAGATCAATGTCAGCTCTAATAAAATTTATGAGCAAGTTGCAATAACTTCAGTTACCGTGGAATGAGCAAGTTAAATTAAGACTATTTTTAATCCACAATCAAGAGAAGCAAGCAAAGAGATTTTAAGTCTCTGAAAATTAACTGAAGTGTTTATTAAACAGAAGTGTTTCCTAGCAACTCAGCTGTTGAAAAAGATACATCAACTAACTTTTTTCTTTGACCCAATACTTTCATAAAGAACGAAAATTATTTGATTGCTCTCTATTTTCATTTAGTCTTGAATAAACTAATATATTTGCTACATTGCTAAGACAACTGATAAGGGGTTCTGATTATGCTAGGTACTCACAAACTGCAGAGAAACAAACAATACATACTTCTGAGAACTTATGAACTAAACAGAAAAGGGTGAAGAATGACACACAAGTACGGTGAATGACTGATCGCATCAAGCATCATTGTAGCTTCACGGCTTAATCAAAATCATCCTCATTTCAGTTTTCTATAATATTCATTTACCTGCATGAATTGAAATGATGCTTCAAAATCCTCCACGGGATACATCTTTACTCGAAAAAACTTCATTCCCATAATCAAACTGATGATGCTTTGTACTACGTGAGGAGATTGTTCTTTTTGTCGTAGTTCCTTTAACTCAGTGACAAACTTCTTCCTAACAGCTTGAAATCTGAACAAGGAATACAGATAGCAATTACTTGCATTCTTTTTTACTTCTATATGATACTATAATTTTGAATTGATTTCTTTAGTCTGTTAATGATAACAGAACCTACAGTAAAAGCAACACAAGCAAGATGAACACTGATACTTCAAGTCTAGGCATTTAAGAGCACCTATGACAATCAGCACATTAGAATATATATCATTAACTGAACAACTATTGATGGATACCAGGTCTCCTTTCCTTTCATGTACAAGTTGGTAGCAAAGCAATCTGGTATTGTCCTAAGGATTATTTCTTGGTTGTGCTGGAACATGAGACAGACACACCAGACTACACATGACTACACTTGACACTTAAGAGATTAGTTCCTGGGATCATTAATAAATGCCGCTATATTAAATAGTCTTTAAGTCTAAGGTCATTTTTCCCAAAATGTGAGAACAGTTAGAGACTGAACTTACTTTGATTGAGCAAGAACGCCTGTAACTTCTGCATATAAGTCTGCAATAATATGCACATTCCCAGTGTTGGTTCCTGAATACCTAAAGAGTAAAAAAAGGGGAAAAAAAGTTGTTAAATACAACTTTGTCCTTCTAAACACCAAGCGTGTTCTCAATTATAAACCAAAACTTTGTTCCATAACAAGGCAGATAATTACCATAAAAACAATGCAAGTCAAGTATAAAGAGTATGGGTGACATTTAAAGTGACGTAGCTTCTTCCATTAAGTGGACATGAGAGACATAATCTGCATAGAAGTTTACTATAGTGCTCCAAACTCAGACTTGTCGTACTCTGGCTGGCTATGCAAAACATTCTAAGCAAAATAAACTCAGCATTGTATTGAACACAGCTATGTTCTTTCAAAATATGTTTTCAGTTTAAAGATCCCAATCAGTGTTCACTAACCCTATTATCCCCTGTATGTTACAAGTCAGGCAAAGGAGAACAAATCAAACAATCAAGCACAGGCTGGTAATATACCAAGATATTTTCAAGTATACAAGTGAAACTTACCCTTCCTTATGTTTAAAGTGCTTGAAAGCCAAATTTAGAACTTCATGTACTAAAGGATCTGGTACTGGATGAACAGGTATCTGAAATGCAGATATCATTTACTTGAATATATATACACAGATATGTACGTGTGAAGTAAATAAAGGGTACTGTAAAAATCACTGTAGAAACCTCTCCCATCGCTGTAAAAGGGCACATCCTTTGTTGCCATATGATATCAAGCTAATTCTGCAACATATGAACATTTACACAAGCTGTATCAGTATTCTCCTAAATTATTTTGCATACTGGCTTTTAGGCTTTATTTATTTAATAATAACATAAACAACAGTAATGTAAACATTATAAACTTGTCATCAAAATATCATCAGACTAGGTTAACTATGCACATTTCCACACTTTCTACCTTGTGTGGTTTTACTACTACAGATTCAACCTCAAAATGCAATTCATCTCAATATAATGAACGAAAGTAAGAATGCAGAAGAGATGATCATCTCCATTTTAGTCTTTCTGCAGATGAAAGCAGCCAAAACATATGTAAAAATCTTCCAAGCAATAGGCAACAATTTGGTGAGAATCCAAAACCAAGTATTGTTTAGAAGGCCATTTTTTACTGAGGTTCTCTTTGACATCACTATTTTTCTCACATTTAAAAGAAAACACTTGCATAAAAATTGAATGCATTATTTAAGAAAAAAGCACTATATACAATTATGAAGTCATAATACCTTTCAAATTTCAAAGCAATTTCAATAGAGACTAGGATAACCCTACTAAACATTACTGCTTAAGAGTGATTAAGATGTTCACTAAAATATCTCAGAAGAAAAGATTACCGTCTTCTTTACAGAACATGAAGCACTTACTGCTTGACGATTTCATACTCTTCTGAATCAAGTAAGCTATTTGTTCAAGAACTTCCGAGCTACTGGAACTGGCTATTTACATGCATATTCATACAATGAGTAATATGTAGCCATTTAAGCAAAAGATTTTTGTTCCTACATAGGTCATGTCTGTCACCCACTTTTCAGTTGCTCTGTGCTTATTACAGAAAGGGCTGTATCATATCCCTTGCAGGCTCTAATACAGAGTATAAGATTTAAACAATGATAGAGCCCCCAGGAAGACAGGAAGACAGATGTAATGTGAATGTAAAGAGGTCTATTGACAAAAAGTCATCCTTTCTGCACTTTGTTTGACTGACCAATCGCAAATCCACATTACAAGCAGAATATACAAACTCTACCTTAGCTAATTTTTAAAATCAAGTTGACCAAAGGATGCCCTTTTTACCTGCCTGCTTCATATTTCAAACCCTTTATTACACTGATCTTTTTCTCTTGGCAAAAAATGCAAGAAAAAAATACTGCTACTTGAAGCCAAACTCTCTCCTCTTGTCCACACATCAACGAAAATTTTATACTAAGAGAAACTGTGTGTAACATCATCTAGCACTACAGTGTACGACCAAGCAAACTTAAATATTATTTCTAATTCTTTTTAAAAGTGACATTTTAATCTTGTCATTCAATGATCTCACATCGCATTTCAAAAATGCTTAAGCAGATAGAAGGTACTGAACATAAATAAAATGTTATATTTTTTTTACAGTTTTGCTTTTTGCAGCACATCAACAGTTTTGACTTAGTGGATCCAAGACGTGACCTGAGATAATGCAGGCATGCAACAAAAAAACAGGAGAGGCCAAAGGCTTTATGCACCTAAGAGTAAAATTACAGCCTTGTATATGCTCCAGTTTTTAGTACAAAAATATAAAGAATATCAAAATTGACATTATAAGCAAAAGATTAAAAGAAGTTTGCCAAAGCAAAAGAGCTTACCTGTTTTAGAACCTCTATTAAAACTAAACAAAAAATGAAATCTACAGCTAAGTCCCTCCTTTCAAGTAGATAATCTCTTTCACGTTGTTGGTCGTCCCTAAAATAAGAAATCAAGAACACACATATCATACGCAAGACCGAACACAAATATTGGAGAGAGAGGGTATACATCTTCCATGGAACCATTGTTGCACACATATATAAAATGAATGGTTAGAAAGACTGGGGTTTGGTGCAGCACCAACATCTTGCCCCCTCCTGAAAGGGCCCACCAACAAGTAGACAATTCAAAAAGGAACAAAGTAGGTTGGAATAATCAGCATCCAACTTCCTTCTATCTATCTACCCCAAAATCAATCAATTCGCTTCATGTTTATCATTTACGCAAATGACATAAGCCACCTCAAAGAAGCACGTGCTTTCTATGTAGATTTAGGTAATGACAGATCTAAATACAAAACACTTGTCAAATAAGAATAATGTGCACATTTTCTTATAAGAAAGCACACAAAAATCAGACTGGCCTTCTCACTGAAAACTCTTACCCCTTTGATTTTGTGCTAGATCGAGGTCTATATTCATAAGATTCATCTTCTGTTCCATTTTGACGCCTGTACCAGTCGAACAAGGTGCGTAATAAGGAGGGGAGACAGTGCTCTGCTACTGAGCTCATAGAGCTTATCAACTGAAAAAAAGCAAGAAAAATAGTTTAGCCTGATAAAGCATCAAAAAATCCTAGAATTATAACCATTTGTTCAAACGGGGGTTTAATATAAAAAACTCTATATCATATAATTTTAAAAAGTGGATACCTTATGTACCATTTTTACCCAGCACAATTACTGTAAATATAACACACTAAGTCAATTATTATGACAAATTTAAGCAGACAAAAATAAGAGCTCTTTAGATATTCTGCTCTGTTTTTAATAAATTTCACTGTCTAGATCTCAAGCTATATTCATTCTCAGCATAACTCCCTTATCTTCTCCCCTCTTTGAGAAAATTCATAAGTCGTAAACTTATCCGTGAAACAGTAGCAACAGAAACCATTATAGAACGGAGATCTTATATGAAGCTTAAATTCCCATGGCTCCCTTTAACATAAACAGAGATCATTAGTGCCCAGGCTTAAAGAGGAGAAGAGTGATTGGAGAAAGACAGCAGAAAGCCGCTATAAACTCCCTGCTGTGAGGCAGCAGGGAGCATGCCCACTCCCAAAACACTGATTGGAAAAGGGGAGTTATCAGGTTGCTCACTAATGCCAGGGATCAATTCCATCTTTCACATAAGAGGTTTCAACAGAAGCCATCATCATGCTATAACTTATCCATTATTCACTATTCCATAAATCCAAGATAATATCAATGCCATTATTTCTTTGTCCTCATTAGAAGTATCTTGGTTTTTCAGGTTTGTGCTGCACAAAGGGCACACACGTTGCTATAACTGCACAAAAAGATGAAGGCAGTTATTGCAGGCAACAGAAAACCATATGAAGCGAGTCCAGAGAAGAGCAACAAAGCTGGTGAAGAGGCTGGAGAACAGGCCTTATGAGGAGCGGCTGAGAGAGCTGGGGTTGTTTAGCCTGGAGAAGAGGAGGCTGAGGGGAGACCTCATTGCTCCCTATAACTACCTGAAAGGAGGTTGTAGAGAGGAGGGTGCTGGCCTCTTCTCCCAAGCGACAGGGGACAGGACAAGAGGGAATGGCCTCAAGCTCCACCAGGGGAGGTTTAGGCTGGACATTAGGAAAAAATTTTTCACAGAAAGGGTCATTGGGCACTGGAACAGGCTACCCAGGGAGGTGGTTGATTCACCTTCCCTGGAGGTGTTTAAGGCACGGGTGGACGAGGTACCAAGGGGCATGGTTTAGTGTTTGATAGGAATGGTTGGACTCGATGATCCGGTGGGTCTCTTCCAACCTGGTTATTCTATGATTCTATGAAGCCTTTTTAACACTGAAAAGAAATAGAAGCTAGCAATACTCTGTGGGCTTGCTATAATGCCTTGCATCTTGGAACAAAGGATAAATTTTGAGAATACCTTCACTCTTATACTAGTATACATTGAAATCTTTACGACTTGCTTTGGAGCCAAGCATGTTGTAAGCCTGCTCCTTGTGTACCAATATCCATACAAAATAAAAGCCAGTCAATCAACCAACATATATCAGACTTATAGAAACGAATAGAAAAAACAGCTGTGAAATTACACTGTGATCCCAAATGAAGTAATGCATAATAAACAGAAACACATAGAAATTAAGATGTTGCTCACGAATTTTCTGATGTGGCAAGAGTTCTGACAAGCTTCCTTGGAAAAAACAATAGTAAAAGCTTGTGGGGAGGGAGAGGAGAGGAGGTAAGAAAGCAATGAGGCAACCTAAGTCATTTGCGGGCTATTGTTAAAAACTATTACCCTTCAGTAAGAGGAAGCATCAGGAAAAAAAGAACTCAAAAGACTCATGGATAAAGCTTAAGAAAATCTTCACCAAGGTTTCAAGTGCAAGAAATGCCTGTTCCTTCATCAGCTTGGGGTACTCAGAAAGCAAAAACCCTCATCACGAATTACTAAACTGGAGGTATTATACTCAGCATAAATCAAGGTAACTGGTAATCTTTAGAATGAAAGCTAAACTTGATGAAGAAGGGATCTATCACCAACCACAACAATCTAAAGCATGGTTGGCCTTCAGAATTTACTGTCAGTTTACTCCAAACACTAGGGAAATAAATTATCTTTCTCCAAAAATAACAAGGTGTCTTTCAATAAAAATTATGATATATCTGGGATGTTGCACAGAGTTATATTCATACAGAAACAACACACACACAGCAGGACACGAACAGATCAAGCAAACACTCAAGTTACCCTGTACTACCAGTGTAAGATAACACAGACTCTGCCTTCCTTCTGAACTGACGGCTGTATTGGTATAAGAAAAAGAAAGAAGTTGCATTTTAAGCTTCATTAAACCTTTTTCTTGGGTCTTCCTGCAAGTTTACATAGTATGTTAGTACTACAACCATTCATAAACCTTCCAGCAGCTAGGCAATCTACATCATCTTCCACAGAAATAAGCTGTATCACACACACTAGAAAATTTGTCTTTGGTAGAATGCTAAAACCAGAAACTATTGGCATTACAAAGCATTTTCCTCTTAAAATGAAAAATCAATTTTACATTATAATTATGTATTTCCTTCCAAGTTTTGCATCCTTAAAATTCCAACGAAAAGGCATTGGAATTATCAGGAAGATGAAAATCTTTGCTCATATTATGTAGCCACTAAGCAGAAAATTAGCAATGTGCTTACTGGTTTTATTTAAAATAATTACCATACTACTTGGATATTAAATTTGAGATCATATCATATAAAAAAAAATTTTAAATCAAAAAACCCACTTATTTTTGTGTTAACTTATGCCTATGTTGAAAGCAGCTATATAGACAAAGAGAAATCCTGTAATGCTCAAGAAGACAGGGCTGGATTAGTCATCATGATGTATACTTATATTTCTCAGAATGAAAAAGCAAAGCTGCTCCAGTCTTACAAGGCAATAACACACTGCTAATTGCTGTGCTTAACATACTCAACAGCATATTGAGAGAAAAAGAGAGGGAGAGGGAGATGTAAAATTGTAGTAACATAGTAAAGCCCAAATTGCAGCTATGGCCAAAAATCCTGATCCTAAACACATTGCTCAAGTAGTGCCTTATCAAAAACAAGCCTGAAGCCCAGAAACACCTGCTTTCAGCAAAGTCACTGAGGTAGCCAAGATATAGTTCTGCATGATCATAAAGTTCTGGTGTCTTAGGACAAGAGTAGGAAATTGCCAAGTATGATTCCTACAACAAACAAAAGAAGAAAAATACATGCTATTTCAGTTTCCAGCTGTACAAGCAAAAATATTTTAGGAAATGCAATATACGATCTATAAAAAAAATTCTCTCCAGTAGCTTCTTGATGTGCTGGGAATGATAAAGGGGAAGCATTGGCACCAAAATGCTACAATTTTTAACAGTTTAGAAATGTTTCAACATAAAAATTTCCTTCTTATTTTACAAATCATAGAATCATAGAATCACTAGGTTGGAAAAGACCTCTTGGATCATCGAGTCCAGCCATTCCTATCTGCCGCTAAATCACGTCCCTGAGCACCTCATCTACCTGTATAAAGTTTCATCTCCTCTAGCTAAATTTACACTTTTGTTCCAATTAAAACTTCAATGATGAATAGAAGAATTGCAGTATTTGAAATTTAAAATATTGATGGTTTTGCACACTCAGATCCAACAGCAGTCCTCATGGTCTAGTTATGCTTCCAACAGAAAGCTCTTATATTCCCATTAAGCAGCTATGTTAATTTGTCATTCTAGGGACAGGCAACACGACGCAACCTTTCTCCTCCATTCCTGTTCTCATAATTTCCTGAGCTGAGAGTACCTTCTTACTCCCCAAGTGACTCTCATGTTTCAACCATGCTCTTTTTACTCATGAAGTACAATACTTACTAGTTCAGAAATGACATAAGTAAAGCTAAAGTCACTTTTTAGACTCAAATTCCTAATTCCTTAAAGAACTTTGGATGAACAAAGCTGGCCTAGTGGCAGCTCTAGCTTCTCTGTTGTAGCTCACTGGCTGCTGTGGGCGTGCAGTCTGGATCCTCCTCTCTCCCATACTTTGCCAATCTCTGTTTATTCTGCAATCTTCTTGACTGCTGAGGAATTGATTTAATATGCATTTCCTGCACCCAGCAATGAACAGAGAGAAGCAATCTTAATTCCTTTTGCCAAACAATATTCAAAATTCCGTATAAAAAAATCACAACCCCTGTCACCACAAGGGAGCCATTCTGCTGAGACTCTCTAAAGCAGCTATTCAGTACCATTAAAATTCGTATCTCAATGAACCTGAAATATCAGATTACAAATAACAAAAAAACAAAACAAGAACTCACACAAACACACACACATACATATAAACACACAAGCAAAATGAACTCTTTTTAAAGTACTACTTTTTCAAGTAAATTAGTTTATTTCTGTATTACAAGATTGCAAAAGTGACATGCTTTAATTTTTACTTATCTTACCACTGCATATTCTTAGGATCTATAGGTAGTATACAAGACTATTAGTGATTCATAAAAAACATCCTTAACTGAGGAAAACTGTGGTGGTAGGAAAGGCCAGAGGTAGCAGAAAAACTAGTAATATTACTGATTTACAGGTTTTCTTAGATCATCCCTATCCTACACCTTACTCAGCCTTTGGCCAGCTTTAGAGCAATATACTATAGCTACCAAAAAATTATGCCCTATACCCATCTCACCCATTTTCCTTGCTTAGGAGTAAGCTTTCATTTAGTAGATAATGGCCTTACAGCAGGTTAGATTAGAAAACATTAGAATACCAATTAGGATTTTGGTAGTGGTTTTGCAAATATTACATGGTAATATCTGTTTCTCTTTGGGGAGGAGGGAAGAGAGGAGCATGGATGGCTATTAATTGAAAGGTAGGAGGAGGTGCGCAGATTTCATTGCAACGTCTAATACCTGTATCCAAGGAGTAATGCAAAGCATGAAACAAATATGGTCAGAACACTAAATTTCATACAATAAGATGCTATTCAGTAACAGTTAAGAACAGGAACAGGTAAGTAACGCGAATTCATCTGAATGCTGCCTCTCCACTACAAGGAAGCAGATACATAACAAAAATCAAGCCTATAATGTGAAAGAATTAGAAATACAGTAAATTAACATGAATAAATTGAGTAGAGAGTTATTCCAGGTATAGTTCACATATAGCAAGTGAAACAGAATATCATCACAGTGTGACTATATACTCAAAGGACAAAATAACATTTTCAATCTATCTTGTGCTTTCTGCCACAGAATCTAAAAAAAGTCCTCAGTTAAAGCCATGTTACTGAAGTTGACACTATTTGCCTATAAAAGCAGAACCCCAAACACTGAAATAATAAATGTTGTAGGCTGAGGTTAGACAAAGTCTGTTAACAGGATTAAAAACAAATCAAGTCTTTTTGCCCCCTACCATATTTTAGCATCTTTCCTCCAGCAGCTTTCACTGCCAACTTCAAGTAATTAAACTGTTCCAGTAGTTTCTATCATATTCTACAATGGAAAATAAAGTCTAACATTAAAAGTCAAAATCTTCTGACTGGTGGAGCACCTGCCTTATAAGCTCAGGCAGAGAGAATTTGGCTTATTTAGCCTACAGAAGAGAAGGCTCTGGGCAGACCTTATAGTAGCCTTCCAGTATTTTAAGGGAGCCTACAGGAAAGATGGGGAGGGGCTCTTTATCAGGGGGTGTAGTGATAAGACAAGGGGTAGCTGTTTTAAGCTGAAAGAGGAGAGATTTAGATTAGATACTATGAAGAAATTTTTGAGGGCCATGAGATACAGGAACAGGTTGCCCAGAGATGTTCTCAGAGCCCCATCCCTGAAAGCGTTCAAGGCCAGTATAGATGAAGCTTTGAGCAATTTGATCTAGTGGAAGGTGTCCCTGCCCTTGGCAGGGGGCTTGGCACTCAATGATCTTCAAAGTTCCTTTCCAAACGAAACCACTATGATTCTATGACTCAGATGTGGTTGTTCCAAGTCACATAAAACCAGAAGAACTATTCTGCAGAAACAGAGGCCACCTTAATACAATAAAAACTGCCTTCAATTACATGTCTCCTACCTGATCAAACTGAAGATCTTCACCTCTTTGAAGAGATCTGGACAAGAGCTTTTCCTGTAAGGAAACCAAACAAAAAAAGAAACATGAATTTCAAAATGCAATTGACTGTTATCAAGGATCAATTCCTTCTTTCTCAGTTATATTACAGGCGAAAGAAATAATGTTCAATGTGAATATTTGCATTATTTCTCAGACAGAACCATTTCTGAAGACATTAATTATATTCACAAAATAGAATAATACAGGTCTAAAATTAATTTGGTAGCTTAATTGTAATAACACTGAAGACCGACAAAAATAAAATGCCAAGTACCTCTCCCAAACAGTCAGGCCTGCAACAGTGTGCTCAACAGAGATGGCAGGCAGTGGGTGCCAAGCACAATTTGGAAGGAAAGCCATTCAAATCTGAATTAACAACTATGTTTGTGTTCATACAAAGCAGTTATTGTAAGCTACAAGAATGATTTTTTAAATGCATTCACAAAGGAAGAAACAATTGTTCAATGCTTTTCCAATTTGTGCTTTCCCTGAACTGCAATGAGAATCAGCTAGAAAACCTAGTTCATGAAAAGGAGAACGTCAATAATAACTTGCTTTGCATTTGCAGTAACTTTGTAAGGTACAGAAAAGATGGAATACTACTAGAATTTAATTATTACAATATTTCGTTGTACCATAAGACAAATTGCTCTGTTAAACGCAAAATTAAATTATATTCCTGACAAAATAATGTGATAAGAATTAAAGCATTAAGAAAACAGAACACTCGGGAACTGTGACAGTAATACTGTTGAGAGAATCAAATTATACAGTTACAAGAAATACAAGTTTTATATCTTGCTAGAGTATCTTGGGAAGTAAAACAAGGGAAAGGAGAAGACCAGAGAGAAAAAAGACTAAGTTCCCTGTACTTGCTCTGAGGTTCAATGGTTTATGGCCAGTCGAGTGCCACAGTAACAGCTTTAGGGGCATACTACAAAGCAGTCAGATACATAAAGATGTGATGAGCATTTTCTGCTACTTCAAGAAAATTTTAACTGCTTTGTACTTTATTATAAGTGAATAAAAATGTTATCTTTGACAAGGAAGTAGAGAAAGTACTCAAGGTAAGGTTTAACAGCTCACAACAGATTGCAGTAAGCAAACACAGAGCTTTTATGGGGCAATTTAACTCAAGTAGCAAGCTGGAAGAGCTGTTAACTTTCCTGGTCTGGAGGTGTCAGTGGTACCTATAGCCAGTACTGCTCTCAACAGGTTGTGCCTCAATTAACACAAACTAGCTGCTTAGTAGTTTACCAAGAGACAACACCCAGGTGTCAGGCTGCTGACAATTTTAAAAGTCAATATTGCTTGGCATACAACACTTGCAAGGCTGCAACAGGCAAGCTATATGATAAGCAGACACAAATTGGAATGGCACGTACCAAGTCCAAGATACGACTTGGCAGCTTATTTTTGCTTGCCTTAATCATAATGTTGAAAATACAAGGCAATTTCTGGCATTTTCTGCTATGAGTGTCGTTATATTCAGTGATCACAAAAGGACACAATCTCTGGCAGATATTAGATTCTCTGAAAACTCGAGTTCAACATTGCCCAAGAAAAAAGTATTTGCCTACTCTGAAAGTATAACTTGAAATAATAGAAGTACCAATTCACAAGTCAGACCATTTTCACTTTCTATAGTCCAAAGAAACTCACTTAATTATCTAACAAACACTGTCACTTATGTACAATTCCAGCATGCCTAAATAAAGAACATTTTAAAAAAGACTGGTTTCAGGAAAATACATTTAATGTTCTGAAATACTTCTAATTGTTCATCAAAATATTTATTAGCCCGTGTTCTTTCACCGTGTATTCAAAAGTGAGGGAGGATAAGTTTAAGATACTGGTAAATAAACACCTTTTTGAATCTAATAAATGCATATGATTTTATACATTAAATCTGTTCAAAATACTGTTATGAGATCTGACATTTTGCAGTAGATACCAAAAGCTCCAGAGAGCACGTGCAAACCAGAATTCCCTTTCAAGCAGAATTCTTCCCTCCCTTTTTTTTTATAAGGAAAGATCTCCTGCAGGTGAATTCATGTTATCTGTGCTATACTTTGAGATAAACTGCACAAATAATTGTAATCTTATCTATAAAGCAGAAACATGAGATGTGTTCCACCCTATATAAACATCGTATACTGCTGAAGACGCTGAAGGAAAATAACCAGAAAACTATTTCCTGAGAAGATGGAAAACTGACTTTCCTGTAAGATGATAAAAGTCAGGTTCCTTACGTTTCCTTATGATACAACACCTGAATGTGCCACATTTCCATCACGGTACTACAAAGCCATTATCCAGGTGAACAAACATTGGGTTTATTATACCCACTGCATGTGTCTAAAACCAGAAATAACTGAAGAAAATAATAACAAATCAAACAGAAGTGAAATAATTTCTAAGTCTTTAGACAAAGAAGTTGAAATCCATGTCAACTGATAGTAAACTACTTTTAAGGTACTTCTGAAAGCTTACATTTCCCCCATTCAATACTAATTGAGACACTTCTGTAAATCAAATGTTTTGAGTATCAGAAAGACCTTACAAGTTCATAATCCTATTATTTTTCAGTATTAAAGACATTAACTGCTAAAAAGTAAATATCACCGTGGTTAAAGTACACCAAAAAAACAAATGCAACATGATCAAATAATACTCTTTAACCTAGTCACAGGTATACCAGGGCCTCTGAATTTTTCGTATGGCTTTAAAGGTTATTTTCTTTCAATGCCTTCTTCTGACTCTGCTTTGTCACGGCCCTAGTCATCTCACGTGACTTAAAAAAATCTGTCCAACATTATAAAGTAAATGTCTGGAAACTTTCACTGAATTAATAATTTATTTTCCTGGCTTCCTGAAGTTCAGAGAGAGATGGAAGTAATAGGTCTATATTTATCTTTTACAAGTGAAATGAAAAAAAACCCACTATTGAATTAACCAAAGAGCAGTTTGTATCCATTGTGTAAAGCAGAAATGTCAACATAAGGCAGGCAGCAGAGATCAGGATGTAGACAGACGTGCCTGCGCTGTGCAAACAACTGCATCCGTGGAAAACGGTACCACCCATTGGCCCCACTCCAGTATTCACTGGCACTGTCGCCTGGTGACTAGCACACCTCAGCAGGGCAGCTCAGGTGAACACAGCAAAACTAGTGCACTTGCTTCTGCCCTCCAAGCTGCAAGTGAAAAAACAAACAAGAGATGCTGCTTTGCCTCCCCGGCCCAATTGCTGGGCAGCACCTGCATCCTTTTCCCGGTGTCAGAGCAGCGTATGAGGAAACTGCATTAAAGAAATGCAGTGTGCTACATTTTACAGATGTCAGGCATGTTTTTGAAAGCACCTAGGCACGACTCACAAAAGCGTGCAGTATTAGTCTGAGCAACGATTGGCTTCTGTGTGATGGGATAGAATCATAGAAGCACTAGATTGGAGAAGACCACTTGGATCATCTAGTCCAACCATTCCTATCTGCCACTAAACCATGTCCCTGAGCACCTCATCTACCCAACTTTTAAACATCTCCAGGGCTGGTAACTCAACCACCTACCTGGGCAGCCTGTTCCAGCGCCTGATGACCCTGTCTGTGAAAATTTTTTTCTGATATCCAGTCTGAACCTCCCTTGGTGCAGCTTGAGGCCATTGCCCCTTGTCCTGTCCCCTGACACTTGGGAGAAGAGGCCAGCTCCCTCCTCTCTACAACCTCCTTTCAGGTAGTTGTAGAGAGCAATATGGTCTCCCCTTCAGCCTCCTCTTCTCAAGGATAGACAATCCCAGTTCCCTCAGCCTCTCCTCATAACACTTGTTCTCCAGCCCCCTCACCAGCTTTGTCACTCTTCTCTGGACACGCTCCAGAGCCTCAACATCCTTCTTGTAGTGAGAGGCCCAGAACTGAAGACGATTTGAGATGTGGTCTCACCGAGTACAGGGGCAGAATAACCTCCCTGGACCTGCTGGCCACACTTTCTGATACAAGCCAAGATGCCAGTGGCCTTCTTGGCCACCTGGGCACACTGCTGGCTCATGTTCAGTTGACTGTCACTCAAAACCCCCAAGTCTTTCTCATCCAGGCAGCTTTCTACCCACTTTTTCCTAGTCTGTAACTCTGCATAGGGTTGTTGTGTGCCAAATGCAGGACCCGGCATTTGGCCTTGTTAAACCTCATGCCATTGGTCTCAGCCCATCAGTCCAGCCTGTTCAGATCCCTTTGGAGAGCCTCCCTAACCTCCAGCAGATCAACGCTTCCTCCCAGGTTAGTCTGTTAATAAATCTGTTGCCAACACCAGTGAAATCCTCTTGCTGGTTTTGACTTAAACATGAGACTGAACTATAATTTAGTAAGTTAGCAGCTTACCTAAGTTAATAGCCTGATAACTCAATAGTACCATGTTAAACCATCTGTTCTTTAATTCTAACCATCTATATTTATGTGTAGCTGGACAGAACACAAGGTAACTGAATTTGTCACCAATCTTGGTATAATTTGTTTCACATTCGGGGAAGGCTGGTACCATGCCTCACGGTCATCTTTGCTCAGCTGAAGAAGAGTATCTTAAGCTATAATAAATCAGGGCTGAGCCCTTGTTCCTTTAAAACTATATTCTACTATAAAAGACTTAGGATAATTTTTTTTTTTAAAAAAAAAAGTGCTTTGTGTTTTAGCTTACTCACTAAAAGGATGATTCCTTCCCATGGTTACACTTACTACTTGAAACATTTATTTTAAACATTTGCTGAGAAGCTTTGGAAACTGCAGTATTAAAATTTCGCAAGCAGACAACTCTTAATTAAATCAGTGAAAGGAAACAACTTGGTTACTCAGTGAGCATCCTACCTAAACTCACAGCCAGAGAAACCTTTTAGTTACCTTTTAAAATCACAAGCCAGTAACTTCTAAATGAAACCCAGGCACCCAGCCAGAATATTACCACCCCCTCATGCCGCAGGTGTTCTCTTGATCTGAAGTTCCTGTTTTTATTTTTTTTAATTATTTCCTAATTAATTTTTGCTCCTCTGCTGACTTGTTCATCTTTGAGTTTCAAACACTGTCTGGCTCTTAACTTTAATTGGTCTGGCTCCAAATTCTAACAGCTTCATCTAACAGCTTAGCTCCGTCTAACACATTAAAGATTTATGTAACATTATATACATATTCTCCACATTATTATTTGTAGCCAAGTCATCCCACAAAATCAAATCACACTAAAGTGACAAAGGGCTTTCCTCTCTTCCATTAAAGCTTTTTCTTCAACTTCAGTCAGCGCCTTTCCTGTGCCCCTTCAGCCTTTTATCTTTCTTTTTAAATGTCATACACTAGAACTGAATATTTCGTATTTATATCAAACACTATGTAGAAAAATGAAACCACTTTAGTATTTCCTTTCATTGAAACACCTAAGAATTCCATTCTACTTCTTTGTGCTATACAGGCTCAGGTTGTTTCACTTTTCCACAGCCTTTGGCATCACTTTTGGATTGTTTTCTACACAGTACCTCCTTCCCACCAACAGAAAATAAGGAACGCTGGCTCTATGTGTAAATTTACATCTGACTGCATCGAAAAACATTTTGTTTAACGAAATTCCACTTAGCAAGTGAACCCAGATAGAATTGTTCAAGACCTCCACAAATTACTGCTCCAGTAATATTCAGAATTTCTTGGTTTATCCCTCCCCCCAAAATTATACATACTTTATACACAGAAAATACTTTTTTCAGAATCTTATTAGTGAAAAATCCTGACTAAAGTAGACTTCATGTAATCACCATAAAATCACCAAACAATAGAGCTCAGAATCACTCTTCTTGTGCATTATTTCACTAGTTTTATGGGTTTTCTAATTTTTAATCTGGCGAGATATTTTGATTTGTTATGATTAACAGATTTAAAAACATCTGTTTAACTAACAGTCAACAGCATGAAGGGAGACACAGCCCAGGATTGTTGTTAGAGTATTTATTTAATCTGGTCTAAGGATAAGTTTTACAGCACAAGGGAACTCCAGAGCTATATTTACATTGCTACCAGCATTCTGGTTAGGAGATTTAACTCCAAACTAGCTGTGTCTACTGGAAAAGCCTGTAGCTTTTCAGCTCATCTGAATCACAGCCAGTCTGTCATTCTGGCCAACCACCACCCTCCCCATACCTTTAGCAGATAAATGGACAAGTAGCTGAGGGAGCACTGCTGGTGGCAGCAGGCACACAGACCACTCCACACAGAGCGCTCTGCTTTTCCACCCACAGCATCACCATTCTCTCCTCTCCTTTCTTAGCCATGTAACCTCCACCACTCACACGCTCCTTTTCCTACAAAGTTTATCTGCCTTCTTATCAAACCCTGCTAACGCCTAATTCTCCTGGATGTCTATAAGGAAACAGTCAAGTTATGTTTAAGTTGTAGGCTTGCCTGGCAGACAAACACACACTGTACACTTAAGTAGGAGTGTAAAAAGAAATGCTTCCTTCTCCTCAGCCTTTGATCTACTAATGGTTTTAGTTGAAGATGATTCAATCAGCGACACCACAGAACATGCTTAGCTCCCTTTTTGTGTTCTTTTGGACTGCTGCTCATAACATTTATCCTAAAGTTTCAAAATTGAGGTCCAAGTGTTCCACACACCTTCTTCTGTAATAGGGTCATTCAAAGCAATAAAGAACACTCTGCAAGCAGCAGTTGCAAATATACGCCTTTCAATTTACTTGACTATCTGGTTATCTCTTCATATTATTTTATCTTTTGCCTGTAAATAAAGTAACTTAAATTTACTATTTGAACACTCAAATTCATTGCATGTCAAATCTGTTTTATGTACTTGACCTATTTTGTCCAAGATATGGTAAAGCAGAGGTTACAGACCCTTGCGTATATGTAAGGAAGTAACAAAATTTTAAACCACATTCAACAAAATAATTGCATTTATATAGAAATAGAAACTAAATGTATATTGCAGGCAGTGGAGAACATCCTATAGTGCTATAGCTAAATGCATGGATTTCTGTCCATTCTGAGATCAGCAAGCCTGTCCTGCACATCATTCTTTACCTTCATACGATGAGAAGAAATGAGCAGAAAGAAGTTGTCCTACGCAAAAGCAAGTAGACAAAAGTTAGAGAAAAAACAGCCGTAAGAGGAAGAGATAGAAAGTGGACCTGACGTGTGGCGGGTGGCAGCATGTGTTGACAGAAGGAGAAATGGAGACACAAGCATTCGAGGACATGTCCTTCCAGCCCCAAGATCAGGCCTGCTTTCTGAGAGGGGTGACCAACGAACAAATGAACTAACAAATTCCTTTAGGGATTGCCTAAATATGGTGGTCACAAGGAAAAGAAACTAAGAAAGAATTAAGACTGCAACCGTATGCACATGGCAAACATCAAATTCAGCTTACTGTAAAGTTCATTCTACAGAGTCCTACACAGGTGTTATATGAGCATTTGTGTCACATCCTGCATGAACAGCATGACTATAGGATTGCAGCAATTGGTAACAAAGGTGAGCATTTGTGTATCTGTCCCTTTCATTATAAAATCTGAGGGGTAGGAAATAAGGCAGGGCAGTATGGAGTGGAGAAACTGATTTTTATAGTTATTTGCAGCTAATAGGAGGAAATGGGACACCTAGAACAATGATTTACTTGATAGCTTGCCCATAATACAGCATTATCTTCACATCACGCCTTGGGCATAGCAGAGTCGTGATTACCTGTCACCACACAAAGTTATGGGGTCATTGATATTTTAAGGTTTTTTTTAAATGCTATTACAGCCAATAAACTTCTGATTTTGTAAAATAATGACCTTGTGCATCTTCAGCACTAAAATTAAGATAAATATTAGGTGGCAATAAGGGTTTTCTTCCCCCAAAAGGAAGAGGTTTTCTTCCCCTTGAATGAAAAAGATTGAGAAAAATTGCACTACAAATTATCTTCAAAACAAGTTTAATATGAGAATTAAAGGAGGAAAAAAAAGCACAGGAACAAGAACATCGAGGAACTGAGCAAAGTCAAGAACATCAGAAGCTGCTTTATAACATGGAAGACATTGCTTCTGTATTACATTACACCTGCAGAGATAATATTACCTTAAAGAAAGTCTCTCTGCATGCTGTTGACTGTTAGTTAAACAAATGTTTTTAAATCTGTTACTAATAACAAATCAAAATCACAGTTGCAATACACTGGGTATGACCTTTACAGATCACATTGTTGAGACTAGAGGGTGCCTTTGCATTTTCCATTGAACATCAGGACAGTAAATCACTTGCGTAAAAATCCCCAAACCCTACAGCTTAACGTGATATCACCTCATAGCTCAAACAAATTGAAAAAAAAACCCAACAAAACAACAACAAAAAAAGACCAAAAGACAAATCATAACTCAGTGAAATTTTCAAGTTAAAAAAAAAAAATCTATTTATTGCAAGATCATGTGGTCTGAATCAGCAACAGAATTTTGCATTTTGCCTAATCTGCAATATGCACTAGCTATTATATTCTTCTAGATGACAGTGTCATTACTTGGGAGAACAAACCACTTGCATCTTTTCTTGAAAGTATATTGTCAAAAGATTATTTCAAAGAAACGTCGACAGGAAACACTTTACAGTGTTAATGAAGGAACATTTTTTTGTTGTCGCTATTTCCTGTTGTGACTGTAGAGAATTTACGAACACTGAGAAGTCTTGTTTCCAGTAACCACTACAGAACGTTGTAACGGAAGTCAATAAAGTATAATCCAGGTAGCAACCCTATCTGCAGAAGCCAATTTATCCTTGAAGTTATCCCTTTGAAGAGTCAACAATATATGGGAATGGTTTTCAGTAACCATACATACGATAAATCAGCCTGTTTTAGAACAAAAGCAGGACCGTTTCAAGGGCTATTATGAAGAAAAAAGGACTCACCAAAGGTTCAGCCATTACAACTTCAATTTTCTTTTCAGCTTGAACAGCAAATTCAGCAAAGAGGCTTTTGATGACATACTCGCCAGGTTTGACATCTGGATCAATAGTAATGTTAGACATGATGATGCCTCTCTTTTCCAAGGTGGAAACAACACTTGGAGAAACTCTGCGTTTATTTACTCTGCTGGATGGCGTGGAGGCTATAGAAAAAAAGAAAAATAAAGAGCGTTAAATCTGAGCTTCTAAACAATGCCTGTCACTTCTTTACTTTCCTGTTCGCAACACAAATATATTCACACAGTAAATTCTGTAAACCAGAATAAGGAAATAACTAGCTGTAATATCCTGCATTAATTACTTCTAATTAGGTGGGAAATTCTACTCTAAAGATAAGTTGCATAAGGGTTCGCAATGAAAGCAATTTTTGTTACGGATAAAACACAAAACTGTCTTATGCCATCTGTACAGCCCCATTCTGAACACAACTGTATGATGATAACGATAAAGTGTACAGCTTTGAGTATCTAGTATCTTTAGTACAAGTATGACTAAAATCAAAAGGTTCCACTTAAAGGGTTATTTCTCAATATTGTGAGAGGCATCTGCTTGATCCAATTTTTAGAAATAGTCCATTAAATTCAAGTTTCTACCTTGAATCCAAGTATCTTCAAGATAAATACTACCTTGGCCCTTCTTGGCACTTTTTGTCAGTAAGCCAATTTTCCTAACATGAATGCTAGACATGTTTCTAGACATGTCATGCTAATAATTTTTCTCCACTCCCCAGTGATAAATCTGAAAGACCTTTTCCTTATCAGATATATTAACTGATCAATGTAAGTAAGACTGTCTCGTCCTCTAAGGATTACCACCTTCACTCTTCTACTGAAATTGTCATATACTAAGTTCACATATATTTATCCACATTTAATTTTATTTTTCTCACTAAGCACTCAAAAATAGTTCTTTATTACCACAGCTGCCACCCAAAGTGAACTGCAGTACCAAAAATCAGGTATCAGAACTCACTCATATGAGTTTAACACACATGTAACAATTAGAGCAAATAATTACAATTCTTGCCATGGACAGGATAAATCAAAATAAATATTGGCATCTCTACTGATGCCACAGATCTATCCAGAAAGGTCTGACATATCTCTAACGTATTCCATGATTGCAGACATCATCTTTCCTAATAATATCAAGATTTCTATTAAGAATTAGTACCTACTGATATTAAGATTTTAAAATCTAAGATAGTTGTAACAAGGTGCCTAGTCTCAGTCTATTTTATTACATATCACGATTTGTTCAGATAAGCTTCTTTAAGACTTTCCACAGTTGAAGTATGAGGAGATGCACTTGGACAGTTTTAATGAACTTCCAAAATTTTGGGGTATTTTCAACTTGAACATGTGGAATTCCTATTAATTAAATACTATCCACGATTTTCACTCAAATATTTTTTCAGCATTCAACTCATTCATTAAAATACTGCTTGCCACGGAGACCAAACTTTTGGTACTTCACTTCGCATCTTTCCCAGGTCTGAGTCTCAGTCATTCATAATTCCTTCTATCACTTCAAAATGTTGCATTTTACATAACTCGGACTTGCTCAACTTCTATGGAGTATTAATTTATCAAATGTTTTACTGAAGTGAACAACAATTCAGCATGAGTGAAAACAGAACCGTCACAACTCCCTTAGCCTCTAAACGAAAAGGAAGGTTACCCTGCATAAGGTTGGGGGTACTACACATGACCTTTGGTTTTTCCCCCAAGTATTTTTTGAACAAACTTGCTGTTCAGTTGGAGTAACGTTTATTTTTTCCTGTACATGAACTGCAGTATGCTTGCTTTCTTTGAGGCTGGAATGACTTGCCAAGGTCACAGAGCTGAGTTCCCAGCAACACAGGGCAACACCAGAATGACATGCACGCACACCGCGTGCCATAAAGCATTTCTGAACATCCTCTAACACTTTGATCTAGCACTTTGATCTTGGTAACAGAGGTCCTAAAACACATAGAAGAGAGTATGCCACACAGCCCAAGCAATGGGAGATCAAAGACGCTGCCAAGTGGCGGAAGTTCGTTAGACAAATGTACACAAAGGTGTGAGGAAACAGACCAAAGTACATGCTGAAAAGGAAGGTGACAACCCAAAATATCTGACTTGAGAAAAGAATTCTTTCTTATGCCATATTGGATGATTGGCTTTTTCCTCACCACAGCAGCATTAACATGTCAGGCGCTTTAAAAATATTTCATCTTATTGCAATGTTTACATTCTCCAGCACCCATGTTCTTGTCATTCTTAAGCCCCAATGCTTTCAAAGGCAGTCTAAGAAATGTGAGACGCATTATGTGTCAAGAGTAAGGGCACAGAGGCTTGAGGAGAGGAGGTAAAAAAGAAGAATATATCCTTCTTAGCCACAGCAGATAACAAGCAAACACCAAGTAAGTATGAGACTAACAAAATAGAGACCACATCTCGAATACTGTGTTCAGTTCTGCACCCCTCACTACAAGAAGGATGTTGAGGCTCTGGAGCGAGTCCAGAGAAGAGCAATGAAGCTGGTGAAGGGGCTGGAGAACAAGTGTTATGAGAGGCAGCTGAGGGAACGGGGATTGTTAAGCCTTGAGAAGAGGAGGCTGAGGGGAGACCTCATTGCTCTCTACAACTACCTGAAAGGAGGTTGTGGAGAGGAGGGAGCTGGCCTCATCTCCCAAGTGGCAGGGGACAGGACAAGGGGCAACGGTCTCAAGCTGCACCAGAGGAAGTTCAGGCTGGACATTAGGAAAAAATTTTTCACAGAAAGGGTCATTGGGCACTGGAACAGGCTGCCCAGGTAGGTGGTTGAGTCACCTTCCCTGGAGATGTTTAAAAGACGGGTTAGACAAGGTGCTCAGGAGCATGGTTTAGCGGTTGATAGGAACAGTTGGACTCGATGATCCTGGCAGTCTTTTCCAACTTAGTGATTCTGTGATCTACAGATGAACAAAATAAATAAAATAATGTACCTAAGGACTCGTAACATCTCATGCTTTCTGGGTAAACAGCTACTTCTATTCTAAATATAAGTTTCTAAGAAAGCTAAAGCATTGCTCTACTCAACAGACAAATTGGAGTCTATTATTTTAAATCACACATTGAAGCTAACAGACAGGAAAGAAATGAAAAGTTTAAATCTCCTTTTGAGTATCATTAGCTGTGTCTGGTCAGAAGAAGCTTAGCTAAATGGCTGCACTGGCTCCTTCTAGGCTTCCATACTGGAGTATGCCACAATCCCCACATTATCAGGATGTAAGGAAACATGCCACAGCTTTGGTCCAGCCCACGCTCCTGAACAATGAGAAGCTGGTATTCAAATCAGCTCTTGTCTCTCTGTAGGGAAACTGAGAAAGACTAACAGGCTCCTTAGCCCAGAACTACATCTAGTTTTGCTTTATGTAGACTTAATAGTATGTTTACATAATATATTTCATACTCCAGTTTTCAAAAGATTGCCTTAAAAGCCCCTGTCATTTAAGAATGAGAAATACAGTGAGAGCTGATCATCTTCAAAGCAATATCTTTACTCTGCACTAGTAAATTAATCCCCTGTAAGAGATCATTTTAGTATGTTAACTTTCAAAGCTACAAAACAGCTTCCCTCGCTAAGGACAAAACTCGAAGACTGTTTCAGCTGATCTAAACCCAGGCATGCTGCAGGCAAATCCTCTCCCCAGGCTCATGTGACAACATAAGAAATCAACTCAAAATGGGTAAACTGAACAAAAAGCAACCCTGGCAAGAGAAAAAGAAGCAACTGGACTACAACCACTTGCAGCAGTGTTGGAGAAATTTCAGTGCAAAGCAGAGGGCACAACCATGAAGCCAGAGGAATGTGGTACCAGGACAGCCTTAGGTCAGCCTGCAATGCCATGGATCCCATTCCTTGGCTATAGCTCCTCACAGTCCCCTTCAGATGGCAAAAGCTGCAGCACTGTCAAAGCATGTAATCCCTCCCAGTCAGCTATCTCACTCCTTGGACCATCCACCTCATGTGCAAACACACACAAGCGTGCAGCTGCGTAATGAACTGAACTGGAAAAGCAGCATAGCTATTAATTTTTTTTTCCCAGGTTAATTTGGACACGATCAGTTGTCTGATTCACTTACCATGTGACTGCACACAAGCTTGCGCCAGCACAAAAAGACGAATCACTGCAGGGTCAGCACTTGCCTTTTTATTCTTCCATCAGCAAAACAGAGTTATGGCTATCCTACAGTCCTACAAGTTACTAATCTCCGTGTTCACATGCACAAACTCTTCAGCTGGTAATAAATCTCCCCCGAAAAACAAGGGAAAAATGTCAAACGGAAGCAATTATAAATGCTGCCATGAGAGGATTACAAACATGTTAGTTTTGCTGAAATGCCAGCATATTTAAAAGGCAGAATAAATGACTAGGATTTACTTTCATCCATGAACTTGCTGAGGACTCCAATTCACAAGAGCATTAGCAGTTCACATGAATGACTCTTGCTTTGTATATGACAAAGTTCATGGTTTCATCTGATGTGTAAAACCAGTAAGTTTGTTAAACACACATGGGAAAAAAAAACCACACAGGAGGGGAAAAAGGGGAGGGAGCTTGACTACATTTAATAAGAACATGTGTAGTAGTTTCTTAAGGAAAAGCCAAAATCTAGTTTCAGATTTCTTAAGCTGGTCAAACAACATTAATATCTGGTATAATTATGTTCAGTGGGATTCATTTACTCATGAACTTGCTAACAATAACACTGTTAAGAAGGGTTTATGTAGATTTTAAATAGCATGTTTAATGGGGGGGGGAATCTCATTACAGGACAGAATTAAATAATTTCTTTCTGCTATTCTTTGCCATCCAAGCATAAGCCATTCTCTGCTCTTAGCTGCCAGAGAAAATTAAAGCTTCAAATGTTGTTCTGAAGCTTCAAAACATGAACCATTCTACAGAACTTCAGATGAAATCTGGAACCAAAAACTCATACCACTCGCAAAAATTCAAAAACAAAAACTACTTTCATACATCACTTGAAAACAGTGAATGTTATTCACTTGAAACAATATCCTGTTTGTTTGCTCTGATGCAAGCTAGTGCTACGTGGGAAATCTAGGAGCCAGTGCTGTAGGAAATCTCTGCTAAACAGTATTGTTTGGTTGCTAGGGCCACACCAAATTGTTTGGATAGTTTCAAGGAACAGTAAAACAATATAAAGGATAATTAGACAGACAACACACTCCGAGGTCAAAAGGCAACACCTCTGATGTATGCTAAATTAGAAACAAAGTTGTTTCACGTTAAACAACAGTCCAGAACTAGGAAACATTACTTAATACCCAAGCTGGTATTAAAGAATGCTATTTTTATCACCTCGCTGCTCTTTGTATAGCCCAAACACATCAGGTATTTGAGGGTATAACTACTGTCCTATTTACCAACAAGATTTTTTGGGATTCAAACATACAAAGCAGGTACCAAAAGGTACAAAACGCACCCCAGCCTCTGACAGCTTTTGTATACATTTTCTGTACTAATTTACATTTAACCAGGTGTTGACCCTGCTTTAAATAGTACTTGATAAGTTTTCCATGTCTTTAAATGAAATTTGCTCTCTTTTAATTACTGGTGTTCCTCAGGAAGTGGGAACCATCGGACTGAAGCAAAACTTCTGACATGTATCTCCCCTCCTTCCAGATACCTGAAAATACATCTAGAATTATTTTATGTATTTTAAACTAGGAATGCAACTATAAGATAAGGATATTCAACTCACTTTTGAGAGGGCCTCCACAGTTTTCATCAAGCAGATCATATTCTTGGTTGTTATTTATTAGTTCATTGCTAAGGCAGTAAATAATTTTACACACCTTCTGTATAATGATTAGGCTTTTTACTATTATTCTTGCAGCATAATATCACAGGTACTTTGAGTTTCCTGTGAGAGTTGTTGCAGAATAGGGTTTGTTTATCCAACTGAAAATATGAAAATTCCTAAAGACTGAAAATACTATCTGTGTGGTTACTTAAGCAAAATTTAATTGAGCTCTTTGTCTTCTACTCTGATAAACATCTAAGACATTTCATCCTACCTCACAGTAGTGATATTAATATACATAGAAATATACCTATAACAACTGTTAGAATGCTTCATAGCAACAAATCCTCAGTTATTTGACCAAAGGAGTAATATTTTTTTCCTAATAAGGATGTCAATGTTCAAAAAAGATGGCCATCCATCCCAACAAATCACGAGCAGAGCCAAAACGTTAGACCTAGGTTTCCTGCATCCCAGTCCAGGAGTCTCTTTTCTAGAGCAGACAACTTCAAGTTTTATCATTATTTTACAGTTCCACCACTCCTGCAGGCCATCAGGTTCCTCCTTTTTACAAAGTCATACCAGTGAAATTCACTCATACTCACTCATACCAGTGAAAAAAATCTTATTCCATGAACATACCTCGTGATTTCAACGTGAGAAATGGTGAATATCTTTACGAATACAACAAAGCTCAACATATACTGCTGTAATAGCAGATGCACATTCCAAATCTTAGCCTCTAGTCTAGAGACAAAGAAAGAGCCATTTTTCACTTAAATCTCTTGGATTTGCTTTCAGAGTAGCAACAGGAGGATGCAGTTGCTATTCATTTATCCAGACAGTTCACCTGGGTTCCCAAAGCATGTGATAGCACAGTAGGCTGGCCAGGCCTACTTCCCTGGTTTTTGTCCAAACCATGTACTATAGTGCATGGAGTCTGCCCGTAAGTTGGACTGATTATTGCCTTATGAGCTCTAGCTGTACCCAATGTCAATTAATCTCATACACAGGCAGCACCACTGTACATGTGGCTCTGCACAGCTCCTTTTTTTCTCTAGCATCACGCAAGCGCTGGAGTGGGCTCATATCACTTATCCCAACACAGCCAGTGCCCCTGTCAGGATCTGGAAATGGTACATGGCATGGTGAGTAGGTGCCAACTGCTGCCCAGGTACAGTGACAATGGCACTGAGCTAGCTACAGTAACCCAGCAGGCTCAAACCGGCTCTTTGCAGAGACAGTGGGTACTTCTGCATTAGACCACATTTATCCAGACTTTTGATTTCTTTTATTAACACTCCTTTACTAGCAAAATGTTACTCACTTTAAGCTGTGCTACTAGATTACAACAAAACGTAAGAAACTGCAGACTGGTAAAATACACATATATACTTGTTCTAACCACTTCCAGTTATATATAAGTGCTATTCAAATTTTTTCAGTGATGTACATTTGCTCTCAGTAATGTGCTTAGATAGACTACGATAAAAAGTTTCTGCCATTTTTGAGGCTTTCTTAGGGTGCCTTTTTAAAAATATACCTAATAAAAATATTATTCTTGATAATGGCATGAAAACCTAAAAGCAAAGAGAAAGGTATAGCAGCCTCCTGACATGCTACTTTACAAGATTACCTAAATAATGTAAACAAAATCCATAGTTGTTGCCTGTGACATTATTTATCTACTCAGGGCCACACACCACACAAACTTTCATAGATTGTGTTACCTAGATATTCCTTTGCTTTACATAATATACACCACAAATACCAACACAATGGTTGAAGCTTAAATCAGCTCAAATACATAAGAATACATGTGATCAGGAAAAAAAAAGATCTGCACTTTCCCCCATATTTCTCACATCTAGATACCTAGTTCCTGGTGAACAAATATCCTATTATTTTCTACACAGACTACATGACTAATTCATCCAGTAACATGAGGTATGGTGTTCTCTTTTCTTTCTCTGTGTTGGCAGTATACAGTGAATAATATTTGGGAAAAAATTAACAAAGATCATGTCCCTATACATCCAATGAACATGAACAGGCAAAGAAGAACCACTACCTCATTAACAAGCCACATGGACTAAGAGCCCAGATTGTGAATTCTTATTCAACTCTCTCTTTCACTGATTTTATGTGAATTTGATTAAAAGAATTAAATAACCAGCAGTAGTAGCTGGTACATCTGCCATGCATTTATGAAATGTCACATGCTAATAAGGTGAATGGATTACCCACCCGTGAAGCAGAAACAGTCTTAGAACTGGCTTAGTTCAGCGGTATGGTTCAACGTAATGTTTGTAAAACCAAGTCAAACTTTTCAGTGAGAGGAAGCTGTATGTAGGTTGATAACTTCCCCTTCATGTCTAAATCAGAACTTGTATTTTACTTTTGCAGTAGAAACTCTTCCCTATTGACAATTTATCTAAAGTAGCTTCAAATACGTTTATATTACATTTTAGCCACATTCTGGAATAAAGAAGCATGAATGAATGCTGCATCAATAAACAGAAGACAAGTTTATTTTAACAAGCAGCTAGTTAAGCACATGGCTAAAATGTAAAGGAAGCCCTGGAAGGGAATATGGAAAACAAAGTTTCTTGAGTATGCTTGGGGAACTGTATTATGGCAGATGAGCTTTCATTTGGACTCAAAAAAATCACAGAACAAAAACATCACAGACATCTTCCAAAGCTTTATCACACAAATAGTTTTTCTACACGCATCAAATATGAACATCCTTTCTTTATGGAAAGCTGACTTAACTAAGAGAGTAGATGCCTGTTTGTATAGTTCCAGGTATTCACGTAAAGCTTGTTTTCTGCTTTCAAAGCCTCTGAAAACACAGCAAGAAATCCAGTCTGAGCTTCCCACAAAATGCAGACTCCTCTGCTTGTGAACAGTCATAGAAACATTAACTCAGGCCAACACAGAAGCAAAGCAGAAATTCTAAGGCATAAAATCTTAAATTTCTCAATATCTAGTTTTCTAGGTATCTGGGACAGATTACAATCCCTTAGGAGATATAGTCTTGCAGCTCCTGGTGATGCTCAGATTTGGCGTTCTGCCTTACCATTAGGTTATTTTGTGCTTCCAAAGATTCAGTAGTCTTTTTCACCACTGCTATTAAAAGCACAGACAATTTCATTCATAAACTATTATTTCTTAGATTTTCAATTGGCATAATGCTTTCTAGAAATCTAACCCAACAGACTCCTGCAAGGGAGAAAGATAAAGAGGAATAAGTTTCAGTAATGTTGCTTCAAACTCAAATGTTTTGGGTTGTGGTATTAAAATAAAAAAACCCATTTCAGTGTAGAAGAAAATTTCTCCTATATCTTTTCCACACCTATAAACATGACCCGAGATGCATGAAGTCAGCCCCCTGCATGTCAAACAGACTCTCTCCCTTCTAAACTGCCCCCCATTGCCAAAATCTTCTGGAGACTTTTTGCTATATTCTCTGTCACCACATAGCACCTTTCCCCCTTTTTCGTACTAATACTCAGACACTCCTAGAAGTACTACTGTGATGAGAACAAGAAATTCTTCTTGCTTGGCTGCTTTAATGGCTGAGCAAGTTCTAATCAGCAAATATTCCAGTGCCTGTATGGAATTTCATATCTTGCAGTCTCTTCCCTACTTTATTTTGAGAAGTTTCAAAATAAAATAGATATATTATTTCTTCCCTGAAACTCTAGAACAGAAAGATAAAATAGATTATGGAGATAAAACTAGGAAAACTGTTTCTAAATACTGCTTTTGCCTGAACTTAGGTACATCACAATAGAGAAACTGGGCTACAAATTTCCCCGGGTAAACCCTGCTGGCTTTACCACTTCTTAAGTAAGGACCCTGCTACTCATTCCTCTTACGTTTATACATAGAAGAGAAGCAGCAACCTTACAAGAACAGCTTTCTGAACCTCTCTCATATGTGGAAAGGAGCAACACTACTGAATTGCAAATAATTCAAAATCAGATGGGCAGGTATTTTATACCTACAGAAGGCAGAAAACACATATGTTTTTATTAAGAAATCTAGTGGTTGAAAAAGAGGTCAAATTTGACATTCAGGACAGTGACAGGACATCCTGCGCAGTCAGTCAGAAACAGACTATTAGTCCTTGTTGGGCTCACTCTGTCCACTGAGAACGCGACTCAAAACGAAGGCCGCTACAAGCTACAACCTCAAAGACGTTTGCTGAAGTTCATGTGATCTTTCATGCTACATAATTATAACTTAATATGGAACAGCATGGTAGAATGTCCCTTCTATGGTGTATGTAACTACCTTTGAAAAGAAGAAATTTAAAATTAAAGAAAAAAAACAATACTAAGACGTAAGAACAATTTTACATATTTACATTTTTTTAAAAGCCTTAACCACAGAACAGCTAGGACATAGATGGGAAATACTGGCTGAAATTCCTGCAAGTATATGTAAGAAGTACAACTCATGTGAATCACATTACAAAACCATTTAAGGCAGACCATGCAGGTAGATTACTATCAGATAGGAAGGAAAAAAAAATAAAGAAGAAATTAAAAAATAATTTTGATAGCGCAAGATGCCAAAAGACAAAATCAGACACAGTGGAAAACAATGTGATAAAGCACAAAAATTGGAGGAGGAAGAGGAAATCAGTTTGAACTCAATTGTCTCAAGTCCTGCCCAGTCATTCTTGATTATGGCATGCCACCAGGAAATCCTGACCATTAAAGTGTCAGACAATTAAAAATTTAGTTTATGTAATCCCTGTTTTAAAACAACAGCCAGAATAGAAAATCTCCAGATAAACCCTTTTAATTAAAACTCATATTTTGAATTTGACATAAATCCTCGCTTAGAAAGATATAACATTTATTTAACAGCATACTTCCAAACTGCTAATATATTTAACATGCTTTGCTTCACAGTCAGAAAATTGTTCTCATGCAAGATCAGTTTAAAAGAATGTAAAGGCTATGTGTCTGTCATCTGTCCATAATCTAGAATGCAATCCATCACATATGGAAGCAGGGTAATGGCAGGAATGTGAAGGCTCATGGCTGTAAGTTAAATTCCCAATGGTGGTTTTCAGAAATGTTTTTGCTGTCCTGAAGTTTTCTACAACTGTGGCTTTCAATTTAATGTAAAACTCCATTTACAATAAATCAAGTTAGACTCACTATACAAATTTCTGCTGGAAAACAGTTTTATAACCAAATTGCAAACTTCCCAGAGACAAGATACCACCCCAAGGACACTACAGTTGCCTACTCTCCTCTTCCCCAGTAGACTTACTGTGAAGACTTAACATGACCCTACTGGCAAAATACTTCACACAGAATCAGCAACGTACCATTGCTGTCTTGTCAATAACAGCCATACGTATCCTAGTATCTCAGCTTTCTGCAAAACATTGAACTATAATAACTGAGCATATGTAATTGCAAAGTTTCACTCATTTACAAATCTCGTATTCCCTCAAAAGAGTAACCACATGAGCATTAAAAAAAACCCTGAACTTGTTCCTTTACTTTCTATACTTCAATGTCAGGCTTCTACAACTTTCTAAGTCATACCCCTAGTAATAATGCAAACACAGAAGCAATTCTATTCCAGTATGATTAAACTGCAAAAAAAAAAAAACAAAAAAAAAAATTAAATTATTACCGCAACAGAAGTAAAAGTGAGAACTTCCTTTTGAATATGGAGAGGAAGGATACAATAGCATAACTTTGGCCTGTTCTGTTAGTTCTTCTTATCAACCTGCCTTTAGGAAAATGTAAATCAAGCCACCACAAAGTCCAAGCTAGTAGCACTCCCTGGCTTTCAAGGGGACAGATAAGCTTGTCACCACACCCATTATGGTTATCATGCTTTTAAACAGCACTGTGTATTCTCGTAAGAGATGAGAGGCCACAGGTCATGAAAGCACCACACATCTTTCCTTCAGTTTTAACTCCTAGAGCCAGAAGGACAACTGGAAGGAGCTCAGCTCAGGTCTCTGGTTATCGGGCGTCAATTGCAATCAACTGTATCCTCAATTTTTTCTCCAAGCATAAGCAGTTTCAACTTTCTCTGATGATGTAAAAGCTAAAGATGTTGACACCACCCCACTGACCCAAACATCACCAATAAGGACCCATAAATAAGATATCTATTGGAGCCCAGCAGGTATGTATAATCCTACCACCTGTATCAGTGTTTTCCAGTATTTAGCCACTAGCAGTCATTTTAATTTCTTTTTTTTTTTCCCAGAAGAAGTTTTCAAGGGGGGATCCTATTGAGCAATTTTAAGCTTCATAGGGGCAGTCTGGTTTCTGTCCATTTCCTCTCCCAGCCGATGGACGGCAGTTAGAGAGCCACAGAACTACGATCAACTTCTCAAGTGACATGCTAGTCTGTGGATAAACTTGCACATACACTTTCTTCCCCACGCTCTCTGCTTGGAATGGAAAGTGTGCCCTGCTCAGCCCATGGTTCAGAGGGAAGAGGGGCAAAGAACAAAACATTTACTGATAACAAAGGAACCCATCTTGTCCTTCTTGGGCCATCGAATTGGAAGCTGCAGCACACTGGAAACGCATCGATGCTCTGAATCCTATGTTAATCACGACCTAACTGAGGCCAAATTAAAAAGCATAGTGAAGGCAAAGGCAATAGTGCAAATATAAATAATCAGGCCTGGGGACTAGAAGAGTAGAAAGAGAAGGAAAAAACCCTATATTTTATTTGTGTTTATTCCAGGTTTCCACATACATCGTTCCACAAGCTAAGAAAGTGGACACTTCCACAGTAATGATGAAAGTGAACTTACTCTGAATAGACTTCATTTCTATAGAATGCTAATTACATGAACAGAAAGAAAAGCACAAACTAAAGCCTCAGTCTAAAGCTCTAAGATGTGGTACCTAAAAAGTCACAGCTAAGGCAAGGATATAGCAACAAAGAAATACAAACACACTAATATATGGGCTGCAATGACAACTAACAGTTGCCACAGCAAACATAACATCTATGATGAGGTTGTGTTTACTTTCAATGTATTAACAGGTAAATGAAAACCATACCCCAAAAATGCATCCAGTAACAAGGTCAACATGATCATAACCATGCCTTTGTTAACAAGAAAACAGAAAAAGATCTTGAATACCTTCTCTTATCCTTCCTAGTCCACATTTGGGAAAAAAAATTTCCACATCCTCAGTTCGAGGAATTAAAGATATAAAAAACATATTGATGCACTGTACGGAAAGAAAAAACTATGCCAAAATGCTCAAAAAATTTACATTTGATATTATTTCCAAGAAGATAGCATCAGAAGCCAGCAGCTTTTTGCAGAGTTCTACTGCCAAGCACAACCAAAGGCAGTTTGTTTAAACCCCTCCCTCCCACTGCCTGCTTATTCTTTGCTTGTGAGAAGAGGGCAATTCCAGCTCACAGCAGAAAAAGGAAAAGACTTTTCCTCATTATCCTCATTATGCTCATTATCCGCAATTATCCTCATTAACGTCAAACTGATATCTTTCCTGAGTAAATGCAAAAAATAATGAATACTGGCAGCTTTGCTGTAAAAAGATACTTTGGAGAAGGACTCTAGAGCATCAGTTAAGTAACCAGTAACTTTAAATCATTTATCTTTCTTTTAAAAAACTATTCTAAAAAAAGCTATAAAGAAGCCAAATTCGATTCTTTAAATGTGCTCCATATAAGCATATTAACATTTCAAATGAAAAACACTTCTACAAGTTAAAGCTCAAAAACATTACATCAACACAGACTGGGTCCATTTACAGAGCACGTTCACATCTTCGCAAGTAACTGCCTAATGAAGTACTCAGAAATACTGTATTTCTGATACTGAGGTGTGGTCTGAAAATCAAAGTGTTGGATACACACATAGGGATTAAAAAAAGAGAATAAACAAACACATTTGAGCATTGGAATATGCTTAAGCACACACAAATCAGGGTTAGAATATGTCTGATACATTAAGTATCATTTCAGGAAAGAACAACTGTCTAGTAATCCTCCATATGAACATAGAAGCTGGAAAGGGAAATAAATCTCTGAAGATTAACTCAATCTGTCACATTTAAAACAAACATGCTGAGAAGGGAGTGCGGGAAAGATCAACATTTTCAAAAGTATATTCTCACAGTAAGTTTACTTAAGAGTCAAAACAGAACAAAAACCATTTTTTGCATATCCAGGTAAACTACCTAAATATAATTGTCAAAAAAAATTAAATCTGAACATATTCCCCAAGTAAATTTTTCTGCCCTGTACTGAGGGGATTAGATCTTCTGAAAATTCAACTCTGATGTGTTTCAGTTCCCAGCGCAACCAAAGAGCACATAGGAGAGGCTGATTATTTTTCGACTAGAGCCGAAATTTCCTTGCAATGTCACACACATCTTGCAACTCTGCTGTAAATTCTCTGTTTTTAAATTAGGTGTAGTTGCTCATGTTCTTCTGTTTACCAAATGTACTCTTTTGAGCCAAGTCCTTTAATTCACCAAACACTAGAGAACAACAGCAATGTCAGCTGCTGAGTTAGTGATGGTCTGGAATGTCTACTTTCATTTTTTTCTTGGGGAAAAAATGTTTGGCAAATATGAAAATTAGCAAATATCTATAAGATTCAGCATTGTTCACTAGGTCATTTACTCAAATTTGGTTTGCTTCTGTGGTTAGTGTGGGAACTGTAATTGGAGGCTCCTCAGCACTTAAGTTTTTAACAGCATACAGTAGCACTGAGCTTACATGAAGCCCTAGTTAACAATATTTTTTTAAAAGTAAGCATGACACACCTGTATTTCTAACCAGATCTTCTGAAGAATATTATTTATCTGCAAATAAAAACTACTTAAACTAAACCAGCAAGAAACTGAAGTTGTGCAACTTCTTAGAAAAACACCATGAAAGCCTTTGGGCTTTAATTCTTCAAAGAAAGCACAAGGGCACAGCACAAACCAGGTGAAAAAAATCTCACATAGCATACAGACCTAGCCAGTGCTCAAACTGGACTTCTGTAAGAAGACAAGACTATGTGCCATGTAGTGCTATTCTTAGTCACCATAAACACACTGAGCTTTCAGAGTTAACAGCTTCTTTATCAGTTCCAGGGGAGGAAAGTAGTCACATCTGAAATAAAAATAGGTTATCATATGCCTGTCCATGGAACTGCAAAACACATGGCTAAATTGGTCATTTAAAAGACCTGAGCTGTAGGTACTGGAATTAAAGGAAAAAAGCCTTTTTCCTCCTACCTTCCACAACTTTCATTTAAGTAAATCAAAATCAGATACAAAAATGAGGAATTAGTTTGTTTTCTCCTTAATAAGAACCTTTATTTCATTTCAATACATTCTTATAAGCTCTAAGGAGCAGTGCAACTGAGAGGCTCAGACCAGAGTGAATGGGCAGATCTGGCTGTAAAGGCACTAATGAAGAGGGGCTCTCAGCATGGCCTGCTTGAACAGCACCTGGGCGAGCAGGTCATGGAAACCCCCACACATCTACTTGCAGCTTCACAGCGCACCCAGATCTGGAAACAAAGAACCATGGCAACTCATAAGGACTCACAGAGGATGGGAGACATATCTAAAATCTACTGGCAACCAAAGAGGAACCCGGGATATGAGGAGAATGTAGCACCTGGCATCCTTGCCCCCCAGTACCATTGCTATGTATAAGGTCCGACACAAATAAGAAACCCACGAGGCTAACCCTACAGCTTAGAAACCAAGAGTGGGAAAGACAAAGAGATGGTTATAGAACATGTTCTAATCTGTCACAGTGAGACAAGGCTCACTTCAAACACTTCACTCAGTACAAATGGATATGTGTTTATCAAATAGAGACATTGTCTTACACTCAGTCAGAAAATGTCAGTGTGCAAGAGTGAACGCACCACCTCACATCACTTTCTCTGTGAAGTAGTTTTTAGCTAATAGCTACCTCTTTCCAAAGATCAAGCTGGTACCCAAAGGAACTGATTTTCTGTTGGAAGGAGATGTGAAAGCAAAAATGACAGAGATCCTCAATAGCCTTTCAGAAAATGATGTGTGGAATTTTATCAGCAGCATTGATGTGGCTGCATTGTACACAGCTGTATGTCAACTCAGAGGGAATTATTTTGAGGGTGATCATAGTTGATCTTCTTAATTTGTTAAACAAAAAGAGTTACAAGCACAGCCTCATATTTTTTGGTGTCAGACCTGGTATTCCAGATGGACCCAAGCATCATGGTGCCTTTTGCTAGACGAACATCTTGATCACCTCTGTCTTTGTGCCCAGCTGCTGGAGGGATCTCTTGGACACACACTCTGGGCTGGAGAGACTGTGAACACGAGTGAAAATTCTTTCTTCCCCTCAGTTCTTACATTAAACGACATCTGCTTTCCCACCTATAAAGTCTCACATTTACATCTGCTACACAGTTTATACCACATTGCAACAGTGTTTCTACACTATTCTCCAATAAAAATTAAATCTTAGCAATCGCATTTTTGTAGAAAGACACAGATGATATCCACAGTCTATCTGCAAAGTAACAAAGAGGCTTGCCTACAACATGAAATATGGTAAAACATGTTCTAAAGTCTTCTATGCTGATGGGCAGGAATAAAAATGCATATATATAAAAACTTCTTTTTAAAAGAGCAGGCTGTAAGGAGGCAGGAGAACTGTATCACAGGTACATTCAGAACTGTAACCACTTGAATACTACCAGGTTTTAAGGCCTGCAAAGCTGTATGCACTGACACCCACTATGGCTTACTCATTAATGACAGGAACAGTATTTGGCTAGTATTTAGAAGACTAGACAGTTTGCCACAAATATAAAAAGAAGAAAAGAAGAAATATACTAGACGATGGGAAATTATTAAAAATCTGCTTTAGAAGCCCTCCATTGTCCAGTCCTTTTCAGGAATAGAGGGTAAAATTTTCTAGTAGAGGATATCACAAAAAATGACTGTCTAATCCATAACACTACTTACTACGGCTAAAAGACCAAAAAAAATAAGGTCACTTAGATTACTGAGCAGAATTAGCACAGATAGTGCACCCCACCTCCTCCCAAGCTGAAACACATAAGTACACTGGTAGCATTATTTTGAAAATGGAGCAATACTTGCTTCCTTCTTGCTCAAGTATACTATTACCAAAACCGTTTTTATGCATTGCCCAACTATTCCCACTCATCTTCGAAATCTCAGCTTCTCTGGTCAAGGTTTTGGATCCCAAGCTTCCTCAATATATCAAAGCTACACAGGCCAAATCTGTGCATATTCTAAGAAAACATTACCTCATTAATCATTTTACAGTAGTAAAACACAGATTAGGTTAGCAACTGAAAAACTTTGGAGGGACACAGAAGCAGAGTGCAGGGAAGCAGTCCAGCCGCAGTGGGACTGTGCAGTGACTATGGAGCTCAGTTAGGGGTTAGGGCCTCAAAGCAGGGAACACTCCGGTCCTGACACCTGGAAGGAGCCCAAATAGAAACCATGAAACTGTAACAAGCACTGGTCTCTGCTGAGTTACACTCTCAGCCAGTGACCTAGAAACTTGAGTTTCATATCCAGGGCTTATCGCTCATCTTTCTCCCTGATTACATGGTATTTAAGTTTGTATGGCCATGCACTGACAACACCACAAGCCACCAAGCTGTTTCAATCGCGCTATAAAAGCCCCCTTCCCTTCAGAGCTGACTGCAAGTCTGCTAGACCCACAGAAGAAGAACATTACGTTTTAACTCCTCTGCAGATGGGGGACGCAGTCTGACCTGCAATGCACTGTTTCTCCACAGTCACAACTCAAGGGAAGAAGCAATGCTTCATCTCCAGAAACACATTATCAATACCCTGCTAAAGAGACTGCACTTGGCAAGAAGCACTGGAAGGAAAACAGAGCAAAGTCAAGAGAAGCGTATCAGGATTTTCCTAACAGTAGATGCTGATGTAAATTTGCAACCCTTCACAAGGCAGCCACAATGCATACCACACACAAGCAAACACCTTAGGTTAGAAATACGCCGCGTCCCTCTCAAGAGACTTTTTTAGGTTAAGACACACATCCATTAGTGCCGTTAACTTGGAAGGTTAATTCAGGCCTAGGCTACAGCTTCTGGGTAGTACTCCCAGTCAGCAGCAATCGGAGACAGAGGCTCCTGGGAATTACAACCCTGCAGAGAAAATCCTGTCAAGATGGCACAGTTGCTCTTCCACACCTTCATGGGTCTCTTGCCACCTCTCCCAGTCCCCAAATACTCAAAGCTATTCAACATTCACTTGCTGGCAGTCAGTCTTCATATCCTTAGTTTTAAAACTACAACTACAAAATTAAACCAAACAATGCTCAAGGACTTCATACCATTTTTCTCAGCATCATTAACGTAAGCGGTCTTGGCAGAAGTAAAGAAGTATAGAAGAGATGGAAGAGATACAACACCTTGAGAAAGAAATAAAATAAGTGCAAGAATATATTTAATAAACCAGTATCTAAACTAAAATTAACCAAGGAATCAGTACTCCCCCACCTCAGGTCTCCAGAATAACCAGTACCTACTATTTATTTATTCTGAAAACTCACCTTTCCAGAAAGACACCAGTTTGGCACAGTAAGATTCAATTTTACTGAGGTTGAACTTGACATCAATACGCTTCAAAAAGTTTTCATGCATAGAGGCAGCACAATTCACATCCTTCACCACATTTTACATAGGGAAATCCTACAGGCTTGCCTCCAAAAATACAGAACCAGTGTCTGCATCCTCCCTGGAGTCCTCCCAGGCCCTGTCCTGCCAACTTCTTCCGTACCTGATTAATGTTCTTGTTTCCCTTATCCTCTCCAAGATGACCACTCTCATTTTCCAGTTACAGAATCCCTTTGAGAGATAATGTAGCTATCAAAGATAGGCACAAATGATAAATGAGATAAGTAAAAGTTTTTCAAATAATCCTTTGGACAGCACTACAGTGACAGATGCTTGGAAAAGTTTTAACAGCAGAATAACTTCCCTTTGGTCATCTTTTGCCGTATTTGTGAAACCTGGTTTTGTTAATATTGTTTTGCCTAACAGAATTCTTTCAGAATTAGTGAAACTCTTTGACATTCTTCCCTGGGGAGGAATAATTATAGCTGGAAGTACCCCTTCAGGGTGTTTTGAATTATTATTAAAGACAAAAAAAATCAAGAGAAAGAGACCTCAAAAGTCTTTCACATCCATGTACTTCAGGTAGGGAATTTCTAAGTTTTGGATTCCTTATTCCTCTTTTCCAATCTTGTTCATTTCTGAAGAGAGAGCTTCAAAAACAAGAATACCTCGACAAGCAGAACAACGCACAACTCCATTTTAATATCCCCTGCTCAGTCTGTCACGGGTTTCTGGCCACAGTGTCTCAAACAGCTGTCAAAAAAACTTTGAACTTCTCAGCCAAATCTCAGTGCATCTAAGTTAGCTTCCTTCTTTGCTCTCCTGCCATAAAGACAAGTGCCAGTTGTCAGTCCCTCTTTTTTTTTCCAGGACAAGACCTCATTTGTAGCTGCAAAAGCAGTAAAATCTGGTGATATTTGGCCCAACTGCTATGTCCTGCTGACAGCTGGCACAAACAAGATGTTAGAGAGAAAAAGGAGGCAGGTTTCCACTGAGATGTCAGACAGTTTTCTAAGCCCAACACTGGCTACACTAAGAGCAGCTGAGCTGTTACAGACCCTGGCGCACCAGCTCCCTTCAAACAGCATAGTTCCTAACCTGAAGATCTCAAGCGCTAGTTCGGCAGTGTGAATAATGGAAGCAAACAGAGATGATGAATAAAAGAAGCAAAAGGAAGAAAATCAACAATACCTAAGGCTACTTCCACTGCTTTGAAAGCACTGTGAATATAACAATTCTTTCCAGTGCCTATTTCTTAGTTAGCATTGATTTGTGAGGCTTTAAGGCATTCAGTCACCTTCCTAGACCAGCATTCTGATTCACAGCAAATCTCTACAAAGGAAACTTCAAAAAGGAAAATTGAAAATATTCCAAAAATCATATGCCAGCTGTGCCCAATGGGCAGAACCAGAGGAATAATTTATACTTCCCATGTGCTTTCCTAAAATCTCTTTGAGAAGTTAATTACTTCTAGAAATTGAACTCATTATTTGGCAAGAAACCTCTAAATATTAATGTTTAAAATGAATTTTTTTATTTTAGAAGCTTGAAATCATTGTTTTTTTAAACTCTTAGCTGTCTATTCTGAAGCTGTGTAAATCTTGAAGAAGTATTCTTTCTCCCCTTTGAATTTTCAAATTCTTGATTTTTAAGAGAAGAATGAGAAAAGGTAAAGAGTGAGATAAAGTTTTTATACGCCTGTTTTCTGCTACTACTCTGAAAGCATTACAGATTTATTACCAGTATTTATTCTGAACTGAGTCAAATCTGTCCTACACATATTGTTTTTCTTGTTTGTTCTAACTGCACCTACTTAAGACATCAAGTCTAAAATCTGATGAAAATAATTAAAGAGTCATCAAACATGTAATTCTCTTAACTGCATTGAAACAGCTTCCATCTCTAGCTTTCCGACCATCATTATATTTTAAATACTTCTTGATCGGTCCATAAAAACTCCTGGACTTGTCTAATGAAAGTTCTCAATGCAAAACCAATGATACAAACTTTATTTCTTTCTATACTGCAAGTTTTCAATAATGAATATTCTAATATTAAAAGTAATTAAAACAAATCAATTCTATGCTGGTTTATTTTCTTCTGTTATTGCAGCCTGGCAGCCTATTATATAAATTGTATTCCAGTTAACTCTCCTGAAAGTTCTCCCAGAAAGTATTTTCGACCAGCTCTGCTAAGGTAAACCTTCACTTGTGACATTCTCAGGGGCAACTGGGAATGTCAGAGTTCAAACACTTAACTCATATTTACAGTAGCACGACCATATGTCTCTTAGGTTCGGAGTGCTCCTTTTGATTCAGAATGGCCTTTTCCTCTTTACATTTAAATTCATTCTTTATTTTGCACTGTACCTAACAGCAGAGAGTTTAAAAGCTCCCTTTGACTAGCACCATCACTCTTTCTAGAGAAAAGAGGAAGAATATTTCTACCCAGGAGAAAACCTGTGACTATATGCAAACAGGATAAAATATAGCAAATGAATTTTGCTTCACAGAGCATTCTGAAGTCATCTTTCTACATAAATAAATACTGTTTTGTCAGTGATCTCTTAGATGTTATTAAATCTCTAGTGTCTGAACCTTTCCCTTTCAAATACAAAAGCACCAGAGCTAGAGTGGAAAAAAAAGAAAAAAAAAGTCAGCAGAAATGAGGTATTTGATATGGGTTGTTCCAATTGGTTTATCTGGATCTTTCCTGAAGTCCATGCAGAGCACGCAGTTTATTCGAGCAACAGTAGCTGACAGAGTGGTTTGCATTTGGGGCACTTTCTCCTTTCAACAGCATTCTCTCCCACAATTTGAATCATTACAGAACCTAGATATGGGTTTAGCAAAAAGTATATTGCTTTGATAGAAAGAATGTCCCAAAGAAAAGCTCATTCTAGCACATCTATGCCTGATGAAGGGGAAAAGTATACATGTAGGTATGAATGTTTAGCAACATCAAAAGCTAGAGCAACCCTCCAAAAAAACCAAAAAATAATCATACAGCTTCAGTCAATGCAGAAGAAAAATCACCAAACATGAAGAAGGCTTCTGTCCAAAACACCTGAGAGCAAGGCTCAATGATCCAATTGAGCTGAGACACCCATACACACCCACTAAAAGAGGCAAGAAGTCTCACTGCTAGGAACATGGCCCCGACACTTCTTTTGCATCAGTCCTCACATCCACCCTCCTTGCCTCGAGATAATTCAGCTGGATAATTTAATTTAGTCAGCAGGTGAAAAGGTGACAGGTCTGCACTGCTGGGGGCAAAGCCATCACTTGAGGCAAAAGCAAAGAGCTCAGCCACCTTATAAAACTTCCTTCATCTTCATCATGCTCATTTGACCCACATCTAATGGAGTGGGATTGAAAACCTTTGACAACTTCAGAACTCACACTTATGTAGTACACGAGGTATTATTCAGCTTCAGGGTGGTACATTGGTTTGACTAGTGTGGATGCTCTACTTATAGCTCAGTTGCCTCCTTCCAACCTACATCCATTTATAGATCTTGTTAGTCCAACCTTATCCTGAAAGAAAATAAAATTTAAAAAGCTATCTTCTCTTTATGTAGCAGATTTTACTACACAAAATGTTACTGGCATTTAATTTAACTGAACACATACCAACACATCGCGTATCAGGAAATGCAATGACTCATGACCTTACCCACCCCAAGATGTACTGCACAAGTGGCCACCACCACAAACCACCTAAGTTCATAAACAGGGCCAAATATTGAGATTGAACTGAATAATCCCTTAAAAAAATTACACATTCATATATTACTGGATAATTAACTACCGACAAAAGCTTGTGTTTCCAATGACAACAGACAGGCTGTGGCAAAGCCATCATAAGCACTCCATCTCCCATACAGCAATCTCGCTGTTCCAGCAGTACAGGGATCTGCAAGTACCTGTACTATCACAGAGTACACTTAAATTTAGTATTTTTTTTTTCAAAATGAAACACAAATTTGGATTAATCTTTCATTTTAAAATTTCACTTTACAGTATGTCAAAACATTTTTGGAACACATAATCATAACAAAAAATGGTACATTCCCTGGAGACAGTTTGTGGAGTTTCAATACACAAGGTAACTACTAACTGGTATGATTTTTCAAAGTCAAAGTTACAATTAACAAAAAGTTTCCTACAGAAAGACTGAACACATTATTATTTGGGCTGTTCAATGCTGGAGAAATAAGGTTTACAACCTCCTTAAATACTGTATATATTTAGTTACTATTCTTGTTTAGAAAAGCACCAAAACTGGCATCTCATATAAATAAGATTTCCTCTTGGTTGTGGAGTAACGCTGATTTTGCCACTGGAATTTAAAACTGCAATTAAAAGATAGCTGAAAGTTCTCTGGAGCACTGTACCACCATCAATAACTGCTACCCCAAAGGACATAGCATTTCAGACCAATTTTTTTCCCCAGGTTTTATCCTCCCTTGCAGTTTACCAGTTCCTGGGAAAACAAGCTGAAATTTATCATACAATAGTAATTCCTAAAATATAAACAAAATGTGCTTTTATCACTTTTTAAAAGTACAATCCACCAGCAAACTGCAACAGAAGGAGAAAACCTGCCCCTTTGCTAAAGCCATGCACACCTCCACATACACTCCACCTCACCCCATCTACTCCCCAAGTGCAAGAGAGGCAACAAAACATTTGTTCCACAATTCTTGATATGATCCCTTGCCTATACATTCCTATCATGGCATTGTAAGGTGATCTCACCTTTCTTACTTAAATTACTATTTCATTGCTGTCATCAAATGAAAAGCCACACGATAAAAATGAATCAGTTACATCTACTTTGTTAAATACTGTATTATCAGCACCTCTCTTGAGAGCCCAGAGTTCATTTTCAGTTGGTAAAGGAGGAAGTAATCTTCAGTCAAGCTAATCCTATGGGAAGGTAAGCAATTCTTCCAACTCTCTTCAACTCTCAAGTACTTCTTTCATTCACAGAAAGAATGATTCAGAAGTATCTACCAGGCAGCTCCCCAGTTCTCACATGCTTGTCAGCACCTGGCACCCATAGCTCCAATAATTCACTTCCTTTAAAAGTTGCTCCAGTTCTTTCTGATTTTATAACACATTTTCAAAAACGACTGCTGTACAGGCAGATAGAGCTCACTCTCCTGCCGTGACTTTGTTCCCAGGCTCACAAGCCTAAGTAACTTTGAAAATCACTGCCACAAACCCTTACCAAAAAGAGGCCAAAGGCAGTGACCTCAATGTAACTTTGGCAGGCGCAAAGTTAAGAGCAGCCTCATTCTCTTAACTAGTGTGAGTTCTTGAAATAGATGCACAGCTTCTGAATCAAGCTGAGCAAGGCAATCGGAAAATCTCATGAACTACTCCCAACACCGATTTACTAAAAGAAGGCAGGTATGCGTTAGCAGATAGAGATGCACCCACAGGACAGGTCCATCATTCTGTTCACAGAAACACATGCTTAGTTTTCATTAAAATGTATGTCGTGCCTTATAGAAAGGTATTCATTATATAATGCTTTTCACTGGAAGTAGCACCACATTTGATTTTTGAACCAGTATACTGCATTATTAAAAGTAATTCTTATGGCATGCATACCTCCTTACTCTTAAACAAAGGTTTCTGGGTACAAAGTACGACTGTTCTTATACCAATTGACATAAATAACAATTAAAGCAAATATTTTTGCTACAAAACCAGAAAACTCAGAAGAATGGTTAAACAGACCACATAATCAAACTACAATGAACCAAATAATAGAATCCATAATTTCAGGAATATTAAGTTACATTATCACAACTAAGATTTCTTAAATCCTGTGGAAGCAAGAAACATAAGGACAAGTCAGTATAAAGTCTCCATTACATCAACAACTTCAGTAAGCAAATACTTCTTAAGCAGTGACATCCTCACTTCACTGTTGGATTAAAGGAACTGTTTAAAAAGAAGTAATGCCTAAAACTGTTGACACAGGGACAGCATTCTGAAACTAGGCCATATGAATGTCACTTCACTGTTACTGAAAAAAAAAATCAACTACAATAAAACCCTAGCCAGCACTGCAACAACATTATGCCAGCTAAGCAAGCCCTCAATCAGACCTATGGAGCTTTGCTGCCTTTCTGTTATATACTTAAACACTCTCTACAGACACTTATTTTAATTTATATGGAAATGCATGCAAGCATGCACACTCCTCTTCTACCATTATTTAGTATAGAAAATTTTGAAGTTATCATATGAACCATAAAAAGTAGCTTTTGTATATAACAAGTTTATGAAAACACAGGGAAAACCTCTCTCAAGTGATTTCTTATCATATGTATGTTTACTGAATTTCCAAACACATATTAAACATAAATATCACACAATTCCTGGTTCTGCATATACTGCATCACTTCACTCGAAAACATTTCAGGAAAAAAAAAACAAACAGCTTGCTCACTTCAGCTGAATTCACAAAGCTATCCATGTGAATCACAACACTTAAAGCCAGTACAAGCTACATAGAGAGGTGTGCTCCTGGCCGGTCTGCTGCACAGGGGAAATCCATCAGAATGCAATTCTCACACACTCACAGAGCAGATGTGCAGCTATGCTGTAATCATGGCAGCTTTCACAAATGGAGTGACAATCACGGAGAAAAGTTAAATAAACTCCAGCTATCTAAACAGTAAGCACAGAAAATCAGAATGTTGGTGGATGGTCCAAGTACCACTTCCCGATGAAAGACTCAGGAAGACCTTCCTCCATTGTGCTTACATAACAGAGGACATAAAGGAGAAAACATCGCATCGAATATAACCTCTTCTCAGATACCCTTTTTTATTACTACTCCCTATCTTATTACTACAATTACAATTGCCTAATCTAGCTTCTGCAATTCATCTCCTTATCTATACAGCGATTATTTATCTAGCTATAGACTGAATTTATTGTAATTGAATGATTCCTATGGTTTACTTTAATTTAGAAACAATAAGCTCCAATAAAATCAACTTTAAGGATTTTCGATCATTTTCATGAGACACCTTCAACTTTACTATAAAAATACTAGGAAAACTCTTCTGATTATTTCAGCAAGAACACTGACTACTAAGGACTATTACACGGTATAATTTTGAAAAGATGGAGTTAATCAGAAAGATCAAAACCTGCAAGGACACTTGTTTTGAAATATTCATCACTTTAGCCTAGAAGTCTTAAGTCTAAACTTCATTAGTCCAAAACATGAATGACAGCAGTTAGTGCCAAAAGCAAATCTCACGTCTGAACAAGCTACTAGGCTGAATTAAATATCTACATACTCTCCTAGCGCTGATTAACACAATGTACAATAAATAACTTGCTACTAACTCCTTCAAACAAAGCAGACTGGTGAAACAAACAATGCTGTACTGGGGTAAGAATCCCAATGGAGGTATTTTGATTAAGTGTTGCGTGAGTGGAAATCACATCCCAGCACACCTCAAACAGTAATTTAATGAGATGTGACTTAAAGCCAAGGTACTAGATACCTCCTGCTTTTGACTTTTTTGGTTTTATAAATACCAGAAACTTAAGACACAAGAAGCACTTTGCTGACGTACGATTACATCATCTTTATCAGCTCCTGGCATGCTGTCATTGAGCTGCTGTGCTTATGGTAGCGGAGCCCGCTGCTCAGTGCAAAGCAGCTCCCAAGCTCAAGACCCTGCATTGAAGCATGTGCGAAGGGGTGATCTGAGGACAGACTGGTTGTCTTTACCGACAGCAGCATCCTTGCGTTCGTGGGTTCAATTAAGGCAAGAAATCCTCAAGAAACTCTAGATCCAGGCTATTTAAAAGATTAAACTGGGAACCTTTTGCAGGTTTGAGGCACAAAAATAATAACCGCTGTAAAACAGTCAGTCTGAGGATAACCTTTTCGCTCCAAAGGAGCGTTTGCAGCTTGGCAGAAGTAAGCCACAGCATCAGCACCTGATAATTCTGCAGAGACGAGCACCTATGTGTCGCTTCTCTAAGCCAGCAAAGGGTGAGAAAAACTTTATCAGAATGAAACAACATATAAATATATACGTATAAGATCTTGCGTGACGGCTGGAAATCAGACAGCGCGCTCTGCTTGCCTCTCAGGGTGGCTGTGCCAAGCTGCACCCGCACACAGGACCGCTAAAACCCAGCGTTTTAAGCATCACTGTACAGAGCAACGTGCGAAGAAAGCCAACACCCCCCCTCCAACTGCGAGGCTGCGCTCCCGGCGCCGCACGTACCGCTGCCGCTGCTCCAAGATTTGAGCAGGGACTTGATGCTGATCTCGAAGAAGAGCGAGTCCTGCAGGCTGAGCATGGTGCCGGGGCAGCGGGGCGCCCGCACCCGCGCCAGGACCGCGCCGGCGCCCTCCCGGTGACGCAGCGCGGGGGGCGGAGCCGCTCGGGGACCCCCCGCGCCCCGCGGAGGCTGCGCGGCCAGTCCCAGCTCGGCCCAGCCCCGACCCCGGCCCCGCGGAGCCGCCAGCGAGAGTTCGAAAAACTTGCACCCATCGGTGACGTCGCAGCGAATTCGATAACCCGCCCCGCGCTGCTTCGCACCAGCCTTCTGCGCCAAAGAAAGCGGCAAAAGAGAAGGAAAAAAAAAGAGACAAACGCGATAGGTGCGCCCGAAGGTCACAAGGAGTATTCCCAGGGTGGATGATTGCAAGAGAACTACGATAGCTTTAGCTTCAACACCTACAGAGAGACTAGCAGTTTGGGGAGTTTTTCTTTTAAAGAACCTTACAACGCGATTTGTGATTGTTTACTTCATTTAATATAATCTCAAGAGCCACGATGGAAAGCATCAGGCATAGAGCTCTCTGGACTCGTAGGAATGCAATCCAACACCGCCTTAGCTGGGGCTCAGAAGCATCCTGAGCATCTCTCCTACAAGGACAGGCTGACAGAGCTGGGCATTTCCAGCCTGGAGAAAAGACAGCTCCAGGAAGCCCTTATAGCAGCCTTTCAGTACTCAAAGGGGGTTTATAAGAAACATGGGGACAACTTTAGCAGTGCCTGTTGTGGCAGGACAAGAAGTAACCTTTTCAAAAGAAGGGAGGGCAGATTTATACTGGATACATGGAGGAAATTTTTTACAATGAAAGCGGTGAAACACTGGAACAAGGAGGTAGTGGTGGCCCCATCCCTGGAAAGATTCAAGGTCTGGTTGGATGGGTCTCTGACCAACACGATCCAGTTGTTGTCTCTGCTTCTGTAGTAGGGTTAGACCAGATGACCTTTGGGGGTCCCTTCCAACCCAAAGTATCCTATGATCCACCACCATTCTTTCCAGATGAAGCAAGATACCCCATCAACAGCCTTTGCCCATCTCAGCAGTACAAGATAAACCTTCACTCTGCCCGCATTACGTTGTACCGCGAAAGGGTAGCTACCCTCTGTCAGCTTGAGGTGTTATCATTACACAGGTCACAAACACACTTGGAAGTGTCTCAAGATTTTAATGGACAACTCTACAAGTAGTTGAATATTTCATGAATATTATTTCTGCATACTGAGAAAAATAAATAAATGACAGGGAGAAAATAACACTTGTCAATGTAACTGCCACCAAACTATATGTACATTACCCTTAGAGCAAATACTGCAAATCAAGAGAACTGGATATTGAGAGTACTGAGACATTTGCTGCTAACAATAGTTTAATTACACCTATTTAAACTATAATTTGACACATACCATACAGATGAATTAAAAAATTAATCATACAAGTCTAAGGTACTCTGATCAATACTACTTTATGGCAATTTTTAAAAAATCCTTCACAGTTTCAGAATTGCCCCCCATCCTGTACTAGGGGTAAACCAGGAAATGATACCTATGCCCTCAGATAAATTGGAATTATCTGAAGTTGTTTAAAAGATTTAAGACTGGTGTGCATCAAATACTCCTACAGTTTGGTTTTTGTGGTTTTGAGAGGGTTGGGGGAAGGTTGACTGGGGGGTGGTTTTGTTTTTTTTAAATCTACAACCTCCCAAAATACAAAATAACAATCACTAACAGGGAGGTGGACCAGGCCATGCCCAGCCACATAACTCTAAAGGACAGGTCTAACACCAGGGCACTGGAGAAAAATCGGGATAAGCATGTCACTGCACTAGCCCGTTCATCCATCAGCAGCTGCCATGCGACATTCACTCAGGAGATTAATGGTTTAAGAAACTTGGTTGCTCAGTTTTCATAGATTAAAAAGAATACAAATTTCCCCATTAAAAAAAAAAGAATTTTTCTATAATACGATACAAAATGCTACCTATATTTGGATTGTCCTTTGTTTCTGCCCAGACAGGGTACAAATGTGCATCCATACAAGGTAACTCTTCGGGTCATTGCATCAAACTAGCTTTCATAAGCCTGTTACAGGTTACGCCTACACTGTACCTCCAATCACCTCACACTCCTTTTTCATCACTTCTTTTATGAACACAGTCAGTTATACTTCAAGAATTCCTTTTTCCTCTTACTAAATAAGACATAACAGAGGTTGTATTTTGTTACAAGTAAGATATAAAGGTCAGATTTTGGAACCAGCTGATGAACTTCACCACTAATTTGAAAGACTGTTAATTATGGTTAGTCTCTGACTGTCTTAAACACTGAGCTACAGAGAGTTCTTCAAAGGAATCCTTGTTAACAGCACACATTCCAAACTCATGAGCCAACTCTCCCAGCACCTCAAAAATAATGACTTTTAAAAATACACTTTGGGTTCTTTGTAATTGCCTTTCCTCCCTTCTCAGCTTTGATTCTTCAAGATATTAGCATCAGAAATTTACTAGAAAACCAATCATCTCAGAAATCCCAGGAGATATACTAAAAAAGCCCCACAGAAATACTAAGCTCCATGTTTCACCTCCCAGAGTCCTGTTAAGAAAGCTCTCAATGAACAGAAGAGCTGTAAGCATTTCTCTATCTCAGTGTTTCAAAAGTTCATGAATGTTAGGAAATATTTCTAAAAATTTGCATTTATTTATTTATTATACTGATGTATTTGAGCCCCTTGCCCTGTCCCTCACCCCTCCCCCAAGAAAAAGATAATAAATACAAGTCCATGTAACAAGAGGGGTATAGGACCTGTCAGTATCTTAACATTATCATGCAAGCATCAGTGTCATAAGCATTATCTAACTATAAAACTGTGCAAAAGACTTAAAACATTTCTCCTTCCTCGCAGCCCAATTTACATGCTTTTATAATCAAAGATGTACGGAAGACAACTACTACAGTTCTGGGCTTCTTGGGTTTTGCCTTTGAATTGATTTAATGAAATAACCTAGTGGGGACACTAGAATAAAGAGAAGAACTCAGGATAAACCACAAAGTTTGTACTGTGACATTTTGTTTTATTTTTAATAAAAACAAGAATAGTAGAAGCAGGAAAGGAAAACCGTGGATTACAAGCCTCTGAACCTTGCCAAGCACAGAAGAGGCTAATTCACTGAGAAAAGCCCAATAAAACTCATCGTGTAGAGTTACAAGATATCATCATCATGTATTTCTAGAACTGTTTAAGAGAATGTCATTTTTTCAAGTTCCTCATTTTCAGATAGGAAAGTTAAACAGACTTCTGAAAAGTTTCAAATTGAGAGCAAGTATGTTCCCTGTGAAAGAGTCTAAAAATACCCATCCCTTTGGAGTACTTATATGGGAAGTCTTCCATAAGATTATTATTTTACTACCTGGAGAGAAGATGGAAGAAAAAGCACTTACTGTAAGCCAGTAGCTTTGATCTGGACTTGGTGTATGTAAGAAAAACAATCCAAAAAGAAACTCTCAAACTAAAGATCTTTGCATAATTATATTAGTAGGCTGAACATTACAGAAATCCAATAAATATGTAGTTTATATACCGATCCAAATATTTATATATCTTTTGATTCTGGACTGGTTATGATTTCACTATTAAAGGGAGCAGACTACTATCAAGTCTATGTTTTTGATACTTTCTCAAGAGTCAAGGCGAGTTGTGTGTGAATGAGCACACTGATACCAGTGTGCAGATGTGTTCAGTCTGCAAAAGCAAGTTGTTTGCACTCTACTAAAATGATTAATGCAAGTGTGCACTCCACATCGTGCTTTTTGCTTATGTATGAAAACCTTTTAGTAAAGACAATGGCTAGAAGAAAATTGCTTGAACTGCTTCAGACGTGAGTCTGAAGACTTCAGGCTGCAAACAGACCGATACGTTACGAGATTCACCCACAGTAAGCCCAGCTGTTCCAGGAAGTATTAGACCATCTAGTCGTGGTACCATAAAAGCAGAGTCAATCCAGAACTTTTAAATGTAATATTAAGTATACATACAGTAAGCCACAATAGAGAAGATTTGTCCCAAGAGTTACAAGTAGCTATAGAGCTCAAGCAATAAAAAAGACCAGACACTATCATGCTGTAGTATAGATAACAGAAGTTTTCTTTTCTTTATTTGTAAAATTTGGAATTTAATAAAAACATTTCTAAAAGGATTGCTATACTTACTAGGATTGATACATTTACTTCAAATGTGTATGGCAAAGGTTGTTTGTACAGCTTTTAATAAAGTACTATCGTGACATTTTCTTGGAGCTGCCAATAAACATCAGTAGCAACTATTTTGAACAATGTACATAAAATAAGTGCCCTGTACAACAACTGCTGTTTCTGTAACTGCCAGAGCTCTGGTCTGTGGCAAAGACCAACATGCAAGACAAAAAAAAAAAAAAATTTAATATGGTTCACAGCATGTTGTTTCAGCTTCATCTCTGCAGATGGTGAGGGGATTTTCATGACTGAAGATATTGCCAACTAACCTATCTTAAAAGAGCAACATTTAACTTTTTAAAGTTTGATCTTAAATAATGTTATTTCTTTGCCATTTATGTCATTAATTTATGTTTTACAAGGAACATAAGATTCTTGGCCTCATTTCCTTTTTTTTTTCCCCTCTCATTTGAAGTGTTATTCCCCAGCTCTACAATAGTTTTATTTCCCTAGGAGTATACTCCTATCATATTACCTCCCTCCCGCAACACACCAATGCAGTTCTTACTCTTTCCTCCTGGGGTGGATGAGATAACAGAATATGATTTGTCTACTTATCTTTACAAAATAGTTTGCATTAATCATTCCAGCATAAATATTCAATTTAAAAAACATAGCTAAAGGCATTCTTTTAAGTTATGTAAAAACTATGCAGTCGCTGTTGCTTCCAATAGTTTCTTTGAGGTTTTCAGCCCTACTACATTCATCTTCAGCATGGCATCAACTGACAGAAAATGCATTCAGGCAAAGAACTACAAATAATATTTCTCATTTAAAGTAAGTTATGAGTTTTTCAACTAGTTTTGGAAGGACACTGGAGATGCACAGTGTAGCACATAGTCTCTGATTAACATCAAAGAGGATATTGTTAATATTTAACTTTTCAGTAAGTTAACATCTTGATTGAACAGTAATCCTACCTTAAAAGAAAACACTAAAAAAAAACCCCACCAAAACCAAAATCCCCAAGCAACCCCCTTTAAATTATTCTTTAAAGAAAGAATCATTAGTTCCAGAAAAATCAAATAGCTTTCAAGACTTTAACAAAGACCTTACCAACTTTGTAAGGATTTTGACTAAATAGATTTCAATCCGGCCCTTCCTGAAATTCAGCTTTCCAGATCAGCGAACGTTACAAGATTACAAGGAAATGAATTAGTAATAAAAAGGTGAAACATTGCAAACAACTCAGCAGGCAGTTCTGAGACTATATTTAACCAACTTCTCTCCAACAGCAAAGGAAACAGGTAAAGCAATACCCAAACCTATAGCTGTTATCATATCTCATGAGTCCAATAAACCCGAGTTTCTCTACTTTCAGTGTCTCCTGTAGTTAAAATTCTAGAGAACTCAAGTGGTTTATTCCCTCTCAGATGCTCAATTTTGACCTTCCATGACTGCAAAAAATAAACCTTGAGGGTATAAAGCCCCATTGGTACAATTCTGCCTGGATTGGACAACTTGAAGTAAATGCCCTGGATGTGATCTGCCCAATTCTGTACCACATCAGCCTCCTTACTGTGCTTCAGCATTAATGTACTAACTATTAACGTAGTACTAATGTACTGGTTTTGGTGAACCAGCCCTCCAGTTTCCACCAACCTTTTAAATGGAACCTGGAAACAGAGCTACAGGGAAAATCCCAGCTTAGTTGCTGGGCGTTTAAATGGATAGAGTAGGGAAAGGCTTAACTCTGCTACCCTACAAGGCCTTAAGACAACTGCTACGAGTCAGTTATGTTTCTATTTTTGTTGCTCCTCTCAAGCTGCTGGATGTCTGTGCCACTTTTATGGGAAACATCATATTTGCATTATGTGAAGTTCTGCTTCTCTATCCTTATAGAAAGCACTAGGGGAAAAAAAACCAAACATGAAGAGTCTAGGAATTATCCAGGGAAACTTAAAAAAAAAATGTGAATTTGCTATAGGTATAAACTCAGCACCTAAGCCCCAAGTTTGGTAAAAGCCTCACAATTGCAATAGTACTTGGGTAGAAAATGTTCTCAGCTTGCAGACCCCCAAACTCGCCTTATATAGCAGCTCAAGATACTCACCTACCAGCCTTGCCCAGTGCCAGGAGACATATTTCTGCCTTCCTCTCTCCAACAAAAGAAAAGGTGAACATTTGCTCCTGAGCTACTGCCATTGGCAGCCTGCAGCCCATTTTTGTTTAGGTGTTAAAGCACTTTGCAGCCCTACAGAATGCAGATGTATGCCTGGTTCAGCCACCTCAGCCACAGATTGCTAGTGACAGGCAGGGCATGGATGAGGTCTGCACGGTTACAGGCAGATGCTACTTCAGGTGTCTCTACTAAACCTCCTCACAATCACAAGCCAATTACAGGCAGGAGAGGGAAAGTGACCTGCAGCAAAGCACAGACAAGCAATTTTCTCTAGAGGTTTCAACTCCTGGAATTGCCATTCCCAAAGTCTCAGTTACACATGGCAGGAGCATAAGGAGCTACATCATCCAGATCATAAATGGATAAATAAATAAAATTGCATTGACATGGCATTCTTCATAGTTGAAGTAAATTAGCATACTTCTTCACTCCTAAGACAGCATATGTTTAATTAAAAAATGTCCTGCAATGTCTTAGTTCCCAGGATTTAAACAATTAACTGCTTTTAATGCTGAATATTACAGCTTTCCCATCGCTGTGAAACAACAGATATTCTCATAGGAACGTGAGGCAGGCGTACAAAATAGAAATGCTTTAAGTTTAAAAAAGGTAATTAAGACACTTACATTGATTTGCAAATCAGAATTAATAGAATTCATAATGAACCTTAATCCACCGCAAGCAAACTCTAACAGTGAAGGAAAGCAAGAAAAGAAATACAAAAATCAGGAAGAGAGAAAAGGAAAAGAAGTAACAAAACCAAAGGCAGCTAAGTAGCTAAACGCAACAGTTAGATAACAAACACCTAACATACACTAAAACTTTACAAGGTCCCATTTGTCTGGCAGATCTGCAAACAGTTCACAGCACAAAGTTCCCCGGAATGCCTCAGCTGGAGGACTACCAAACAGCCTCGGGCAGCAAATGCATCTGTGCCAGCACTGAGAGAGACCACCCAGCAGCTACCAAGCTTGTCACTTCACCTGCAATGCCACATGCAGCTCTCCATCCACACCCCAGCATCTGGCAAAGCAGATCAAAGGGAAAGGGACAGTATCACTCCACTGCCATCCCAACTGATTAAAGGAAAATGCTGAACTTGAACTGAAATCAAGTGGTAGAAATGTGTTCAGGTAGAAATGTGTTCATGCTGCATATTCTCCATCAGTAGAACTGGTTTCTCCCAATTTATCAGTCACGTTATTTCTTGACAGAGCACTAGCATACTGTTAATTCCTTTCAGTAATTAACATTAATATGTTAATTTTCCAAACATATGGATCTACGTACAAATATATATGGTATAATTTCATCAATTTCTGGGCAAATGAAATTACTCAATTCTATACTGCTCCTTCCTTGAATTAAGAGTTTATGGAAACTTCAACTCAAGAATAAAGAAAAATACTTTCAAACTAATTCTAAGCAACAGAAATCATCATACTGAAGAAATACAGTATTTTTATGCAAGTTATGAGCTGCTTTTATGTGTTTTACTTCCTGTTTTTTCACTTTCAAGTCAGAAAATATTTTAATTTAAAAACATTCCTCCTTTAGCCAGTCATCTTCTCAAAGAAATAACTGAGGCAAGGCTCACCCCAGTGCATTTTAAGAGATGCCAAGAGATACCAGACATTTTTGGGTCAATGTCTAAAATGACTGTGCAATAGCATTCTGATGCTAATAAATCTATTCTGATAGACTTATTAGTCTATTAGACTATTAGATTATTAGACTATTAGACTATTCTATTAGTCTATTAGACTATTCTGATAAATAATTCTGATGCTGACTGGTCTCAGTCAGCAACGATAGTCTCCCAAGCAATCAGAGTACAATACAGATGCTTATCACTACAGACATTATCAGTAATAATGAGCTAAATAATTATTATTTATGTAGCACGTCTACATAAGGGGTATCACACAGCTTATAATGTGAGGGTATGCCAAGTCCTAACCATCCAGAACATCTAATGAAAAACTGCAGCAGAAAGGAACTTAATTCCTTTAGAAGGTACCACTGCTAAAGTGATGAGGCTTTCTTTGTATCAATAGTTCACTTGAATTTCTCATAACAAAACTTTTCCTTTATAAATAAATACAAACACCAAAAAAACTTCAACCATGAGTTGAGACCACTCTGTCTCAAAGGATCTCTGCTTGCAAGGATCTTTAAGAACTTGGCTGCAGAACAAGAGGATGCACATTGAGTAAAACTGCAGAGGTCACGAACACTGCTTCCCAAATCACAGGTATTCAACAGCGCTTACTAATTGAGAAAACATATTCCAAACTAAAGAAAGCACTCATGACATTTCCTTAGTTGAAGGGCAACTAAAGGCAATTCACTGATACAGAGACACAAAGAATGCCATTTACTGAAAATGGAAAGGCTTTCCAAAGTAGCCCTTGATTAAGATGAGATAGCTGAAATTATTCTCCCTCAGTTTGGATCCACATAATACTTTTTATAAGGAACACATTAAAAGTTAGCATTCACAATGTTAAGAATCATTCTGTTATTAAAGAGCTTAAAACAAAAGAAACAAGAAACAAAGTCTACAAATTAAGACATAAACCAGCTAACAAGTGCAGCCAGAAGAAACTGCCAACAGCTACCAGAAGTATCCTGAACTACTGAAAAATATCATGTCATGTCATATCTGCCTCTTGCATTTAAAATTCACATTTTCATTAGAAACAGGAAAAAATACCCCTAGAGGAGATTAAGACTTGTTAGAGCACCTATAAACTAAAACTTTTACATTTGAAACACGGAACCTTTTCCTTTTCAACTGAAAAGTGACGACCTGCTTAACAAAATCTTCAAATCATAATCTTTCTGTAACTTAAGTGTGCATTGCAATGCCACTAGTATGGCATTTTTGTACACAACTGCTGATGCAACCCTGCTGGTAAAAATTGTATTGATCTTAGAAATACTTTCTGCAGCATTAGGGGGAGTATTTTGGATTTTTTAGCCCAGTGATTGATTTTAATGTGTTTTAAAGGACAATAGGTTTTTTTACTTAAATGAAAATGGCTCCTTAAAAATAAGCTGAGATTTTCATTTTATACAGTGTCCGGCCTCTTATAAACTCTAATTTTGGTTGCAGACAGACATTAAAAAAAACAGATATCAGTGTCACAGGTATGTTTCAAAAGTTGTTTTACATGCCAGAGATTGACAGTGCAAATTATAAAGGAACAACATACTAAACCCTTCTCTCTCTCTCAAAATATCACCTTCAAGACCTGTGGACCATATAGACAAAAAGAATTCAAAAGAATATTATGTCCTTGTATTGCCAGCTTATTATGGAGAGAATGCTTTTACAATAGCATATAGAATTACCTTTACGATGAGTTTCTCTGCATTTTGTTGTTCAGCACTTCACAGTTTCCCTTAATCGGTTATTGCAGGATCTTAGGAAGACTTGCTTGTTTTTTCTGGCTATGTTAAATTTTCTCTCATTCTCCCCATACTATCATCTCTCTCCCCCTCTCCTTCAAGTAAGCTTTATTTTGTCCCTCCCCTAACTATCTTAGTGTAAAGTAATTGCGCACTGAAAAGGTAAAGAGATATTTGCTTTATTTACAATCCCTCCCCTAAGTTTTAACCACACTATCTCAAAGAATTAGCCTAAAGATAATATTTTCAAGAATAGTTGTGGCTAAATATCGTCCAATTTCATGACTAATTTTTTTCTTCCTTAAACCAGACTTCTTATTACTTCTGACTTTTCAACTTAAGATTTGTGGAACAGAAAGACAAAAAGAACAGGGGAAAAAAAACAAACAAACATGAGGATTACTGACATTTACTTCCCAAATTTCCTATTGGTTCTTTCTCAGTGTACCAGTTTGCTGCCTGGTATTGAGTGAAGCAGGGTTTCCTCTTGGTTTAGCAAACTTAATAGTCTTACCAAGGACAGACATACACCAGGATCACCAAAAATGACTAGCCAAGACAACTATACAGGTGGAAGGGTACAACCTCCTTTCCATAGCATTGAGCCATTACATTGGTTCAGTTGTCAAATGAAACCTTCTAAGTGCTGAAAGTTCAGAAGCTTCATAAAAATCCCTGCAAATGTGATGCAGAGATAATCTATTAAGTGTGCAACAGCATTAAGAAAAATTGTAAGCTCTGTCCACGATATCAAAAAAATAAAGCAATAAAAACAAATAAAACAATAAAAAACAAATAAGTTGCCTGAAATGGCATGAAATCCATATAAGTAGCTGTTAACTATAAAGAAAAGGCCCTTCTAGATCTACCTTTGAGCTGTCTGACACCCACCTTGAAAGAAGCACTAAGTTACAATTACTTTGCCACTCTGAGATGAGGTAATGGTAAGGTTAGGAAAAAGGGGGGGAAAAAAAAAAAGAAAAAGGAAAAAAACCCACAAACACTGTAGGAAAAAAAAGTACACTCATTGTAAATTCCCACATGCTTATTCTTCAGAGGAAAGCCTGAGACAACTACAGTAAAAGCATATTAGGCATACAGCCAGGCACACAACACAATTAAAAAAATCAGATCTCAAAAAAGTAGCTCCAAAAATCGCATTTGAGATATCTCCTAGAACTGCATTACATCATTTTTTTAAAAACAGTTAAATATAGCTATTTTCCATATTAAAGGTAAAATGAAAAAGTCAGAGGACTCCCTTTGCACTCAGGCTTACATTTAAAAAGACTTGCTGGACATAATTTCAGTTCATTATTGACTCCATCTTTATCAAATGCCTTACTTAAATAACATTTACCCAATGGTCATTGTATCTGCTTATAAGCAGTAATAATAAAACATATCATCACTGCACTTAAAATAAAACTCTGGAGAGAAGCTTGTGATTCCATTTATCTAAAATATTAAAGAGTTTATTTTTCCACAAATCAATATATTTAAAACATAGGGTATCCAGAAGGTGACTGCTGCTTTTGGTGATGGTAAGACACGTAATGCTGCCCTCACGACTGATCAGAAAGGCCCTCTCAGCAAGCTGATTCCCCTCACCAATTCATCTCCAAAATACCATCCTCAAAATATGAGAACGTTTTCTGCTGGTTTTGTGAAATGACTCAGCTCAGGGAAAGGCCACACCAGCACTCGACAGATGATGAGGTAGGGTTGTAGAGCTAGTAGCGAGATTGCCCCTTTCACTGGCAGCAAACCGTTAGATCAGACTGATTCACTTGTAACATCACACTCAAACACCTAAATAAAATTCCCTTCCCCTGCCTTCTGTTGCAAATAGCTTCAAGGGCAGGTTCAAGAGACCTTTAGGGAAAGGTTCCTTATTACTTCATTTGGAAAATACACACAGAACAATTTCCTGGGGCATTACTCAAGCAAAACAATGCTATCTGCTGTGATAAGAAAATAGGAGAAAGGGTTAGGGATTTTTATGTAAGTAGCACTATGGATCCCAAATAGTATTGCAGAGCAGCCTCTGAATGTAAGCCCACTAACCCCTTCAGTCCTCTCTAACTAGAACTCAAGCACAGAAGCTCACTTTTATTTAAGACAGACGCTTGGCTTCCTGGTCATCCTCTGCTGTACAAGGCTGATAAAAGATGCAACACAGAGCTGAATATGTCCCGCAGAGTAGCTGGTATTACAGGGACACGGTGCTCATTGGCAGTTTATGTCAACCCAAACCCTGCTGTCAGCCCCATGAGGCAATCACAACGCTATTACTCATTTCTTTACCGTGGAAGAACCCTTTTCTGTTGGCTTATTGCTGCTCCCCTAGCAGAAGCACTTGAAGGGAAGCAGGTTTAATGTTTGCAAATGGAGAAGTTTTCCATACACAGAAGTAACATGGACACTGTGAGCAATAAGAAAACCCACATCACTGATAAATCTAGCATCTCTTGTGCAGTTATTGCAGGTTTGCCTTACAAGATAATCAAAGCACCAACCTGCAACAGACGGGCACATTCCACACGCCACAGGTACAGCAGCCGTTTGATAGTTTGCAGAGCAGTCATGGTATTGCCCTTCTTTAAGACTACAAACAGCAAATTGGAGAATGTGAAGTAGTTTATAAATGTGTCTGTATGTGTGTGTTGAGACATGAAAATACTTTATCTGAATACCCCAAGCACATCTTTGATTTTGATTTGATTAGAACTGCAGTGTTTTAGAGACAAATTTTAAAACTGAGAACATGTTGACTCTTAAGTGCTATAGCAAATTTCAAAGAGCTACTTACTAACATCTGTTAAGTGTTGTGATGCATACAATTATATGCAAATACTTCAGAAAGTGAGATTTTTTTTCTTGAGTTTAAATAAACTTATAAATCTGAAACAGACAGTTATGGAAGATTTCTAAAATACACTTCAAAACAGCCTGACAGAAGCTACATATTTTAAAAGACACATTTCTAAGGTCTGTATATACTAATTGAGGTAACATTTTGAAAGGCAATACCGTTAATTGTTTTAATCCTAAAAAAAAAAGAATCTCATCGCTTGAATTACACATAAAATATTTAGGTCAGATATATGCAAACTCAAGTAAGTGGCGTTATCAAAATAATACTCTTATGCTTTGGATGCCAGGAACAGGGCTTTTTTGAGTGGTTTGTTTAGGATTTTCTAAAATACTTTCATACTTTAAAATAGTTGTCAGACTGTGTGTTTCACCAAAATTCTCATTTATACAAAAATGTTGCCTAAAAATCAGCAATAGGGAACAGAAAGGAAAATGAGAAAAAAACCCAAACAACCTACCCTCTTTCAAACTCTCACAAATCCATAGGACAAACCACCTTAGCTTTAAACATCTATCAAGTTCCTGAATGCCTTCATTATACTAAATTCACCACAACTGGTGACATTATGCAAGTAAATGTTCATAATTTTTTTCCAAATAACTCTATTTTTTTATTACCTGTTTTGCCGACACTAGCCTTCCGCAGCACACCCAACTGGTAAACACAGTTGTTTTTCCAGCAGAGCAGTTCATTCCATTACCAAGATACAAAAATAGAAATAAGCAGATAATTTAAAGAGGATTCAGCTACTATCTACTATTGTAAAAGCATGATCCCAGAACAGACCATAAGTCTGCATTTCGCAAACGATGACATCACACTATTAAGTTATATTAGTTTGGCACTACTGATTTCCACAAAATCCCTCCTAGTAATCACCATTTGGCAAGTATTTATTGAGCAAGAGGAGAATTCATCTTCAATGGTAGGACTGGCGTATTCTATGTTTACTATCCTTATTTGCTTGAACTATCGACGAGGTATTGAAGGAGATTAGATGGTAGCATTTTCTTTTAATCTGGCACAAAACCAAACCTATTTGTTCAGATATTATAACATTTGAAATAAAATACTATTTATAAGTGAGAGCTATAAAGAAACCACAATACAGCATAAAAGCAAAATTGATGAGATACCCTCTGGAGATAATTAAGCAGTGAACATCATAGTAACATCCAACTATAAACTTCAGGGTTCTACAAAATACAAAGTTAAATGAGGACATGAACCTGGCTAAAAGAGCATCATCCTTCCAGACACTACAAGCTTCTGATCAGAGATTTCAAGCATGTAGGCAATAACAGTCTTAACAGACGTTATTCTGTAATAAGTCTTCAACGCTCCATACCATTACAACATTAACTTTAACAAAACAGAACAGTCCCTGCTTTCCCCACTGCCAACATTACTCAACCTGACAGGTGAAAAAAAAAAAAAAAGCAGTTGATAGGACAACTGAAAATGCTAAGAAAAAATCTTTCCAAGGAAATCCCTTACTCCCACCACCACAAGCTTAATTTCATAGTTAAGGCTGTAAGTTCACCATCTAGTAAGACAGATGTGACCATCTCCTACCTTTGCAGTTATACACATAAGGGAAAAAATTTCAAGGCCAAGCTAATTCCTGAAAATAGTCACCACAAAGCCAAGGGTAAAACCTGTGCCTTTGTCAGCCATTCAGTATCCAAGACCTTACTATTTTAACTGAAAGCAAGAAGGAGAAAACTTTAAAACTAGATTTTCCATTGCCACCCAGCTGAACTGACTGAAAAAGGAACATTAACTCATTCTACTACTTTTTATTAGCACAATACATTGCAACATTAAGACAGGAAAAGGTAGTAAAAAAATTCTTCATGCAAGTAAGCTTAACCATGTTCTCAAGTTAAAAATTCTCTACGCAATGTCCATATTTTTACTTGGCTATTTTTATTTACATGTTTATTAAAAAAATGCAATCTTCAAAACACTAAAAAGAGAAAGCATAAACATCTTTTAAATGAAAAAAAAAAAAATCTTAAAAAGAAAGCCTTTGAAAACTTTAGGGATTTGAAAAACAGGGAGAGAAAAGATGACAAAACTTGAACCATGCACTGCAGTCAGAGCTCTATGCAGCATGCATCTGTCCACACAGCTCCTAGTGCCTAATCATGGCTACATTACAATTTAAAAACTAAATAGGCCTATTTATCCCAAAAAGGGAAAAAAGTTACACAGGCACACAAAGACAAGGAATATGTCAGAAAACCTGTAAAATTGCTTTCAAATCGGTCACTAACACGGGATAGTCTATCCATTATAAAATAGTTCTAAAACTAAAGACACTATTAGCCGAATGACTGACAAAAAAAAGCCTTTTGAAATCAAATTTGTCAATTTAGCAAAATAATCATGATCCAAAGATAAAGCTTAGCAATCACTTTTTACCAGGTTGATGACATGGATACATACTGTAATCAGGATGTAAAACATGTGTCTCCTCATCTTCATCTATTGTCTGCCCTAATAAAAGCAGCCTGACACGTCTCATCTTCAGTAGCCTTGGAGAGCTTTCACGGGCAGTACTCCCAACATCCAGAACCACATCTCCAGAAACAGTGGGAACAATTTTCTTCAGGAATTCCATTTTTGCATGCCTTCTGTGTCCTCAGTATTTACTAAACTCACTAGTTTAACTACGTGTTACAGAGCGTAGCTCCCACATCAACTTCCTTAAGCACCGAGGTAGACTTCTCCTGGTGATGTCATGTCGAACCTGGGTGGTGCCAACACCAGCACGTCAGCTGCCAGCTGCTCCAAGGCAGATTTTAAAGACGTCTAACTGTACAGACTGATAAGAAAACCAAACAACAACAAGCCTATATATTAACCAACGCATGCTAAACTCTCTGCTTGTAGAAGACACCATATTTAAAGGCACTGCAACAAATTTAAGCACTAATAAAATGCATGGTATGTTTTAAAATTTTGATCTAGCAGAGCTCAATAGCTCTTAATTTTCATGAAGTGCACAGAAAGTGTTCATCTGCATTTGAAAGATAAGACTTATCATTCAGAAAGTCTATGCACCAGCTTTATGAACAAAGCGTCTAACAGCACAATTCAGACCATTTGTATTTTCACATGGTTTAACTACTAGCTACAAAGATATTAACTAATATTAAGTTCTGGTTTGCAGAGACTCTGATGCTATATTTACCACTTAAAATACTCTAATCACCTTCCAGAAAACACTAAGTACAGAAATAACCCATCTTATTTTGTCCAAATGTCCGCTTTATCCCTGGGGCCACTTCTCCGTACATGCCTGGTTTAGCTGAGTTTTTTGTTTTTATTAGAGAAGGATTTTAAATGTTGTTCTATATTTAGCTTAAAGATGGCAAAATGAAAGATGCCTTGCATTTGGAGCAGAAAGCTCAGGGGAAAAAAGACACTAGTACAGGAACTTGTTTAGCCTAAAGAAGAGAAGTCTCCAGGAAGACCTCAGAGCAGCCTTCCAGGCTCCCACTTAAAAAGGGAGCCCACGGGAAAGATAGGGAGGGGCTTTTTACGAGCAAGTGCAGGGACAGGACAAGGTGTAACTGCTTTAAGCTGCAAGAGGGGAGATACGGATCATATATTAGGAAGAAATTCTTCACTGTGAGGTTGGTGGGGCACTGGAACAAGTTGTCTAGAGAAGTCTTGGATGCCCCATCCCTGGAGATGTTCAAGGCCAGGTTGGATGGGGCTTTGAGCAACCTGATCTAATGGAAGGGGGGAGTAGAACTGGGTGATCTTTAAGGTCCCTTTCAACCCAAAACATTCTATGTTTTACGAAGAAAATACAAACAAGAAACACAAGCCACCCACCATACATGATGATATTTCAAGATTAAACTTTATAAACTAATAAAGCTTCTATGTAACACAGATGCATCCAACAGCTTTTGATTGATTTTTCCTTCTAGATGGCTTTTGTTCGACTCTTAAGAAAATGACATCAAGGATTTTTCTACAGAATATCATTGAGCATGTATATATGTTTACATAAGTTCATATATTTTTATTTATAGACCACCATCCATGTATACAGATGGATGATGGTTAACTCCAGGACATTCTATGAACACAATATTTTATAAATAAGCTAAAATAGAAAGCTTACATTTCTGCCTATATCATTTCATGTATATTCCTCTCTCACACTTGCTCTTACTATCTTCCTTACACAGTACAATGTACAATTGTGTTTTTTACATAATCTGAGTAAGCTTTATAGATAACCTGTCAAGAGAAAACATATGAGAATTCTTACAGTTGATATAATCAAATTCATCTTTAAACAAAATCAAAAAATGCAGGCTACAAAAAAGCCTTATTTGATAAAATTTAGCACTCTCTTACTCTGGAACCTTGAAATAAATCAGACAACGGGAGACTTAAGCTTATATAGAATTACTGTTTATATTACAGTAAGCCTTTTGATGTCTTTCTGTGTGCATTGCACTTCTCTTACAGTGAAAGAACTCCAGTGTTGCACCACAATGCTTGCTGAGGTCATTCAGGCTTCCCCTACCACAACTCCATAGGCAGTGATAGAAAAAGCAAGAAGATGATATCCAATGTCCACATCCCTCAGGAACAGGAATCCGCATCAGAAGGAAACATGAACAGATCATGAAACATGCAGAAATACCACAGAGAGACACAGTGAGCAATCAGAGGGTAACAGCACTTCTCAGAGCACTGTCCATTTGGATTAGACTTTTCAGGACACAAGCAGCAAAATCATTTGCAGGGGGCACACAAGAAGAGCAGCTACATAGGAATTCTGTTTAATCAGGTGAACCTGTTGATGCAGGAACATCCTAACAATGAGAAATGCTAAAAAACCAGAGCACAATCAAAGAAAGATCCCAGTGAGTAAAAACTATTTGCAAATCCCTCAAGTTCACATGCCTAGAGAATTTTTAGAATTAGCAGCAATGACAGTAAAAGACAACACGCCAGGAAGTATAATCTTAGAAGATAGCCGAGGTGCCCTATAGCCTACCAAGGGCATGCATTATATGATAGGTCTTGTCACAAACAAGCACATAAAAAAAAGAAAAATTACTTTTTAACACAATGTTTTTAAAACTATCCCACCCCAGTTCCAGCTGCTGTCACAGAGAGGACACAGGACTTTCTCTCTACATAATTTGTAAGCTAGTCAAATAGGTCCCGGGATTTTTGGAGGCTGGGGCAGAGTGGTGCCCCTCAGCCTGAGGGGGCCAATAAGGGAACAGAGGGGTCCAGAAGGAGCCCCCATACCTCACCCCCGCTTTGCCTGCGGCGCCCCCAGGCAGCAGGGCCAGGCTACGCACCCCACGCTCCTCCTCCTCCTCCCAAAGCCAAAAGTGGGCAAGATACCTGGATTCATTCGTGGGTGCCACACAGACTGCCCTGCAGCACAGAGAAGGGAGACTGCCCATGGCTTCCTGGCTCTGCCAACACTGGCAGAAGCCAACAGCTGAGGGCATCTGTGTCAGCAGGGCAGCAATGCATTTTCCAGAACTCTTAGCCACAACTGCACCTGCAAAACAGCCAAGCGGTACAACCACACCGGCACTGGAGGAGTCCCTGTGCCAGCAAGATGGAAGCGTACACTGCAGACCTTCTGGCAGTAGAACACCATCTCCCCTGGGGTGGCATTGCTGTGGTGTGGCACATCTCCTGTCGGCACACAGAACCCTGGCTTTCTTCCAGCTTCTCAGCAATGTGACTGTGTTGGTAGGACAAAACAGTACAAAAGAAACCAAAGCAAAACTGTCCCTCCTGCTGGAACACTGGTACTGGAGGTATTGGCAAAGTGGTTTCAAACAGCCAAGTAGTACAGAAAGGGTGCAAGTTTCGCTTTTCGAAAGGGTTATACAAAGTGATCTCTACCTCAGTCTGCAGCTCTTCCAGAAATGTTAGTACTCCTTGATCTTGAGGTTTTTAACTATATATCCATGAGCCCACATGGAACATTGCATTAGCATGCGCCAAATAACCATTGTCACCTATTTTCTCCAACCTGCTAATTTTAACCTGACTTTAACATCTGATGTAGGAGTGAATCTGCTAAAGAAACACAGCAACTGCAATAGCACACAATATTTAGGAAAAAAAACACAACAAGAAGATTTTCTTTCCCACACCTCAAAAAAGAAGCCCAATTTGTAAGAACTTATCACAATGAAAACAATCTGCTCTTCAAAAAAAAAACCCAATGTGTAGATCTGAGACACAGAACTGAACGCAGAATTAAACAGTAGTATTATAAATTAAACTTGCAGTCCAGCTTGTCAGTATAAATTAGCACACCTTCATTAAACTCATGAGAGGTACCAGTACTGGACTAGCTGTGTTCCACTTGTGAGGTTTTTCTAGCAGAGCACTGTCATAATTCCACACAAAAGAACACAGGGGTAGGGATAGGGAAAACAAACTCCCTTTCTGCCTCTGTATATGCTGCCCTTTAAGTGACAAGCCTAAGAACTATAAGAACTTATAAACTTGCTTAAGAACTATAAATTGATATAATCGCATATATATATTTATTTTCTTCAAATAGAGAACCTGAACAGACAATCTTGAAAAAAAAAACCACGCACGTAAGGAGAACACAGTTCGTAATATTATGGTGTCATCTCACTTTTTAGCATTTTGGACTAACCACTTGTACAAATCTGATATATTTAAAGGATTTAACTTTATATGTCAGAAAGTTTCAAAACTTGAAAAGATATTTAACACAAGAGGTTATCATTCATACAATTTGAAATTGTACTTTACCCCTTAATTCCCAAGGTACTTTTGCATTAATGGCTTCCTTGGAGCAGTTCAGTTAATGCAATTCCACGGGGAAAAAAAAGAAAAAAAACATGGTATAAGTAGGGGCAAAGCAATGTACAATTTTGCAAACCTTGTTATCAGTGTAAACTTCTTGTAGATATTATTTTGCATAGAAAATATTTTAAAGCTAAGCCATTTATCTTTGTGTAATTTGGCTTTACTGTTTTTTTCATGCAAACATGTGAACAGTTTCAGTTGTCCTCAAGACTTTCTTGCAGTCCAGATTTCTGTTTCCTGAGAAATGAGAGGAAAGTAACAAACAACATTATCCCATTTAACAAAAAGCCCCGAAATTTTTACCACTTATGTATTAGGTAATAACTGTTCTTATCTTGAAGTCCCATGCAAGAATACAATGCTTGCCTGAAGCCATTAGGAGTTCCTGACAAGATCAAGGTATTGTCTTATCCCCCAGCTTCCACAGTTTTCACTCAAGAAAAGGATCCGACCTTCATGTCATGAACTTTCTGCTGTTCCAAGCACTGATGTATCACACAAGATCTTCTAAACCCATGAATTTCTTCCACCAGCAGAATTTCTCAAATAAGAACTTACATTTCAAAGTAAGTCCTAGAGCAGTATGTCCTCTGAATCAGAACCATTCTCATGCAAGTAGGAACACCAAGAGAAGACATTGCACAATCCCATAACAGAAGTGGACAGATTTTTCCATTAAAAAAGGATCAAAGTAAATGATGACAAGCATGATGTTGGTATTTCTATGTGAAGGACATAAAACTCCCAATATTTTTTAGAAAAAAAAGGTTCTGTGGAACAGTTATCAGTACAATCTTTGACGACATGATCCCCCACAACATCCTTCTCTCTAAACTGGAGAGAGATGGATTTGATGAATGGATTATTCAGTGGATAAGGAATTGTTGGCTGGTCACATCCAGAGAATAGTGGTCAACAGCTCAATGTCCAGATGGAGATCCGTGATAAGTGGTGTCCTTCAGGGGTCCGTACTAGGACCAGTGCTGCTTTATATTTTCATCAATTATACAGACAGCGAGATTGAAAGCACCCTCAGCAAGTTTGCGGATGACACCAAGTTGGGTGGTATAGTTGCCATATGGAAAAGACGGGATGTTATCCAGAGAGATATGGACAAGCTGGAGAAGTGGGCCTGCGAGAACATCATGGGGTTCAACAAGGCCAAGTGCAAGGTCCTACACCTGGGTCGAGGTAATCCGCATTTTCAATACAAGATGGGGGACAATGTGATTGAGAGCAGCCCTGCAGAGAAGGACTCGGGGGTGCTCATTTATGAGAAGCTAGGCTGGCAATGTGCGCTTGCAGTCCAGAAGGCCAACCGTATTCTGGGCTGCAACAAAAGAAGTGTGGCCAGCAGGTTGAGGGAGGTGATTCTCCCCCTCTACTCTGCTCTTGTGAGACCCCACCCTGAGTACTGTGTCCAGTTCTGGAATCCACAACAGAATTAAGGATACAGAACTGTTGGAACAAGTGTAGAGGAGGACCGTGAAGATGATAAGAGGGCTGGAGCATTTCTACTATGAGGACAAGCTGAGAGAGTTGGGGTTGTTCAGACTGGACAAGAGAAAGCTCCAGGGGGACCTTAGAGTGGCCTTCCAGTACCTGAAGGGGGCCTACTAGAAAGCTGGGGAGGGACTTTTTACTAGGGCATGTAGCAACATGATCTAGGGGGAATGGCTTTAAATTGGAAGGGGGAAGATCTAGATTAGACATTAGGAAGAAATTCATGATTAGGCTGGTGACACTGGCACAAGTTGCCCAGGGAAGTTGTGGATGCCCCATCCCTGGAAGCATTCAAGGCTAGGTTGGATGGGGCCTTGAGCAGCCTGGTCCAGTGCAAGGTGTCCCTGCCTATCGTAGGTGGGTTGGAACTAGATTATCTTTAAGGTCTCTTCGAACACAAACCACTCCACGATTCTATGAAGTCACAACAACAATGGCAACAATGCTATGAAACTGAGCTGAAAACCTGTACAGAAAGCTTTTAAAGTGCTTAACAGAAATATAAGGAACAGGGTTGCCAACTGTTAGGGTAGGTCTGCCTATAGAAAAGCCAGAACACAGACACTAAATAATAACCAGATACCAAGCACAGACAGACACCTCCAGAATTACTGAAGAACAGAAGTGGTTCAGCATCCATTTTTTAAATATTTTGGTTATTTTCACAGTCATTGTCACTGTTTCTGCTAGAATACTCTTTAGCACTACATTAAAGTACACATCCAGAGAAGAATTTCCTCATGTTTGAATGGCTAACTTTTAAAATCAGCCCCAAAGCATAGAAGTCAAATGGCCAGGGAATGGTTTGTTATTCAAAACAATCCTCATTCCAATCCCAAAAGTACAAACAGCACCAGCTTATTCTGCTTCCCTTACCAAGCCTGACCTAACCCTAGTTTACTGGTAAAAGTTTTATGCCAGGAAAAGTATGTCTCAAATGTCACTGACCTGTGAAAATCATCACTATCTTTTTTTCCATTGTTACTCTTCTCCATAGTTTCTATTACTTTTAAACAGTCGGTGAGTTCATAGTACACAGGACAAGCTCAGTTTCCAATACCAATTAAAATCCTCTGACATCCAGATTAAATAAATTCTGTCTTGCTTTACACAGCATTCATCCACCGTAATCTATTTTAGCTCTTCCCTTGCAAAATGGACCAAGTTTTTGAAACAAGGTCACAGAAAGTTTATCTGCAAAACAAAGTAGAAATTAATACTCAGCCTAGTTAAAAAAAAACAAACCAAAATAGGAGCGGTAAATTCATGAGTCCATTCACATGGACTGACATGCTCGAGTCTCTACTAGTTTAGACATACATCCTCTGTGCTCTGTTATACAAACCATACTACTAAACTTCTGAAATACTAAATATAATATAGTGTTATAATGAAATATATTTGTATCACAAGATTTACGTTAACTAAGGGATAATGTATTATATTTTTGAATCTCATATAACATAGTCCTCCCGTAGAAAATTTCAGTGTGATCTCTTTCTAGTAAGAAAACCACAGTGCCATAGAAGGATGTACAACTAGACATCAAAATTGGTAGGTTTAATATTAAAATTAGTCATAGAAGAAATAAACTTCATTTTCTTGAGTTACATCTTTGTTCAGGAACAAGGGTAGCTAAATCAGATTGCTGAATATCCATTATTTCCTCACACAGAGCTGCTATCTGTGGGACTTCAGAAGGTTACTCTTACCTAGAGAATATAGGTAGTTAAAACTAATGTATCTATTTCCTTAACCTAATATCATCAGGTAAGTATACAGGTGTCAAGTAAGTTTGCCAGCAGGTATGTTGGGACAATAACTTTAAAACTTTTTCCTTTCATATCTCTTCTGTCTCAAAGATCAAAATAATCATCTCTAAAGCATTACAAGACTTTTCTAATAAAAATATATAAGCTTAAATAGTATTATTTTCCACTTTAAGTCCTAAATGAAAGAATTCCTTCAGTGTAAAGCAAAAGCTCGCCAATTCTTCTGCAAAATACAGATGTCTGCCCCTTCTTTTAATTAGTAACCTGAATGCCTTTCACTTGATAATCTGAACAAAGCCAGAAAGAATAAATTCTGCTGCCAGAACTACGTCATTTGATTTAAACAGAAAACAGACCAATCTATCAGTCCTTACAATAAACACAGTTGCACCAGGTACTCTGGGCTGAAGTCTTCAACATTTTATGACTTATAGAAACATTGGCACCTGTATTGAAGGTAAACAAATTCACTCCTGCTCAGATCAAGATGCCTTCCACACCTATTATGGGCATGTAATAATTATGTTAAATTTAAGGCAGTGGAAAAGTAAGATACTTCAGGAACTTACTTATCAGATGGTACATGATCCAACTATAACTTATCATAGTAATACATCAGGTGAATGTCAGCTATTAATTTAGAGCAAATATTTTATGTAAATTTTGTAGCCCTAAAAAAGTAAACGTTTTCCTGTATGCAAACATAGAACGTTTATGGATAATCTTTCCATTGAACAGGTTTTTTTAATTAATGCTCAATTGTCTCCTGTCCTAAGGAGTGGAAAAAAGAAAATCAGTAACAACAACCAGATCACCAGATGCAGCCAAGGATGCTCCCAGCTGGGCCCTGTGTAAGCCTACGGGAACCCCAGTATTGTAGCTTTAGTACATAAACATTCATAAAATGTCATTCCTGTTTAAAAGAAAACAGAGCCATCTTTTCAATGCTATAGATGTTCCCATATAGCAGAACCCTAGTATTTCAAGAAAAAGAAAAAAAAAAGGCAGGGAATTTGAATTTTTATAATTTCTGGAAAGGAAAGAGAAGAGATGTAACTTAGGTTTGTTTGGCAGAGTTTTGATTTCAGGGCTCTGAGCACAGGAGAGCAAATATTAGCTTTCAGTGGAAGATGTTGGATGAAATCTCATTTACTCTTCCTTTTTTTTTTTAAAAAAGTTACAATATACTTGAGATGAAACAGAGGTCCAACTAAGTTAGGTACTAAATTAAGGTCCAAATATTTTTCTAGTAAGCAGGAGAGAAAAAAAAGTAAATAAGTTTAAAATGCAGCATTTTTCAATTATTAGCAAATAAGAAAAAACAGTTCATAGAATGGGTTGGGTTGGAAAGGACATTAAAGATCATCTATTTCCAACCTCTGCCATGGGCAGGGACACCTTCACTAGGTCAGATGGCTCAAGGCCTCATCTATTTTATGATTCTATGACCTACAGGGATGGGACGCATCCACGATTTCTCTGGGCAACCTGTTCCAGCGCCTCACCACTCTCAGAGTAAAAAATTTCTTCCTAATATCTAAATGTAAATCATCAGGTTAGAAAGGACTATCCAAATCTCTAACATCAGAAGAAGTATATGTGAAATTTGCATACATTGTAAAGAATAAAGGAAAAAACCTTATTCGGATTTGGAAGACACTTGCTGTATCAGACCTATTTGAAGGAAAGGTTAAGCCTGTTCCTGTCAGAAGCAACAAGAGACAAGCCTGCCTTTCAAGAGCAGAAAGAAGCTATCATCTTAATTTAAGGACAAAGCTGAATGTGATCACCCAGGAAGGTAAGGATTCCTTTATTTAAAGGAAAAATGACACTCCAGTTGTCTGATTTGAATAAAAATACTAAAGACCATCCTCCCTACCTCACTTGTGGCTTTTTAAATAGACTAATAATAAAAGACTTAATCTTCACAGTGAAAGACAGTAGGATTCTGTTTCGAAAAAGTTTCAGGCTGGAATCACTTCTTCCTTAAGGAGGACACCACAAAAAAAATACTGCTTTTCATTTCTCAGTAACTAATTTTCAAAACATCCATTCTTTTCAAGTTAATGTGCATTTAACAGGAAGAAAAAAAACTCTAGAGAATGTAACATACATTTCTAACACACACGGGTCAGCTTATAGTACAATTGTTTCAAGCCAGCAAGACTATCTACAAATGGAAATACACAGAGGCATCACAACTGTCATTTTGTCTACACTAGGTCTATCTTTTGTCATTCACACAAAAAAAGCCAAGGAAATGCAGCTAAAATTAAGAATAGTAGCTAAGTAGACCTTAAAGAGACAGGGCCCTCTTCCTCACACAACACTTCTTGCTTCCTTGACTCCGCTGTACATATTAGGCTGAATCTTTACATCCTTTAAATCAAATCAAAGGCTCATAGACTTTATTATGCTGTTGTTGTCACTGTACTGTCTGAATCAGCATTGCTGCACTTCATGAGCTGTTTCTGAGGAGGAGTGAAGGAGGACAGCAAAGGTGAGAACTCCATGGTCAGTGGTGCACTGTAAGTGCCAAGTGAGGCAGGATATATTAAGCCGTGCTGGGCAGAAGCACAGCAGGGGGTGGAACTTGGAGAATTTCCACAGGAAAGCTCTGCAGCTACGTAGAGGATATCAAAAGTAGCTGCATCACTTCTGCTTTACCCAAATCTCTAAAAAACCATCCACCACTGTCTATCTGTCTTTGAAGTACTTGTTCTGTATAAAGACATGCAGTGTTTTTGTTAGCTACTAGCCAAGGGATAGGCATTTTCTAGTTCCCTTGGTTTCTATTCCACTATATATCATAGATTTAAACTGTAATACAGTCTTTACTGTAACTTGTGCAGTTACTCTACACCTTGATAAAGAGGATTCCTTTAAATTAAGCACCGCTCCAACCCAATTTTTCTCAAGCAAACAGTTTCTGGCTACACATGGGGAACAGCAACATCTCCACCACCAACAATAAAATAGTTGTCTGACCAAAAAGACTGTTAAAAATAAGATTTTAAAATAAATATGCATACAGATAGCTGCATATAAATAACAGAACTGTAACACCACAAAATTAACCAAGATCAGTTAGCAGACAAGAAGTTTTCACCACTTTCTTCTTGTTGATGCATAAGCAGACTTCTAAAAAAATCCACATAGTTCAAGACCCTTTGAAGGCCAAATGTATTAAATTTTACGTCTTAAAAAACACCACTAATAGCGCCTTGTATATTAAGTTTAATATACAATAAAAAATGGCCATAAAGAAGCCTCAATTCAACTAAAAATGACCATTTATTATAAATATACACAGCTTTTCTCCATGACAGAAAATAAGTTTAAGAAGAGAAAGCTTCACAAAAGTTTTCAAAACAGAAATTTTATGAACATTGGAAGCTGCTACAAAAGAAAAAACCCTCTGACCTTCAAGATGTGAGCAGCCAAGTCCCCAGAGCCCTAGCACAGCTAAATCCTACAAGACACAGTCAACAGTGTTCTTCTACAACAGGAACAACAGTAACAGGGGATGAGGGAAAGGCTGAGGTACTTAATGCCTTCTTTGCCTCAGTCTTTAGTCGTAAGGAGGGTCGTTCCGTCTGTGTACAAACCCAGGAGCTAGAGGAGCATAATGAGGCTCCCATGATCCAAGAGGAGGTGGTCAGAGCCTTGCTAGCCTGACTGGACAGTCACAAGTCTATGGGGCCGGACGGGATTCACCCTAGGGTACTGAAGGAGCTGGCGGATGTGCTGGCCAAACCCCTTTCCATCATCTTCCAACAGTCCTGGAAGACTGGGGAAGTCCCACTGGACTGGAGGCCGGCTGATGTTGTGCCCATCTACAAAAAGGGCCGCAGGGAGGACCCAGGGAACTACAGGCCTGTCAGTCTGACCTCAGTGCCAGGGAAAGTCATGGAGCAGGTGATCTTGAGTGCTATCACGAAGCACATGCAAGAGAACCGGGTGATCAGGCCCAGTCAACATGGGTTCACAAAAGGCAGGTCTTGCCAGACTAACCTGATCACCTTCTATGACAAAGTGACACGGCTGCTGGATGAGGGAAAGGCTGTGGATGTGGTCTTCCTGGACTTCAGCAAAGCCTTTGACACAGTTTCTCACAGCGTTCTGCTTGAGAAACTGTCAGCCTCTGGGCTGGACAGGCGCACACTCTCCTGGGTGGAAAACTGGTTGGATGGCCGGGCCCAGAGAGTGGTGGGAAATGGTGTGAAATCCAGCTGGAGGCCAGTGACAAGTGGGGTTCCCCAGGGCTCAGTGCTGGGTCCAGCCCTGTTCAATGTCTTCATCAATGATCTGGATGAAGGCATCAAGTGCACCCTTAGCAAGTTTGCGGACGACACTAAGCTGGGTGGAAGTGTCGATCTGCTGGAGGGTCGGGAGGCTCTGCAAAGGGATCTGAACAGGCTGGACCGCTGGGCAGAGTCCAATGCCATGAGGTTTAACAAGGCCAAATGCCGGGTCCTGCACTTGGGGCACAACAACCCTATGCAGTGCTATAGACTGGGAGAAGTCTGTCTAGAAAGCTGCCTGGAGGAGAGGGACCTGGGGGTGTTGGTTGACAGCCGACTGAATATGAGCCAGCAGTGTGCCCAGGTGGCCAAGAAGGCCAATGGCATCTTGGCTTGTATCAGAAACGGCGTGACCAGCAGGTCCAGGGAGGTTATCCTCCCTCTGTACTCGGCACTGGTGAGACCGCTCCTCGAATCCTGTGTTCAGTTCTGGGCCCCTCACCACAAGAAGGATGTTGAGGCTCTGGAGAGAGTCCAGAGAAGAGCAACAAAGCTGGTGAAAGGGCTGGAGAACAGGCCTTATGAGGAGCGGCTGAGAGAGCTGGGGTTGTTTAGCCTGGAGAAGAGGAGGCTGAGGGGTGACCTCATTGCTCTCTACAACTACCTGAAAGTACGTTGTAGAGAGGAGGGTGCTGGCCTCTTCTCCCAAGTGACAGGGGACAGGACAAGAGGGAATGGCCTCAAGCTCCGCCAGGGGAGGTTTAGGCTAGACGTTAGGAAAAAATTCTTTACAGAAAGGGTCATTGGGCACTGGAACAGGCTGCCCAGGGAGGTGGTTGAGTCACCTTCCCTGGAGGTGTTTAAGGCACGGGTGGACGAGGTGCTGAGGGATATGGTTTAGTGTTTGGTAGGAACGGTTGGACTCGGTGATCCGGTGGGTCTCTTCCAACCTGGTTATTCTGTGATTCTGTGATTCTGTAACCCTAGTCTGGCACAGGTTTCCCATTCTATAGATTAAGTACCTCTTCTGTGTCCCATCAGCATTTTCCTCTTCTGTGTTCTTGCAGATGTCTCTCACATGTTCCACATGACTTGAACAACATGAGGCATCAAGTGTGAGGCATTCTGCAAGTCTACACCTCTCTCCAACAGAAACAAACCTTTAGTCAGGCAGCACTGAGAACTAACGTTCAAATGAAGCAGGAGGGGAAAAGAAGTGCTCCCAACTATTAGAAGATGGTGAAGCCCATTGCACTAGGTAAAACACAAGAGCATCCTAAAAGAAACATTGTAATAAAAAAGAACCTAAATGTTTCCATTTCTTTCTCCAATATGCATCTTACAATTTACGCAGACACCCACACCAATAAACTGCTGAGCAAGCTAGTTTGTACCAGGTACTGCTTTAATCCTAAATGACTATTCAAGGAGAGGCAGAAAAAAAAAAATTAAAAAAAAATAAAAACACCTCTGAACTTTTCTCCTCTTGACTCTCTTAATTATTCTGGGGGGAAAAAAAAAAACAACTACCAAATTTAAAGTGGTACACCCACAAACACACTTATAATGCATGAACATGAACAGGTACACTGCTTCTTCTAAATACTGTTCAGTAATTGCACTTACTGACGGGAGTAGGCTTTTCAGCATAACTGACACTCCAGATGGTTTTCCAGAGAGGTCACGCGATCTTCACCATCAGAGCTTTTTGAGACCTGACTGGATAAAGCCTTAAGCAACCAGGTCTGCTGATCAGGGAATCAATTCCAGGGAGTAAATTAGTAACACAGAAGGACAGCTGGTGCATATTTCCACCTATATATTATTTTTCCTTCCCACATGTATTTCTGAAAGAAAAGTACTTGAGATAAGACACTCTACATTCTGACAAGAAAATACACCCTGACAGAAGACTTGCCTTTACCTTTTGCTGAAGGGAGAAACAAATGTTTATTGCCTACACACAACACAATAGATTTTAATAGCGAAGGCAGAAAATATATGCAAACCCTAAGAACACAATTGCCAAGGATTTTTTTTTTAAACCTACTATCCAATAGCTTTTTAAACATCTAGCTGCAAGTATAGATTGTACAACAATTACTAAAAAGTATTCAAAAAACTAAATCAGCACTGAACAGCCTTCTTGCCTTCTTTCCAATGTGGAAATACACAATTCAACCTTGAACACTGTTTGTCACTGGAGCATGTCTGCTAATAAGCATATAGAAATATATATAATGATTAACGCCTTTTAAAGTGAGAAAAAACATGAGTTGCCAAAAACATCATACCAACCCACAAGAGAACCACTAACACAAAAAATTATACTAAGGTTCTCAAACCACCTGCCTTCATTTTTCCCATTTCATTTCAAAGATTGATCAGAAATTCCTACTCTAATGGTAACAAGTGTATTTGCCTTCCTTGAGCAACAGAAAGATATTGATGTTCAAGCTAAACTTCCGCAGCAACAATTTTATTATCTTTTGAAAGTATACATACATCAAACCAAAAATAATTACAGTATCAAATTCTAATAAAAGACAGTCAAGCAAGTCAGAGTGTTCTGTAACCAGAAATGAAAGCCAGTGACAGAGGCAAAAATCAGGGATATGATACTCAGGACATGACCCAATGCCAGAACTTACAATATATTCAAATTCTACTTTACTGCATACTTGTCCTTTAAACAATACATATGGCAATACAATAAAGGAAAACAATAGCTATGCTAAAAATATTATAGAACAATATTCTAATTATTTATAATTAAAATTAATGATACAACATATAATATTCTATTACATTCTATAATGTAATATTATAGAATACATAATAAATACATCAAGTCCTGAATACAAAAGTCCACATAGCAAATACCACACAAAAATATACTTCAATATTTTCTTCCTGTCCTGCCAATATACTCTATGTTCTCAAAGGCCAAAAGGAAGCACAGCCCGTCAGCATTACTACTTGGCCATAGGGAAGCAGTACATTGCATCATTTTTGAAAGACAGTTTAGATGGTGGATTAGTTAGATCTATCCATATCCATTTCAGCTCAGAAGCACTTTATCTACAACTGTCCTGTGCTTGACAGCAATGCGGATCTATTTATTATTGATAAAATGGTTACACTGAGAACAGTAAGGAAAAGGGCATCTATATAAGGAATTGTGCTGGTCTTAACTAATTAGCTGCATTACCTGGCGTTCTCCACAAGGGGACAGAGCTCAGACACTTGCCTGGGACTCTATTACCACCAAAAAAGTCTAATTTGCATTAATCACAGAATTGCACAAAAGACAACTTGGGAGAATCATTGAACATACAGGAATTACTTGAGAGAATGTACAGTTTGATTATCATTAACATACATGCACCACATCTGGCTTAGGAAGTTCCTGAGCTGCAGACAGGAAGACAGAAGGACACATGCCCTGTTCTTAACCTCATCGACATTCACTTTTGGCCAAGATCAGTTACCACATCACATTGAATCAAGTGTTCTAATTTGATTTAACACAGTACAGATATCCTTCTACTCAGATAATTGCTATCTGAAATAGTTTGAAGTTTGTTAACAGTATGGTATAGATCACAAAGACCTAAGCAAAAAGGAAAAAAAATAATGCATGAACATTTAAGACAGAACTGTGAAAAAGGTCTTACCACTTAGAAGCCATTGTTAATCAACAATGAGTGCTGCTATCATATCACACGTAGGATTGATCCATCAAGACATTTTCGCCCAAGTCCAACGTGTGCTTAGAGATGTGAGAGTAGACAAAGATGTAAATAGCTACAAGTCAGCTGGTAATGTAGTCAAATATTGGAAAAAGGCCTCCAACACAGAACAGATAACAGAAGTCTAAAATGCTGAAAAAAAAAAAAAATGAGAAAAAGCATAGTCAAACCTTAGACACCCAACTGAAATGTCAGCATTTGCCAAAAGTTGTAAAATTCTGGGTTTTTTTAATTGAGAAATCTGTTACGCACGTCTTCAGAACTGTTGCTCTGCTTACAAACTAATGATTCATAATGATTTTTTCCCCCATGAAAAATAGAAGAATTAAAATTGATACTGAAATAAAATCTAGCTTCCCACACTCAGCATGTTACGTACATCCATTCTTTAAGTAGAGTTTTAGTTGGACTTTAATTACAAACATACTTCATTATATACACAATTGCTCCCAAATGCAAGTCATTAAGAATCAGCTTTTTCATATTAATCCTTTTATTTATTTTCTGATTTTTGCTGATTATTTTTTTTCCCCTGCTTGGTTAGCACGAGGATGTGGTCAGAAAAAGAAACAAACAGTACTTCAGCTGTACCTCCCTAACAAAGCCTTGAGAATGTCTGGAGATTCCTTCACAACAGAAGTCTCTGTGCAACTTGCATACTTGTCACAACTTGCCTAAGCAGCAGAGTTTGTTTTTGTTCTTCTGTACTGCCAAACTACAGCAAAAGCACTTTACTATTTTTAATTTGACCCTGGAGGCAGATCAAGCGCTTCTAACTGCTTCTAACAATTCCAGTCTCAACCTGCAGTGGCAATTCACTGCTCCTCATCATCTAGTTTGTATAAAGAAGAAAAAAAATATTTTTTTCACAGTCAGACTAAAAAACTGCAGGTATCTACAAAGATCTGTACACCCAACGTGACTTTCAGTGCTCTGTTGCAACACAAATGTACTAGTTTCTTTTAGTGATGTGTGAACCATGCAAACATCAATTTTCATGTACAGTTTGCTCTACTTCCTAATTAGTGTTTCCAAAAATACAAGAGACCCACATAATAAGTGCAATCTAAAGGTAAATAAGCCACATCCTGAAGATTTTAAGATGTAAAAGAAAGTTTTTAAGTGGGACTTAGAGACAGGCAGGAAAATTAGATCAGCTTTCGCAAATACGAAGCAAGCTAATGTTTATGTATAAACAGAGAACATACTATGCAATTCCTTGAAAAAGTAAGTAAAATCTTTTGAAGACTTGAAATAAAGGGAAGCATTTAAAGATGGATAAAATCCTAACTCTGAATTTTACCTGCTAAATTGTAACTAATAAAACATCACCTTCTTTCTGTAGTTTGTGCATTTGACAGCACAATGTATCACAGCAGCATCACTTTTTCCTCTTTAGACAATTAAGGCAAGCAAACACTATTTGCTACGCAGCAGTAATATACTGCATTTCATTCTGCCTACATTTGTGAACTGCACTGTTCACAAAGGAGAAGTAGTTTAAATCATCTTGTACAAAACCCGACATCCACTCCAGTTTGGAAGTGAGTGGGTCAGCTGTCCTTTAACACCTACCCAGTTACACCAACTGTGAACAGCACTAAGTAAACAAAAAACGCGCTACATAACTATCCCTACAATTAAAAGAATACCTGAACAGAAATTCACGGTGTCATGTGCTGACATTTTAGTTCACTTTCTCAAATGAAATGTAAAGTCACAGATAGATAACCCATTCTTTCCATCTGGAAGTTTCTCTTCTCGCTGTGTCCAGAACAAACATCTACAAAACCAGTCTGTGCTTGTCATTCATCTCCATTCTCCACCACACCAGATTCAATCTCTGCCCCCCTGGCCTCCAAGACACTACCCAACAGTCCAGATGCTTAATGGAAGAATGTTAAGCTGAAAACTAACTCAACTGTCCAAGCTTTAAGACAAAATATTGAAGTTTCAGTTCAGCTGGCAGTGTTTGGAAGGAGCCCAAAGGGTGAGTGACACACGGAAACTCACTTGAGATATTCAAGCTTTTTAGTGGTACATACTGAGCAATAATAAAATTGCAGCTGCTGCCCAGAACTTCAAGTATAACTAGAGCTTTATTTGAATACAGCCTGAGGTATCCTACAGAATCAGTCTGATTAGATTAAGTTCGACTACATGAAAAAAACCGTATCAGTAAAGGTAGCAGTAAAGTCAAAAGTCTCCAACGATGTAAACAAAACTTACAGTAGCTACAGCATATTGCTAGAGGGAAGTTCATTGGGCTTCATGTCCTAACTGCAGCTTACAACTGAAGTTAAAATGTAATTACTCTTTATCAGTTTCGGAGCCAAAGGTATCACAGAGGAAGAGGTTCAGTGTTTGGGATTAACCCCTATGAAAGATTTCTGAAAAATTAAGAAGCAGAGCATGACAAAATTACATAAAGTTCAAGTACAGAGGTTAGCTACTATAGGGTTAAAAAAATAAATTCAAAAGACACCCCAAAGTTTTCATACCTAAAAAATCCACAACTCCTCTAATATCCTGAATTGGAAAACACACCTAAAAATCCAGCCAACCTCAAACTTGCCTGAGTAACAGCATATAGCAGGTGATAAGTAACAGCAACTTATTACATGAATTGTTTTGGGGGTGTATTTAAAAAGAGAAATTCTCTCAATTACTTTCAAGTTGATGTATTACGTTCACAGAGTAGCTGCTATGTTAGCTAATATGCAAGACCGAACTCAACTTCACCTTTTGAGCAACAATTAGATGTTCCAAAACAGCACACTTTGCTAAGTGTAGGAGAGGTGGTACAGGAGACCACTTCCAAAAGCGAGATTAAAACTAATGTTGCAAGAAATGCAACTGCATTTAAGATATGCACAATGCACTAAGTTAGGGCCATTTTATAATTACTGGCCCAAAAGACTTAAAGGGGGAAAGCTAATAGTTTTAACTAATTGCTAGAAGTAGTGTTTTCCATGCTATAAACTCTATGTAGGCTTCAATACACTATATGCTTGCTTTTACAAACGTAGAATAAAGGCAAAGACTAATTATATTAGTTTTTAAGACATCATTTTAAAAATTATAACAAAAAGTTGCTAATAAACCAGTTCAGGTAACTAATGCAGAAATGAGATAACACTCATGAGGCAGATCAAGATCATCTGAGGCAAAACACAGGAAAAGAAGAAAAGGAAGCATATCTTGGTCTTACCAAAAGTTTGGAATACAGCCAAACATCTGCACCTGAGAACTACATTAGCTATAATGGTTCAACAGTTTCTTCATAGTTCTTACGAACAGCTCTCCTTTTACAAACCAACAAACTTCAGTTGAAAAGACTCCCATGCAATCCTCATTTGTAGATGAGAAGGATTTGCAAGATAAACTTCAGAGCAGGCTTGGTGCCAAATACGTAATAACGTGACCATGATAACTCAAATTTTAAAATATATATTCACATTCTCCTTTCTCTAGCTAGCAGGAAAAGGGACTAAGAAAAGTACATGAACCACAAATCCCAACCGTTGGGCCAGCATCACAAAATCTCCCTGTTATTTTAAATTTTTATTGTAACTTTTTAATCTTTTGTAATCTCATTTCAGAGTATTAGAAATATGTCAGAACTCAAACTGTGTTTTTACCAGAGCACAGTGGATATTTCCATCCACGTATAAGACCTTTCAAGTCTCTCAGGTTAGTCATTTAATAAAAACTGCTTTCACAAGTGCTAGAGCCCAAGAAATCCACTGCTTTTAGAAACCAGAACGATGCCCAGGTGCACCTTCCCTTGGTGCTAATGCCCTCTGTCTCCCACCTTTACCCGCGCTATTTTCCAATCATTAATTTAGAGGAATGTTTCCTAAGCTGTAGTACAGCAACAATGATTTTTTTCTTGGGCCCCAAAAGTGACCTTAATTATTTTCTATCATATAAACTAAAGGTGGGGGACTAGCTATCTGAGAAGAAAGTATTTCTGTGCTACTTTTCAAGAAACAGCAAAATAAGCATGTCCAATCTGCAAGCTATCTGCAGAGGACCAAGAAGGTGTAGCTCTCTTCTCTTAGCATCAAAGGTTGTAAGCAACATAGATACTAAGACTACCTCAAACAGATGTTGCTTCTACCAGGAGAACAGCTAAAACCAAGTATGTGCTGGCACAAATTGTTAAATTCCACACACAAGTGTTACCCAGTTCTCTTAGCCTTATACCACCCAGACACTTATTATCATTCGTTCCTTCTCATTTCATGTGCACTGAGGATGGGAAAAGACCATAACCAAGAGCAAGAACCATCCCTTTCCTCAGATGCACTGCTGCTAAAACAATAGAACAGAATAGTGCATCTACTGAATTTGCAGTGGCTCCTAGGAAAGCCCTTACAACTGTTAGTTAATCTCAGTATCATCATTCACAATATCTGCACTAAGAAAGTTTCAGCAACAGGAAAAGCAAGAACTTCCATGAGTGTAGCATAGGAAAGAAGCCTCAAGTTCTGACCTCTGCACCACCACCACCACTGCAGCAACAAAAGGGAAAATGCAAAAAATGCCAAACAGCTCTAGAAACTAAACTCCTTTTTTTCCCCTCCTTGTACAAAACAAATTACAAGCACAGACCAAGCTAAAAAACAGCCTATAAGCATGAAACTAAATAATTAAATCCAAAGAACAGAAGCTTGTATCATACTTTCAAATTGCTATGGCAATTTTCTACTTGTGAAAGTATCTCAAAACAAAAATAACAATTCTTTTTTATTCAACAAGCTTTTGGAGATCAACATCTAGCAAGGTTCTAGCACATAGAACTATCAAATGAAACATCAACAGCTTATGTACTACTTTTGCTCCCTTAGCAGACTGTTAAAACTAAAAATGTTCTCTTTCTTAAGAAGTGAAAAAAAATATTAAATTCCTAACCAGTTTTATTACTGTGCCTGTATAAAGAGAAAAAAATACACGACAACAGAGTTTTTCTTTAGCTAGTCTATACCATTAGGAGGAATCATCATTAACTTTATGAACATTCAGTACCAAAGCGTAAATGGACTTAAATTAAAAAAAAACAATACACACAAAACCCAGTTTATTCCTTTGAATAAAGCAGGAAGTTGCTTTCCCTGCTCCCTCTCCACAAAGCAACTCCAACAGAAGTTAAACTCAGGTGCTATATACAAATTGCTAGTAGTTCTTCAAATATGCTGACCAGACAGTGCTGAAATATAACAGTTCGCAGATTTCTTATCTGCTTAAGCAGCTGCAGAAAAACACACATTTTGATATATCCCAATCTAGTGCAATACTCTGTGGCCTCTGAAAATCTGAGGCAAGTACTGCTTAAAAGGCAGTAGTGCTAACTGCTTTGAAATGCAACAATGCTTTTGAAATTACAAGATCGGAATGAGAACTTTGTTGTACTTGCAGACCACCTCTATCCATTCTTTTTTCAACAACGTTCAACCTGAAGAGTTCAGAGTCTGTATTTACACATGCCAAGATATGAACTTGTTGCTTCACTTTAACAGAAGCCCCAACAAGGCCAGTCTGCCTTCTCCAACAAGACAATAAGATGAATAGAAAAGAAGTTGAAACATTCTTCCCGTTTCTAGGCATAAAACATTATAAAAGCCCTATTGATTTCTCTTTCCAATGCATCCTACTCTTCTCATAACAAATGCATACTAGTTTTCAAATAGCCACCTACTAAATTCAAAATAGCTTTCAAAGATTTATGTCACTGACATACACCAGTTCTTGAACTTCCATCACCTGTATCCCTCTAGCTAAAGCCATGTAACAACTTTATGCCTTTCAACTACATCGTTACATGCAAGAGTTTTATATAATAGACATGGTTTTAAGGGAGCATGCAATAAAAGCTACTATAAAATTACAGGGCCTAGGAAATACTTGAAAATAGAACTGTTTAGTCAGGTCAAGAGGGCAACTTGCACTACACCATACCATGAAATGCACTATGCAGTACCGTCTTTCTACATCCTCCCAAGAGATAAGATTGAGTTTCAAATTGGATCAAAGCAGCTACACACAACTCACCCTCACCATCACAATAATAAAAGTATAATCTGTGTCTACCTGATGGCTTTACAGATTTTAAATAGCAGGCTATAATATCAAAGGTTGATAATGATGTACAGTAAAAAGAAAAGTGTTCTTAAAATGATTTTAAATCAGGTTCATTCTTTCCTTAGTACAGCAAAGATCCAAAGGTATACAAAAGTGTTAAAGAAATGTGTATAATGATAAGTATAGATTCTCAGTTTCCTCCTCTAAAAGCTTGTTCTATTCATTTTCTGCTTGTACCTACCTAGCTTTCTGCTCCCATGCTTGCTATCCACAACTTCCCACCCATACCAGCTATTCTACAGTTATTCACCTATTAATTCTGCACATGAACACATACACACCTACACCATCTGAAGAAACATCTCTGATCCTCAGTGCAACATCTACCACCAAGTAGGTTCAAACAGAGAGGGCAGAGGCGAGATCTAAACTGAAGGAACAGAGGGAATGGTGTAGCATCTCCGTGATCTCTCTGTCTATAGGAAACAGATTTGCCATATCTGAGTGAGGTTGTCAGGGAGACCTACCCTTACCAGTACTCTTCCCAAGATCAGGAACACTCACTCCCATTTCCTTTCTCTTTGTGAGCTGAGATGAGGTTTCCAGGAGTTCCCCAAGTCACTGCAACAGCACCAGCCATCATGGGACCAGCAACTACTCATCACTCTACCCCAGGGAAGAAACAAGCCAGTCAGTACTGACTGTGCACAGGACAGTAGTTCTTCAGCTTCTTAAATAACATCTTTTTTCGATTATGTGTACAGAGCTAAAAGTCTTGTCATTTTTGCTTACAGATATCTTTTTTAACATGATCAGCATTACCGGCAGATTAGATTAGTTCAATTTAAGATCATGAAAACTCCATCAATGTCAAAATGCCCAGCTTCCACAGACACAACCCTAACAGTTCTTTCTGATTCAGCAAAAGAACAGAAGTGCTTTCAATAAGGACTATTTTCATACAAGACAAACAAAAATACCTAGGAACACTTCAGCCTGCCTATCTTTCATGCTAGCTTCTCTACAGAGAGAATCAGGCTTTGCCCAGGTCTACTGTTAACTCCAAGTCCCGTTTGTTGCATGGCATTTACAAAAGATGCTTCTTCATTTTGCAAAATTAGGGAATGTCACTGGAGAAATAAAGTTAATCTTTGTGATATCAACTTCAAACATGAGCTGGCAAAGTGCACGCACAGCCCCGAAGGCAAAACACATCCTGGGCTGCATCAAAAGAACCACTGCCAGCAGGTCAAGAGAGGTGATTCACCCCATCTGCTCTGCTCTCATGAGACCCCACTCTGAGTACTGTGTCCAGTTCTGGAATCCCCAACATAAGGGGGATATGGAACTGTTGGAACAGGTCTAGAGGAGGGCTATGAAGATGATCAGAGGGCTGGAGTACCTCTCCTATGACAGGCTGAGACAGTTGGGGTTGTTTAGCCTGGAGGAGAGAAGGCTCCAGGGAGACCTTAAAGTGGCCTTCCAGTACCTGAAGGGGGCCTACGGGAAAACTGGGAAGGGCCATTTACAAGGGCACATAGTGATAGGACAAGGTGGGAAGGCTTTAAATTAGAGGAGGAGTAGATTTAGATGAGACATTAGGAAGAAACTCTTCACAATGGGGGTGGTAAGACACTGGGACAGGTTGGCCAAAGAAGCTGCGGATGCCTCATCCCTGGAGGTGTTCAAGGCCAGGTTAGATGGGGCCTTGAGCAGCCTGATCTAGTGGGTTGGAACTAAATTATCTTTAAGGTCCCTTCCAACCCAAACCATTCTGTGATTCCCAAGATATGGTTTATCATAACATTATCAAGCCTTACAGTATAGATATTCCCTCACTTTTTTTTAATTAATTATGCTTCTTTTATTCTCTTTTGACAGTCTCCCACATCTAATTACTACAGCCTTATCTTTTGGAACAAGCACAACAAGCTATCTGTATTTGTAGTTTTCACCCTCTCTTTCAGCTCTTGCTTTATAAACACATCCAACATTATATTCAGCCACTCCAAACAAACAAACTTAGCTGCATGAAGCTGACAAAACCCACACAATCCTCATCTTTGAGACCACTACAAAAAAAAACAAGCAGTGAAAGATGAACAGCAGTAAGTCTTCCATGAAAGGCTACGCAAGCATTGTTGAATATTGCACAGGAAGCCTTTCCCATATTTTCAGAAGGATCTTTTCAGCACATTCTTGACTCTAAAAATGATACCTGGTTATTCTTTCTGCTCTTCCCTGGCTTATTCATGCATTGCTAGGGGTATCTTTGAGCTCCCTGAATACTACCTGCACAAGTAAGACTTAACGTTGCTCCCACCGTGACCTGGCTATGATAGGTGCAAGGACTGTTGGCAACAGTGATATTTCTCAGTGCTGCATTTTAATCTACAGCTCCTCTTTCCATTTAATGTAATACACGTCAGAAGCAATTTTGTTTGTTTGTTTGTTATTAGCTGTAGCTTATGAAGACAAAGCAGAAACCTTGACAGAACTAAGGAAAGAAAACAAGATCCTACGGTTTACTGGCAAGATATTTCCACCAGACCATTGAAAGACCTCTATAAAGTCCCACTAGAGCCTTTTCTGGAATACTTCATACAAGTCTGGTCAATGCATGCTACAAAGACTAATTTATATATGAAAGAAAGCAATGATGAGATTTTCAGATGGCCAGGTGAACAGGAAACATCTCACCCAAACAAAAGAGTCTGGTTTATCTGGTTTGGCAAAATTATACTACTTTCTAGAAATACAATGAAGGTAAGCAAAATAAACGTTACAAAGAAAGAATTGTTATTTAAGCTGAAAAATAATGTTGGCAACTGCCACTGACATCAACTACTATTACTATGCAACACTCAAATTACAAATACTCCCAAGTATTAGTTATTTAATTCTGAAGCAGTCTTCCAATATTAAGATGACTAAACACAGGTTGGTTTGGTTTTTTATTAACTCCAAAGTGACCAGCAGCATCAGTAAAGTACCTAAGTCAATAGTCCCAAGTCTCCTGCTACAGGGTCTGTGGAAAAGCCAGCTATTTTAGACTAACCCAGTCCCAGCTCTGAAAAAGTACAGTTCACTCACACTTGTACAGACCTCCTCTCAAAGCAGCAGCTGAAACAGCAGAAGAAAGGTACTCCCAGGAGGACATCTATGCAAACTCAATGCAGATCAGCTTTATCTATCTTCATCACTAACTGCAAAAAAATAATTCACGTTGCTTACATTGACAAGGGCAAAAACACTCATGGAAAGAACGAGACATTAAAACCCCAAGGCATACAACAACAACTTCTGGGGACTAGGCCATTGTGTCAGACCAAACACCAAGATTTTTCAGAGAGCATCAACCTCAACTTTAGAAGTTCCTTTTTTTAAAAAAAAAATTTGCTCCTCTTCCATTTATGCATGCAAAAGTAAATCACTAGGAAAAACTAGGGATAAACACAAAAATCCCTCAAAGCTGAAGCAATGTCAAGAGCAGACACAGTTGCTTAACTAGCTTGAGGGGATTTACTCCTTTCTGATATCTCCCAGTGACAGTATTGGACACTTGCTGTCTGAGACTGTATTCTGTCACTCTTCCTGGGAGATGTTCATGTTAGAGGGAATTAAGGATTATAATAGATTTGGGGGAGGGGAAGGAAGGAAGGACAACATAGGTCTTAGAAAAGACAGAGCTATATAGCACTACACAGATACTTAAAGAATTAACTGTCAAACACTAAGGATAAGCGAGCCAACTACCAGAAAGAACTGCTGTTTTAATCAATAAGAAAAAGACAGAAACAACCCTAGCTGAGTCAGTCTGGTTAATATCTATTACTGGAGTTCACTGGGATTTGGAGTGAGACCAGACAAGAATAACACTGAATCTTAAAACCTTCTAACATTGCAACACTTCTTCTTCAGCCTATAGCCATTCCTGAGAGGATTATTACAGATACAAAAGTCATAAAAGGTCAAAGTTGTTTGGGTGTGAGCGTGCAGAAGCTGTACAAAGTGGTAAACCACAATTCTACCTTATACTCAGCCAGCTACCCTCCCGCTGACAGATAACTGACATTGCATTTCGTACCGGTAAGGCAATGCAGGCCAATAACTACAGAAACGGGCTCACAAACCCTGAACCATTATCTTAGTCTTTCTCACAGTAATTCATATAACTCAAATGTGCATACAGCACCTTCCTCTCACGTTCTTATTTGCAAGACACCTATGGCTTAAATATAGGAAAAAAAACTGCTAAAAGCTCATGGCTCTCTAAGCCAGAGGGAGCGTACTATATACCCATGCTCTGCATTATGCAAATCCACTAAAGTGTAAAGTTTGCCTGTATGTCTCTTTAAAGAATTCAAACAAAAAAAAAAATCGCCATTTAGTTCTTTGTGCAATAATGAAGTAACCATCGCTAGACGAGATGAGTAAGATAAAACTAAATATACATAATAATATAAACTAAAAGATACAAAACTAAATATAAAATATAGACAATTCCGGTTGTGGAACATGGTTTTACAAGTTGTTTTCTCGATACATAGCCACTAGGAAGGAGGCTATAATCTTCTTAAGTTCTTAGAAAAAGTAAATACAGACAGTGTATTCTCAACTGTATTAGCAAAAACTTCCAGCATACCAATTAATTTTAGCCCCTAAAACTAAAAAGACAAATACAGTGAAAGACACGTGAAGACCACTCTGGAGCTGTTGAGGCCTAACAGGATGACACTGGAAAGCATTAATACAGTAAGATGAAAAACAGAACAGTCCTACTTTTTGCCTTACAGCCCTACAACCCTCAAACTTCCCTCCTCAAAGGTACTTGCTATTACATAAGAACCAGCTATCACCATGCTTTGGTTCATCTAGGCCAGCCAAACAGGAACAGAATTAACCCAATATTTCACCTTTGCCTTAACTAAGCCCACAGAAGAACTAAACAACTTTTCTTTTGAAATTAAGTTCAGCCAACAGCTTTCTGTGACATCTCAAAGCAACATACCAGCACTCTGCTCCAAGGAAACCACTTCCAGAAAAGAAGTCAGCATGGGCTTTAACAGAATAAATTAATATAAGTAAGGAGCCATTCACAGTAGCAATTTGCCCAGGGAAGTCAGTTGTCTACTGAAAATAACCACCATCAAGTACCACTAACTAAGGGCCTCTCAAACCACAGATAAAGGAAGCTTTTGACAGAGAGAACGTCACTCTCCTCTTTAAATGCTTCACTCACACAAACCTGCAACTAGTTTTTACCAAGGGGTTTGTTTCCTTCGTTTCCTTCCTGCAATACCATCACAAGATAAGAATCAGTGTGTGGTTTCCCAGCACTTACTCAACAATGTTCCACAGAGATTCTAAAGTATTCAGGGCACATCCTCAGCACGACAGTGACACCATAGAAGCAGCGACAAGAACAGCCTACTGAGAAAACAAGACTTCGAGAAAATACTTCTGACTACAGTTAATTTCACTCTTTGCTCAACCCACAGCCAGCAGATCATCTCCTTTATCACAGCACTATACACACTCCACATTGCTTGTTCTTGCCCAGATGAGTGTCTCTTCACCTACTGCTTCAATAACTTATCAACACCTTTCTCTTTCTGGGCTACAGATACATGAAGGTGGTTACCTTGTAAGCCTTTCTCGCTACACGAAGTCTGAGCTCAGGAGACGTGCAGTGCACAGAAGAGTAAAGAAGAACTTGGCTTCTGCTTTTGCGTATCTCCTTCCTAAAGCACGTTTCAGAATTGCAGTTCTGAAGGAAGGCCAGGTTACAGTCTCACTACATCACCTCCAGACTGTTCTACTATGCCTTAAAACTGTATTAGCAAACTACTTTCGCAACTCATTCGATAGGAGCAACCATCAAAGTATTTTGGGGTCGAGGTTTATGTTTTCCCTGCGGTTCTTCAGGGCATTTTATCTGGAGTTATGCCGACTGCTGGACCCGTGATTTCTGGTTAGAACACGAACCGAACCGTCTGCCGCGGAGCTGAAGATTCGTACAGTCAAGAAAACTATCGCCTAATCACAAGACTGGAAACACAAACGCGAAAGCGGAGGGCGGGGAAGCTCCCTCAGCCCCGCGGTGCCTCCAGTCCCGCCGGTACCGCCCGGGGGGGCAGCGAGACGGAGCGTTCCGGCCCCCGCGGCAGGTCCCGGCGCCCCCCGGGCCGCAGGGCGCACCCGCACGGGTGGCGCTCGGACGCTCGGGATTCCCGGGCGCGTTTCGGCGCGGCGGGGCGGGGCCGGGAACAAAGCCCGGCTCCGAGCCGCCCTGCCGGCCCCGTCCCGCCATTCCCGGCGCCGCCATCGCCGCGCGGGCCGGGGCGGCGAGGGGGAAGGCTGCGGCCGCTCCTCCCCGCCGTAAACAAAGCGGCGCGGCGCCCCCCCACGTCGGGGCGGGCGGTCCCGAGCCCCCCTCCCTCCCCTCTCCGCCTCGGTGCCGCCGCTCACCCGCCGGTGCGAAGCGCCGCCTTCTCGCGGCTACAGCCCCCCTCGCGGCGCCTCGGGCGGGAGCCGCTGAGCGACGCGCGCCGCCGGCATCCCCCGCCGGCTTTATCCCGCCGCCTCCTCCTCTCCCCCCCCTCCGGTAACTCGACGGCGCGGCTCGTCCCGCCCCCCCCGCGCCTCCCCATTGGCGCGCGCCGCCCCGCCCGGAACCGGCGCTCACTGGGGCAGGCGCGCGGCACTCACGCGGCACCGCCCCCGCGCCGCCTCCCATTGGCCGCGGCCGCCGGGCCCCGCCCCCGCCCGGCCAATCGCAAGGCAGGGGCGGGAGGGGCGGAGCCGCCCATTGGCCGCGGCCGCGCGCTTCCTGCGGGAGGGGCCCCGTGGAGCGGCGCCGGGCGGGAGGGAGCGAGCGCGGGGAGAGCTCGGAGGCGCTGGGGCTGCCGGGCGGGGATGAGGAAATGGGAGCCCCATAACCCGCTCCAGATGCAGCAACCTCGGTATAGAATCGTAGAATAGTCTGGGTTGGAAGGGACCTCAAAGATTCCACACCCCCTGCCATGGGCAGGGACACCTCCCACTAGATCAGGCTGCCCAAGGCCCCATCCAACCTGGCCTTGAACACCCCCAGGGATGGGGCAGCCACAGCTTCCCTGGGCAACCTGTGCCAGTGCCTCACCACTCTCATCGTGAAGAAATTCCTCCTTATGTCAAGGTATCTTCATCAATTATATTGACAGCAAGACCGACTGCACCCTCAGCAAGTTTGCAGATGACATCAAGCTGAGTGGGGCAGTTGCCACACCAGAAGGACAGGATGTCATCCCGAAGGACCTGGACAAGCTGGAGAAGTGGGCCTGAAAGAATCTCATGAGATTCAACAAAGCCAAGTGCAAGGTCCTTCACCTGGGTTGGGGCAATTTGCAGTTTCAATACAAGATGGGGGATGATGTGATGCCCTGCAGAAAAAGACTTGGGGGTGCTGGTTGATGAGAAGCTTGACATGAGCCAGGAATGCACGCTCATAGTCCAGAAGGCCAACCATATTCTGGGCTGCATCAAAAGAAGTGTAGCCAGCAGGTAGAGGGAGGTGATTCTGCCCCTCTATTCCTCTCTTGTGAGATCTCATCTGGAGTACTGTGTCCAGTTCTGGAATCCTCAACATAAGAAGGAGATGGAAGTGTTGGAATGGGTCCATTGGAGGGCTACAAAGATGATCAGAGGGCTGGAGCACCTCCCATCCAAGGACAGGCTCAGAGAGTTGGGCTTGTTCAGCCTGGAGAAGAGAAGGCTCCAAGGAGGTCTTATAACAACCTTCCAGTACCTGAAAGGGGCTACAAGAAAGCTGGAGAGGAACTGTTTACAAAGCTTGTAGTGATAGGACGAGGAGGAATGGGTATAAACTGGAGAAGGGCAGGTTTAGACTAGACATAAGGAGGAATTTCTTCACCAGGAGAGTGGTGAGACACTGGAACAGGTTGCCCAGGAAAGCTGTGGCTGCCCCATCCCTGGAGGTGTTCAAGACCAGGTTGGATGGGGCCTTGAGCATCCCACTTATCCGGTGGGATATCCCTGCGCATGGCAGGGGTGTTGGAACTGGGTGATCTTTGAGGTCCCTTCCAACTCAAACTATTCTATGACTCTATGTTAGGTTGATGCACCATAGGTCTGTTTCCCCAGAGCCCTCAGCCGTGGCAGAGGCTGGGGCGAAGCTGGAGCTTTGAGTGCTGGATTGAGCCCAGCAGGTCCCAGACTGCAGGGAATTCACACTGGGGCTAGGGGCCATGTCCCCCTGCCCTATGGGAGGTGCCGCCTTGGTGGAGCTGGGCTGCCAAGCACTGGAGCCATGGGAGCTGTGGAAACCTTGCAGCTCTGGTCCTGGGACCATCCACCCTGCACAGCAGATAAAAAGCACTAGCTGCTTTCACCACTGGAACCTCACTTGGCTTTGCCCACAGTTGTCCTAGGAAGGTCTGTGCTCATGGAAGCACACAGGTGGAAAGGCAAGGCAGTGAAAGCACGCACAGCAGCATCCTCAGAAAATGCCTGGCGCCCAGGCTGGCCAGGGTTTCATCAGTACAACAGGTCTGGTGGTCGAATGCAACAATGTGTTTGTAAGCAATGCATATATTTGGGAGCAGAGGGTAATAAAAAGGAAACAGTACTAACATTGACATTTTAAGGGGTTAGAAAGTAACTTTTCTCGGGAAGTGTGTCCAAACGCCCAGACTCAAAAGGAAAGCATAATGTCAAGCATAACGAAAGCAACCCCCAAGTCAACCTTTTTTAACTGTCAAACACAAGCCTGCCTTGTAAGTACTGTCCTCTAATAAGCATGCCCAACAAAACCAGAACCGAGTAAAAAGTATACTTTTTACAAACAATAAATGCTCCAGCACAGCAGTTGCCAATCTCTGTTAAGAGAAGCTCCAAGTTCTGTCATGTGCTTTGTGCAATTCTGGTTTACATAAAAGGTCCCTTCACACCTAACTACTCATGTTCATGCACTGCACACACAAGACAGATGTATATCAACAGAGCACTAAACAGTAGCAGCAAGAAAGCAGGAAAGGAGAAAATAGTTACATACTGGAAACAAAGAAGAATATTGCAAGTTGACTCTTTCCTGTAGATTTAAGAATGTTGCAAACTTATTTTTTTTTATTCTAGCAACTGTACCACAGTCTAAATATTAAGTAGTAAAACACCTAACAAGAAAAACTGAACTCATTGCTACTGATGTTGTGCATCATTTCAGACAATTGGTTGAGGCAAAGTATGTCACAAGTTGCTTGTGATTTTTAAGTTATCCCAAGGTAGGAACTCAGCCTAGTCTTTCCAGGAAATGCATATACATCCATGTAATTGAAACAAGAGTAGCTGAGCATAACTGCCAGTAAAAATCAGGACCGCTGGTATTTAACCCCGAGCACCTGAACTTTACAGGGCACAATCATGCCACTTTCAGAACCCAGATCCTCCAGATTGTTACCTGCCTGCTTTACAAAATAACTCTATGGATTAGTTAACACGTAAAGTAATCTCCAAAGTACATTGCAGTACCAGCTATTAGTAGCAGTAATTATTATCCATGTGGGTGAAGTCCTTACTAATTCAGGCTTTGAGCACCGGCTCCACAAAGACACCCACTCTGTTCTTTCTGATATGCCACAATGCTTCAGGCAAATAACTGATTCTTTGTTGTCCTTACAACAATGCTCTTCTTTGGTATGAATCGCTGTTATTTCTTCATTAGGCAGAGCTCGATTTTTCTAAATACAGTCTGTTAACTCTTGGCAGCCACTGAAGAATCAGAAGCTCTCAGCTGTTGTGTTTAACTCCATTGTCCAGCGCCAAGCAAAAAAAACCCAACAGCAACAACAACAAAAAACAATCACCATTCCAGCTATGTACTCAAACACATGAACTTCCAAAGTTTTGGTGGCTTTTCTTAGAGGATCAGCAGATACTCCAGCTACTTGTTTCAGCTACATCTTATGCACTATTGCATATCTAAACTTACCTGTTAAGCCAACTCCTTGATTTGCAGTGAATCTATATAAAGCCTGTCACTAACTGTTGAACAAGGGGATGAAGATAAAAGTTATCTGAAAGATAAGCTTTTAAACCACTGGTCTGTCTTCACACAACTTACCCTAATAATTCTTGAGCCCCAGCTTCAAGAGTTCTGAATATTCACCAGTGACTTTGTTTTGCAGAGTACTACAATTAGAAACTATATAATTTTCTCACCTACCACCTTCTCACTGAGTAATCACTTCATTTTAAAAGAACCTGATTTTTCAAAAGTTTTCCTTTTTTCTTCTTTGAGGTGTCTCCTTCAAAAGAAATGGTTTCAAATTTCTGAAGGTTAAATATCAAGTTTCAGCATTGCAGTACTTTGAATTTCATATATTCCTCACTCTTGAATGATACTAAGTCATAAAAGATAAAAAGTTTAGAGTTTCAGATAAGCAAGTTGCAATACATCTAAAAAAATAACTTTCTGACTCCTGAAACAGTGAAAAGATACATAACTATGCTATTCCTATTTGCAAGTGATCTGCCAGTTATGTAGATTGTATGTGCTTAAAAACACACACCAAACCAGCAATTAGAAAACAGTTACAGAAACATCGAACTACCATTGAAAATGTCATTACAACAAACAGCTGAAAATTCCCCCAAAATAACGTTTCCATGTCACCTCTAAAGGACTATTCTAGTGCACAGATTTTTAAACAAAGCCTTCCATATTGGATAATAGCACCTGACAAAGGAAAAGGCAGGGAAAATTCAAGAGATTAGATTTATAGGAAGGGGTTAGAAAGCTAGCCTTAAGCCTTGCCCAAGGACAAGATTTTATGTAATGTATCAGAAGGATTTGTCCATACCATCACCAATTTTAAACTCAAGTCTCGATAGTTAGAAGAAATATGGCATGAGTATAAACAAAATGGTGGAAGTAGAACAATTATCAAAAAGGGCATCCTTGATAAGCTTTCTTTCTATGAGTGAACTTCAAATAAAGGCTTGAGGATGGAGAACAGAGTGCCAAGCATGTGGATATGCTCAACTATCTGTGTTGAATATGGCCCAACAACTGCAGTTCTAAGCCAAAATAATTGAAGTATGTGAGCAGGTAAAAATTTTCAGTACCTTCAAGTTTCTCACAAACAGACTGTATTAGGTACAATTTTTGAAAGGATGATAAACTCACCAGTTTGCTGCTTGACTTTAATTTATTTTTCCAGTTGGAAGTCTAAGTGAGCTGTGGAGAGTGAAGTAAGGAAACTGAATGTATAATTATTAACTTTACAACAGAGTCAAATCAGTGGTTCAGAGTCATCGTTTTCTTCAATGAAGGAGAATGATTTCCATTTCCTCCCCATTGAGGTTCCATGTTTAGAGAAAGTCCATGGACTTATCTTCCCCTACAAAAACACATGCTTTAATAAACTATTGTACTTTTTGCCTAGAACATACTGAAAGCTAAGTGCGAAGAAGCTTGAGGTACTTTCTTGGTGCAGCCAGCCATGCCAGGCAGCCAAGCCTTTTACTTCACACATATTCCTTAGCCCATTTGTACTTGGCAGTTCACGTGCTCATGGAATTCATCTTAGAGTTCTGTTGTCTAATAATTTCAGCTATCTCACCTCCACATTCCCCACTAATTTCAGACGCCTTCAACCTCTACAACTTTCCCTCTCCCATCTTCAGGCATAGGCTTTTTTTGTACAGCCATCAGACAGTAGCAATTTAAACCTCTTAACTTGAATTCCAGTGTGAACAGGCAATGGTTTGCTCCAGGAAAGGCTTAAAGGGAGTGGTGCATTCCAGGCAAGTAGAAACAGATCAGGATAGGTGAATTCAAGCCACAGTACTGAATGTTTACAAGATAAACCCCCATAGCCTACACTGCATTGTCAGAAACATCTTTTTATTTTTCTCTCAGCTTTTCCTGAATTCTGTTAAACTCCAAGTATCCACTAATGCTGCCATTTCAACAGCAATAGCTAGAAGCAAGCACAGAGACTCTTCCTGTCTCCCACAGCAGTACAACCCAACTCACCAAACCTCTACCATTTACAACTTCTGACAGTCACCCACTAGTTCCTTGCTTACTTTTAATTAAAATAAGCTGGTTTTTAGGGAATCGGCATCATTTATTTTTAGATAATTCTGGCCACAAGCCTTCAGCAACCAGTTAACATCCTTCTTGGCAACACACGTAATGATCCAGTCAGGCACAGATGGACAAGAGCTTTCTGCTTTCATTGGTCAGAGCCAGCCAAGTAGTTCTAAGACCGAACCATAATCACACATGTACTGACAGACCAAACCCTGCCGTGCCTGCTCTCACACACATTACACGTCAGCATTGTTTAAGCAGGCAGGAAACAAGATAAAGCTCCAGAAGGAAACATTCTTGACCTAAATGAACCCTTCAAGCCTCAACTGCTAAACAGGTCCTTTCCACCACCCTTCCTCCAGAGTGAAATCATAGAATCACCAGGTTGGAAAAGACCTCTTGGATCATCGAGTCCAACCATTCCCATCTGCCAATAAACCATGTCCCTGAACACCTCTTCCACCCATCTTTTAATTACCTCCAGGGATGGGGACTCAACCACCTCCCTGGGCAGCCTCTGCTACCCAACCCTTGACCACAGTCCTGAATATGGTGGGCAGCACCGTGTTCCCTCCCTGGGGAGCCAGGCAGCGCTGCCGTGTGTGCATGTGTCTGTGTGTGGGTGTGTCTGTCTCCACGTGTGCGTCTCCACCTGTGTCTGTCTGTCTCCATGTGTGTGTCTGTCTGTATGTGTGTTTCCGCCTGGGTCTGTGCATCTGTCTCAACGTGTGTGTCTGTCTCTGTGTGTGTCTGCCTGTCTGTGTCTCTGTGTCTCCACGTGTGTCTGTCTGTCTGTCTGCATGTGTGTTTGTCTCCAACTGTGTGTGTATGCGTCTGTGTGTCCGTGTGTCTGTTTGTGTCTGTCTGTGTGCGTGTATGCGTCTGTCTCTCTGTCTGTCTGTCTCCCCCCCCCCCCCAAACCCCAACCCCGAGCAGGTAGGGGGGTGTGGGTGTGTGCGCTCCTGTCTGTGTGTCTGTCTATCCGTCTGTACCTGTGCGCGCCTGTATTCCCCACCTCAAACCCCGAGCAGACCCCCTCCACCCCCGCCCTTTAACGGCTGCGCGCTGCCCCACCCCGACTGCCACCTCCCCCCCGGTTCTCCCCGTCCCCCCTCTCCGCGCACGCGCACGGCAGCACGTGACGCGGGCGTCGCGTCGGCTTCCGGGTCAGCGGCCGCGCGCGCTGCCCCCGCCCCGGCATGGAGGCCGGGCAGGGCCCCGGCGGCGGCGACCCGGCCGAGGTACCGCCCTTGGCCGCCCCCGCGGGGCTGAGGGGCGGGAGGGCTTCTCCGCGGGGCCGGCGGGCGGGGAGCCCGGGCCCTGCCGCCGCCGTCGGGAGGCGCGGCCCGTGGAGGGGCTTAAAGGGCGTCGGAGGAGCCTCGGGTCCCGCCGGGGCGCGAGGCCGGTGGCGAGGGCCGAGACAGGCTCTTCTGAAGCCAAAAAGGAGCGGGCGGAGTTGGGAGCTGAGCGAGCGCTAAATATTCTCTGCCCTCTCACGTGTAGTGGATTTTTATAACGATGCGTTTCGCGTGACGTTTATAGACGAGAGGTTCCTTAAATGTAGCTGCGTGAAAGTACAGGCTCTGTAAAGCGCGAAACGTTAAGTTTTTAAATTGAAACGTTTCCCCCAGCCTTTCTTTGGCTCATTCTTTTCTAATTTATTTCCATAATAAAAGAGGGAATTACCTAAACCTTATGTGCCGACGGAGGAGGAAAGAAGACTCCTCAAGGAATGTGCTGAAGAGAGTGCTCGGTATAGAGGTAAGTTCAGTTTGCTGGTGAATTCGGTTTGTTTTTCTTCCAGCCTTAGGCTTTGCTGTTATCTGATTCATCAGGGAAGGAGAGCCCGGGTCGCTACGTCACAGCAGCTTCCTGTGGCCTAAAATTGCATCCCAGTAACTGTTGGTCCATGTAGGATTCATGTTTATTAAATGCTTGCAGAATGGGAATTTCGTAAGAGATGCAGCGTATTTTCTAAGCTTTATGCTTTATGACAAGATTCCTTAATGGTTTTAAGCAACGCATATTAAAAGTCTGAAAATAAATATAATTAATGGAATCTCATTTATTTGTGTCTGAATATTATTTTTGTTATTACTGCATTTTTATTTTCAGTTCTTGTTACATTTAGAATGCAAGACTAAAATAGTTTAGCTTAGACCCATTGCTTTCTATCTTTCTGTAGACTTACAAAAAGAACAGTGTTTAAGTAGTTACACAGCAAAATTTTTAGAGAAAATTTCTGTGTCTGCATGACCAGAGTCTGGGTTTTTTTTTCCTGCAAATAAAACCTAAGATCGTCAAGCATGACTCTACAGTCAGTACTGATTTCTGTATTACAGCTAGTATACAGGAATAACAAACTTGTACTGCTTTCACAGAACACTTTGTATCTATCTCATCTTAATTTATTTGAGATATCAAGGTTATGCTGTTTGGTTTCTGTTTTGTTGTTTTTTGGGTGGTTTTTTTTTTCCACAAAGTATTGGGAACTGATAGCTTTACTTCTTATCATTGTTTCTGTAATCCAGAGGTTGAAGAGATACCTGATTTTTGTACACCTGGTCAAGAGATTTGACCAACTGATGTGATTGTTACCCACTATTTTATCACGTGCTAGTAGGTTACTCCTGATGCTTATTGATGGCTTCGCGGAAACCAGGACGGATGAAGAATGTAGCAGATGATTTGCTAAATTTAGCACACTGGGGCTCTGACTTCTCCTGACAGCCAGTACTTTCAAGGGCAACTTCTAAGGCATTGTAATATTGAATTAACGATTTATCTTGCCCTATTGCTTGGGGGTTCTCCTCTTCCACTTTTATTCAAGTAACTGTAAGCCTTCAGCTTGTTTGCTAAAATCTAGCTATTTTCTTTGTATTTTTGTAAGTGAAAAGAGTCAGGTTCATTATTAGCAACGTGACAATCAGCTATGGCTTATTGGTAATCTGTCTTCTGAAAGACAACAGGGTAGGGCTTTGTTTCTTCTTGAAGTGTTCTGCTGCAAGTTCTTGATTTGCAGCGTAACTCACTGCCATGTTTGCCATCATGCAGAGACTGAAGAAACATCCTGAAGGTATTATTGAGAAGCTCTGAATCAGTTTCTTCAGTAATTTTGCTTTAGGGAGCTACCACAGGAATTGAGAGATCTTTTTTTTTTTCAGGAGTTTTGTACTGTGCTGTTATCTTGCTGGGGGAGCCTAAAGCCTGTCACAGCTTTCTAGGTCTCCTGTGTTCGTTTAATTGTGCTGCTTTACTGCTCACTGCATTGAGTACTATTTGAATACCCCTTTGCAGGAGGTATGGGCTGCCTGTGCGATTGCCCTGACATTCTCCCTTCTTATTGTACCAGTTATTGTTAATCACAGATATTACTATAAATTTGTGTATTTTCAGTTTGTTTATTCCAATCCTGAGCTGTAGCCAATTTTTACCAGTTCTTGCAAACCCTCTCTGCTTTGCAGTATTTGCTGTTGACAGCTTTTATTTCGGAAATGGTTGCTAGTAATTTTATAATACAGTTTAATACATGCTTTACTGGTATTGCTAATTTTAATCACATTATCATGTAATGTGAATTCTAATACTGTGAAAATTCATGTTACAATCTATGGCTTTGTCCTGCACTTTTAATCTCACTAGCAAAATCAAACCAGATAGGTATGACTTTTTCCCCATAAAACCATTTTGACTAGGGTATATTATATTCCCATCCTTAATTACTCTTATGTGATGTTGATGTTGCTTTTCCTAGGGTTTTTCTATTCCTAAAACAGAAAAAGTACTTTTTGCCCATAACAGTCGAAAACGTTGATACATTCTGATTTATTAAGCAGCTTTTTTTTTCTATACTTGAATAGTTACTAATTTTTATGTATTAACCCAACTTCCACTTACATATTACTCTTAATTTCCAGGTACCATTTTAGGTCATTTAAATGTTCACACACTAGCAGCTGTTTCCACTGAAGTGTGTAACCTGTCTTTCATGTCGGGAATATTTGTGTTGGGCCTATAAATAGTTTCAAACCTCCAAGGGTTAGACTGAGGTGCTCTTACAATTTGGCTTCAAATCTGCACTGCCATTCTATATCTCAAAGTCTAGAACACTGAATTTTGGAAAACCTGGGTCTACAATCTCTAAAAGCATCAAAGTTTTAATCTTTAATAAACTTGAAGATTTTCTTCTCTGTTTTTCAAATGTTATTGTAATTTTGCTTATGAACCAAGAAGCTAGTACTTTTTCTTAAAAGTGACATCCAGCAGTATTTACCCTAAACTGCTGATTGGACTCCTAATCTAGTTTAGACCCATCAGAATTTGTGAAAGACTAAACTGTTAGTTTGCAAAGTATGTTGTAATACAGTGCTGTCTAAATTCTAAAAGATGTAATTTATTCAGATATGGACCTAATTATCGGATTGGATGCATCAAAACACTATAAACATCTAGTTCTGTTGCAAGAATTTCCCTCCTTGTTGAAGTTATTGAGCCTTTTTGTAACATCCACATTTTCAGACTTGCTTAAAATGTAATGTTAAGTGTGAAACGTATTTAAATTATTATTAATAATATTTTTTTATTTATTATTTTAAAAAATATTTAATGTAGTTAGCTTTAGTCTTTTGTCTGGTGTGTTATTTCACTGTCACTGTATTTTCTGTAAACATGGTGGTCTTAACAAATTCTTTTAAAGTTAATCTTCACAATATTGTAATTGTAATCGCTTGAAATAAGCAATCCTTTTATTTCTTGCCGTCTTCAAATGCTTCCTGCCACGTGAACTCTTTTGATGTGATAAAAATCAACATGAACTGTTGAACTGATTGCGATAGGCAGTAATGGCCTCCTGTCTTTGTCATCTTTGCGTTCCTGCCCTTACCCCTGAGTTGTGGAGTGTGATCTGTAAGCTAAGGAAAAACCTGTCTTGTTCTTTAATTTGTTAGTGAATAAAACATGTTACCTAATTTTAATTAATATAGTTTTTATCTCTGTATAAGTTAGACTTTTTGCAAAGTTGTTATGTTAAAACAAAATCAAGGCTTTTGGCTGTCAAAAATTTTTCGAGGTGCTGGCCTCTGTGTAACTTGCCTTCCATCCTGAAGAACTCTGTATGCTTCTCTGGTTTCAAGTTCTGCACCTTGATGATGTAGCAGTTGTAGCTAGGCCTGGAATCTTGTCCTTAGAGCTTTATCTCATCCTAGCATTGGCTTTTGTGTTTTAGGAGGCATGAATTTTAATGAAAACGGGATGACTTATTAAGCAGTATTGTATAATTTGTAGTAGGTTTTAAAAACTGGAATTGAGAATGTTTCATAATTTATATACAGTTTGTTAATTTTATATATACAATTATTTTCTTACACAAATGAGCTTAGTAAGGCCCAGGAACTCTCATTTTATTGCATGTTAAATGTGGTTGAAAATACTGAAAATCATATTTTAAGAAGCTTTTCTTCTTCTCCACAGCTTTTCCTTTGGCTGCAGCGAGCATGCTTGCTACTAGTTTCTTAATTAGGAAAGGTAAAGTGTAAACGTACTTGGAATTAATTTGGCTTCATTCAGATTAACTGTATTTCTGTGGCTAATACAGTTACTGTAATAATATAACGTCTAATCTACTTGTAATTACAAGAAGTTCAGACTTTTTGGCTACATGACTTGCAGTTCCTAAAACTAAAGAAGTAATAAAAATTTAGTATAAAATTAATGTTCTTTTTATGTTGTTTGACAAATGCAGTATCCCAGTGATGATGGAACAATATGTTCTGTAGTGTGTAGAAATATTATGCTTGATATCATTAAAGAAGTAGTTCTTAGATACTTGTAATTTTATATAATTTATGCTAAATTCTGATGTTAGGTTTTCTTGAATTTTATTCAGCGTTAAGTGTAAAATAGTAACCTGCTGCATGCAGACATAACTACAAACTAGCCTAGAAACAGTTTCAGTTGATATTTTTTGGCTTAGTTCTTAATAACTTAGTACTAATTACTTTGGTCCTCATTTTCAGGTGTTCTAAGAGATAACTCAAGATTTGGCTCTTTTACCAAAGTTGCATGTAAGTATAAATTCAGCTTGTATTCATGCCTTAGGTTCAGGAGTCTGTTACACGGAGGTTGTTCCCGTGAGACTAGCTGGCTGCTTCACAGTGACTGCACTCTGTAGAATTATAGAATCATAGAGTATTTCAAGCTGGAAGGGACCCGTAAGGACTGTTGAGTCCCACTCCTCACAGGACTACCTAAAACTAAACCATATGACTAAGAGCATTCTCCAGATGATTCTTGAATTCTGACAGTCTTGGTGGTGTGACCACTTTGCTGGGGAGCCTGTTCCAGTGACCAACCACTCTCAGTGAAGAAACTTTTCCTAGTGTCCAATCTGAACTTACTCTGACACAGTTTCATTGCATTTCTTCATGTGCTATTGCTGGTCACCAGAGAGAGTAGATCAGCACCTCCTCTTCCACTTGAAGTTGTAGACTGCCATGAGGTTCCCCCTCAGCCTTCTCTTCTCCAAATGACAAACCAAGTGACTTTGTCCACCTCTCTTGCCCTTGAGACCTTCCACCATCCTGGTCTCCCTCCTCTGGGCACACTCTATTAGTTTGTTGCTCTTCTTATATTGAGATACCCCAAGCTGCACACGGTACTTGAGGTGGGGTGGCACCAAAGTGGTGTAGACTGGAACAGTTGCCTCCCTCGACTAACTGGCTACGATGTGCTTGATGCACCCCAGGGCACAGTAGGCCTCTTGGCTGCCGGGGCGCACTGTTGACTCTCTTCAACTTTGATCAACCCAAGACCCCATATTTCTTTCTGCAGGGCTGCTCTCTAGTCTCTTGTCCTCCAGCCTGTTTGTATGTATAGCCAGGATTACCCTGTCCCAGGTGGAGAATCTTAGAATCACAGAATCAATGCTTACATTGGTACAACCGTGCCTGAAGGTAGGAGTACATGATCTGATACATCCAATAAGTAAGTTTTATCTTCCTGCTGTTAATTCTATCAGTCAGCAGCTTTTTAGCTATGTTTCTTAACTAGAACGTTTCATACTGCAAGAACCTATTCAAAGTTGAGTGGTAGAGCATTTAGTTTATTCAGCATCTTTGAATTTGTGCAGCATGTTTTGGACACGTTTTGTTTAAAGGCTTTCCATAAAATGGAAAGGCTTGAAATGTGCTTGACAGGTGTATTGCAAGAAGTTAAAATAAAAGCATTTTAGATACTGTACAAGCTTACTTTAAATTACTTTGCCAGAGTACGCCCACCCCTCCCTTCCTAATTTGAAGGTCTTTATTCATGCATCTTGCTTATCCCATTCAGGCTATTTTAGTGCCTTTTTTTTCCTGGGCATTATGTATCTACAATTGTAGGAAAACAGCAATTTCACATGAATTATTTGGATTAAGTATAATCAAAAGTAAATCAATAAATTAACCTTTTCAATGTAATACATGACAGTAAAACAGGAAGTTGCCATCTTGCCAATCTGCCCAGATACAGGCAGTTACTCTTAGTTTACTTCAGTGGGAACAGGGTAAAACCCACAATTAGTGGTGAAGGAAGTGTTGTTTAAGCAGATAAATGAATGTGAGAGGCTAGGGCTGCGATTTGTTTATACTAAATTCCACTTGCTTTCTTTTAATGCCAAACAATGTTGTAACACAGACATTTCTAATAGAATTAACTATTTCCCTGGTAGCTCCTACACATCTGTAGTTAAGGGCTACATTCCTCGTATTTAATTGAACTAAATTTTCAAATTGAGGGAAAAATAAGGAGCAGCCAGACCATATGAACTAATCTTGATGTTAAGGTTATAAGGCAAAATACTTCTAGCTTCTCCTTTTCCATGTATGTTGGTGGGCATATGAACTTGCATTCTATACGAGAAGAATTTTCCGTAAAGTGTGCATTTTGGTTGTTTTTCAGTAGGAAACTTAGTGTGATTTATGTGCATTTTAAATACGGGGATTTTTCTGGGACATTTTTTTAATTAGAGTATAAAAGGCCTGAGTTAAGCAGGTTTTGTTTCATCCTCTTTTTGTTTAGGTCAGAGGTGCCTACTGGCTACAGGATTGCCCTAAAAACTATTGCCAGAGACATAGGTTACAGGGCCTAATTATGTCTCATAATTTAACTGCATATTCCTTCTGCAGAGAAATCTGATTAATGGAAATAGTGCAGTTGTATTTTTGTTTAGGTTGTTTTCCTCCGTGAGTTCTGAAAGAAAAGCATATGCAATTCCAGGCACTGCTGCTAGCTCATAGCTAGCTGATATTAAACAATAGTAAGACAGTTCAAGACAGTTCTTGCTTTTCTGGTGTCACTGATCTGAGCATATTGCTGCTGCATCTGTTGATTACAATAGCGGTGTGTGTCACTTGTGATTGTTCGATTCTGCCTTGGAAGAGTATCCATGTCTGACTACAGTAACTGGTCTTTTATACCTAATGAGTGTGGTTGAGTCTGGTTTTTTGCATCTTTTCCTGCTTTGCCTCTCGGTTTTATCTGGGACTTGAGAGGTGTTTAATTACTTAGATGGGGAGTTTCAGATTCCAGATTGTTCTTCTGCTTATCAGAATTACTCATAACTTTTCTCAGTAGTCTTCTAGACACTCTCACAATTTAATGGAACTTCTATTTAATCATGATTGATGCACTACTCTGACACCATCCCCTTCAACATAGCATAGAGCTACTGGTTCTCTATTCCTCTTCAGGAAAGAAGGGTAAGATCCACATGTCCCACTTCATGTTAGCTGGCAATGGGCCTGGCCTCTCTTACTGATTTCTGATCATCTCACAGTTAATACAGAAGAATTAGAGAGCAACACTCTAATTTACTGTACTAGCTTTGAAAATGGGCATCATCTGGCTGATAGTTCTGTCATAAAAGAAACCAAATGTTTTAACCAGTAATTTCTTCAAGTGAAACATTTTTCAGAGAGATACTTCCGCTTTTTTGACTGGAAGGCCTCAAGAAAAGTATACTTTTTCTTTGTAGTATATGCTAAAGATTAATTACCTTTGATGCTTAGCTTTATTTTACTAGGTATTTAGTTTTAATTCTTGTTGGGCCATTTTTCCTTTTTAGGGCTTGTAACTTTCCCCTTTGTGCATATTTATAGTGATCTGAGGTGTCTTCCATTTTTTTTCACCTGCTAAGCAGCAAACCCTTACATTTCTCATTTGTAAACATCACTCATAGTTGTGGCTGTTATTCTTTTTTTCCTCTGGAAAAGGATTTTTAGCCTCCTTTTGAAGGTATAGACAATAAAACAGAAGTCACAATTTCAGTAACGCTACAGC